>NC_140794.1:32321439-32661036 GCF_037176805.1 Vigna unguiculata
AAGTTTCGGCGTTCTCGCCCCAAATATCTACACTAATATCACTCTTCAGCGTCATCCACCTCCTCACCCGCCGTGGCCTCTTCTGCCCCCTCGGCTTCCTCGTCAGGAACCTCCACCTCCCCTACCACCCCATCAACCGTGGCTGCTGGAGTCGTCACCATGGTATCTTCATTTGCCATTGTGGTCGCCTCCTTCTCAGCTTTGAGTCGGCTAATCTCTACAACATCCAACATGAGATCGTCATACACATCCAGATTTACATTAAAGCGGCAATCCGTCACGGACAGTTCCTAGTACAGGAACTCGGCTTGCCTCAAAGCCTTCTGAAAACCATTAACGTGCTCATTATACACGGCTTGCTGAAGACCAAAAACTTCACTAGCGGCTTCCTCAACAGCAGCATCTTTGGCGGTATTCACCCCATCCAACTCCACCTGCTTAGCCTTCAATGTTTTCTCTAAACCCACAACACTCCCCTTCAATTTCTTCACCTCAGCCTCCAACTTCATCTTCTCATCCGCCCAAGCCACTTGTTCGCGATCCCTCTGGACCTTCAATGCAGCAACCTCCTCGGCCAATTTTTTCTTATCACCCGCAGCCAGCTCCTCCTACAGCAATGTAGCAACCCGTCGACTCAACACCATATCGCGCGCCAGATACTCATTCATGGCCCGCATAGTCAACCCCGGATCAGCAGCCTCCACAACCGCCACCTCCTCGTCACTCAACTTGAGCTCCAAGCCCTTCCTCATTTGAATCTTCGCTTTCTCAAAGCCGCCAAGGTCAGGATTGCTCGACCCACTCGACCCAACACACCCAGTCTTCGCAAGAGCCCTCAACCTCTTGCGGTCCTTCCCAACACCCTTCATCTTCGAAGGAGCTGGTCTTTTAGCAACAGGAGGCCGGTAAGTATCCACAACCGGACCCACGAGATTCGGAGCCTGCGACTGCCCCTCCCCCTTCGCGGCATTCGCCATCTTGTTTCTAATCTTGGCAAATAGGTCCACTTCACCACCAACCTTTTTCGCAGGGTGAGCCATTACACCTGCACAAAACCAAATTTTTCAGATTAGTCCAACACAGAACCAACAACAATATCAGAACATACCGCATAAGTCATGACCAGGATTATCCGTCAAATAACAGCAAACAACCCACTTTCCCGGCACCCTAACCGGCAACATCTCCAACACCTCCACCACCCTTCGGCTATCCACATCCAAAGCCTCCTTAACCAACGCGTCCCTACGCACAGGCGCACTCGTCCAATAAAAGGGAAATTTGGGCCGCCCCTCATCATCATAATACAACAACCTCCCGGCAAGCAACACCCTCACTCGAAAGAACCCATCTTTAAACTTCTTGAAAGACTGCGTGAAGCCTTCTAACAAACTAATCTTCGCCCTGTCAACCAACGACACCCATGACAGCGGATCCCTTGGACGCGTGACGTGGAAGTACAAAAAACTCTCGGGAGTCGGCGTCAAATAAAGCGCCTTACAAATAAGCCGGAAAGCCTCCAAACTCCCCCAGCTGTTAGGATGCAACTGCGTTGGCGCAACATTTAACAGTCACAGAACCCCCATCGTGAACTCATCCAGCGACAACCGAACATGGAGCTTCGTAAACATACACGCGTACATGTAGAAAAAATCACCTTCCAACCCCTCGCGACCATGGCACACGGCCTCCACCGCACTCACCCTCTCAATAGCCACCATACTCGGATCCGCCCCCCTTTCAAACAAATAGATACTATTCATCCAAGATCTCAACAGCCTAGACCAACGGTACTTTGAAGAGCACGACCTCACCCCCTCAGCCACCCACTCGTACCCATCCCTCCTCGGCCAGAGCGACTCCGCATGCTCACTAGCCGGATCTTCACGCACCTCCCGCTCAACCTCAACATGTAACGTCTCCGACGAACTCATAAACTCTAGTCTTAGTCGACATAGTCGACATACCTCACAAACTTGTTAAACAGGAGACGGCACACGAACACCAATAGACGCCCAATCAGCAACACAGCGAGAGCAGGAACTAAGAGCGATGAAAAATGAAATGAATCCACTCCTATTTAAAGCACTTAGCCAAAACTCTTCACCTCCCACCAAACCCCCTCAAAGCCCAAGGCCCAGCCACCAAAAATCACCTCGAAAAACCAACTTTGGCACCAACCAAGCTAACCAACAGTCACGTCTTTTCACTTCATCTAACCCCTGACCAAATGTCAGATCAAATAGTATCACTCCCCTAACACCTCGTAAAAGATACCGACCCAGCTATCACAACAACTTGGCCGCTAACTACCACAGACAACAACACACTACCACATTCATAGTCTACATGTCACTTCTTGCCTCTAGACTGGAAGGTTGGTATGCTCACAGGGTACACAGCCAAAGACCACAAATGAAATTTGCAAAATAGTCTACACGTCACTTCTTGCCTGTAGACTGGGAGGCTGATGTCCCAACCATACCCAAGTACACGACAACCAAAGAACACAATGGCCGTCTACCACGCAGAGACGCCTTTGCACAGAACCAGACGGACCCCAAAGAGCACAATAGCCGCCTACGACGCAAGAGCACCTCCATATGGAGAACACGGCCCCCACCTAGCCTCACACACCCCTGTTAAACAACACGACCTACAACCAAAACCTGGTGGCGGCCTACCATGCGAAAGACACCTTTCCAAAGGAAAGCCACCCTCGACGCATCTCATGGCCGAGTATCGGACACCGCCAACACTCGAAGGACCCCTTGGTAAATTCCTCCCTTTTACACTGGATCCAAGAATAGCCAAAAAAGGGAATATTGGCCCAGAAAGCCCATCCCAAGTAGGACCCACAGGTAAAAAGGTATAAATAGCACACTGTTCCATGCATTCATTACACATTAATTATTCCCTGAAACCCTGACATCACCAGTGCTGACTTAGGCATCGAAGTGTTTTTTGCAGGTCCCCTGCGCCTCCCTCGAGCCCCCCCTTTGAGACAAGAGAAGACCGACCCTGAGAAGACACACAAGACCCTTGGCCGATTTGTGGACTACAGACCTCGGTTCCATAAGACCACTTTCCAATGGTTGCAATCCGTCGATAACATTTGTTGGCAACAGTACCCCACCTTGATATGTAACAGTAAATAATTCCATGCATTGTGTTTGACGAATTTTCTTCTTATCTACGGACCAAATGCATAATAAAGCACTATGAATAAACTTCCTTTTTAAACATGGAAGTTGGTGTGTTTCATTCACATGCTTATCCTTTTGTTCCTGTAACATGACATCACAAACTGTAGAAGAAAAAACATTGACGAATAAACTTTCTCTAGTTCCTTTTCTTTTTCTTTATTTTCCCTTCCTTCTGCAGTTTATATTACTTCTTGTTCTATTCTTTCTTTTTCTGTTTTCTCCTTCAGCCTACGTTGATCCTTACTGACTTGTCGTGGTGTCATAAATTTCTACTTCTTTTGATGTCCCTCATGCCTTAAATAAAGGGAACGTTCATCAAGATGAAGTGTTTTAAAACGAAGCCATGCCCATCCCAAAATAAGATGACAAGAGTCCATGGGAGCAATATCACATAATACTTCTTTCACACATTGACATGTACTGAATTTGATGCATGCTTGATCCATATGAAAGGTTACTGGTAACTGGAGTTTCTCCACCAATCTTTGGCTCACAACATTGTTTTCGCTTCGGTAATCGAATGCAACTAAACATGGATGGCCTTCGGCTAAACACTTTGCATAATAAACTTTCTTTCCCATTCCAAATCTAGATAGCCAGGCTTTGAATACCAAATGATGTGAATCCACAAGGTTCGATTCTTTTGACTGATCTATCATTGCTGGACTGCTAACAGGCAAGAAATTTGAGAAATTATTTAAAATGAGAAAATGGAAACATAAAAGTAGATGGAACGAAAATTGATAGACATAACACTTCCAAGAATGGAAGATAAGCCTAAGAGTTGAGACACACAAAGGGATAAAGGACCTTTGATTAAACTCATGGATTCTTGAATCACTCAAGAACTTAGGAGAATCACTCTCACTAAGATAGATGAGATAAAACTCGTTTATTTTCTGAATAACACTCAGCTTGCCTTCATCGATGAAAATGGTTCAACTTATATAGGAGCTTTAACCATCAGAATTACAAAAGACACATAAATTTCAATATCATCGCGCTTAAAGCTATTAATTAATGATCCACTCAAGCTAATAACGGTCCGCTACTTAATGGCTGATTGTAACTGAATTTAAGGCTACCGAAAGTCATCCACAAACTTTGAGCAAAGGTCCTCTTGATCTTCCAAAGGTTGGTTCTTAAGTTGGCATATGGACCCTTATTTCATCTTGAAGATAAAGCAAAATTAAAGCCCATTAATTGGTTGAGCACAAACACAATTTGGTCATCAAATTTTACAAAGCATTGGGCCCTTATTTAAATAAAAGAAACTGCAACAACACGGCGCTTTAGTCATCCTCCATTTGACCCATATGCAATTCACATCATACCCTCCTTCTTCGAGAAGATTTGTCCCGAATCTTAAGGCACTAGTTTTAATGTAAGTTTATTATGATCTTGTGAAGGACTTTTATTTTTTCACATGTTGAAACTAATTCTCTTCTTCCAGGATCAAATTCAACTTGATATTTGTTACTTTCCAACGGTTGCAATCCGTCGATAACATTTCTTGGCAACAGTACCCCACCTTGATATGTAAAAGTTAATAATTCCATGCATTATGTTTGACGAATTTACTTCTTATCGACGACCAAATGCATAATAAAGCACTATGAATAAGCTTCCTTTTTAAACATGGAAGTTGGTGTGTTTCATTCACATGCTTATCCTTTTGTTACTGTAAAATGACATCACAAACTGTAGAAGAAAAAACATTGACGAATAAACTTTCTCTACTTCCATTTCTTTTTCTTTATTTTCCCTTCCTTCTGCAGTTTATATTACTTCTCTTTCTATTCTTTCTTTTTATGCTTTCTCCTTCTGCCTACGTTGATCCTTACTCACTTGTCTTGGTGTCATAAATTTCTACTTCTATTGATGTCCCTCATGCCTCAAATAAAGAGAATGTTCATTAAGATGGAGTGTTTTAAAACGAAGCCATGCCCATCCCAAAAGAAGATGACAAGAGTCCATGGGAGCAATATCACATAATACTTCTTTCACACATTGCCATGTACTGAATTTGATCCATGCTTGATCCAGATGAAAGGTTGCTGGTAACTGGAGTTTCTCCACCAATCTTTGGCTCACAACATTGTTTTCGCTTCCGTAATCGAATGCAACTACACATGGATGGCCTTCGGTGAAACACTTTGTATAATAAACTTCCTTTCCTATTCCAAATCTAGATAGCCAGGCTCTGAATACCGAATGATGTGAATCCACAGGGTTCGATTCGTTTGACTGATCTATCATTATTGGGATGCTAACAAGCAAGAAATTTGAGAAATTATTTAAAACGAGAAAATGGAAACATAAAAGAAGGTGGAACGAAAATTGATAGACGTCACACTTCCAAGAATGGAAGATAAGCCTAAGAGTTGAGACACACAAAGGGATAAAGGACCTTTGATTAAACTCATGAATCTTGAATCACTCAAGAACTTAGGAGAATTACTCTCGCTAAGATATATGAGATAAAACTCGTTTATTTTCTGAATAACACTAAGCTTGCCTTCATTGATGAAAATGGTTCAACTTATATAGGAGCTTTAACCATCAGAATTACAAAAGACACATAAATTTCAATATCATCCCGATTAAAGCTATTAATTAATAATCCAGTCAAACTAATAACGATCCGCTACTTAATGGTTGATTGTAACTGAATTTAAGGCTACCAAAAGTCATCCACAAACTATGAGCAAAGGTCCTCTTAATCTTCCAAAGTTTGGTTCTTAAGTTGTCATATGGACCCTTATTTCAACTTGAAGATAAAGCAAAACTAAAGCCCATTAATTGGTTAAGCACAAACACAATTTGGTCTGCCAATTTTACAAAGCATTGGGCCCTTATTTAAATAAAAGAAACTGCATCAACACGGCGCATTAGTCATCCTCCATTTGACCCATATGCAATTCACATCATACCCTCCTTCTACGAGAAGATTTGTCCCGAATCTTAAGACACTAGTTTTAATGTAAGTTTATTATGATCTTGTGAAGGACTTTTATTTTTTCACAAGTTGAAACTAATTCTCTTCTTCCAGGATCAAATTCAACTTGATATTTGTTACTTTCCAATGGTTGCAATCCATCGATAACATTTCTTGGCAACAGTACCCCACCTTGATATGTCACAATAAATAATTCCATGCATTGTGTTTGACGAATTTGCTTCTTATCGACGGACCAAATGCATAATAAAGCACTATGGACAAGCTTCCTTTTTAAACACGGAAGTTGGTGTGTTTCATTCACATGCTTATCCTTTTGTTCCTATAAAATGACATCACAAACTGTAGAAGAAAAAAACATTGACGAATATACTTTCTCTAGTTCCATTTATATTTCTTTATTTTCCCTTCCTTCTGCAGTTTATATTACTTCTTTTTCTACTCTTTCTTTTTCTGTTTTCTCCTTCAGCCTACGTTGATCCTTACTGACTTGTCTTGGTGTCATAAATTTCTACTTCTTTGATGTCCCTCATGCCTCAAATAAAGGGAACGTTCATCAAGATGGAGTGTTTAAAAACGAAGCCATGCCCCATCCCAAAAGAAGATGACAAGAGTCCATGGGAGCAATAACACATAATACTTCTTTCACACATTGCCATTTATTGAATTTGATCCATGCTTGATCCAGATGAAAGGTTGCTGGTAACTGGAGTTTCTCCACCAATCTTTGGCTCACAACATTGTTTTCGCTTCCTTAATCGAATGTAACTAAACATGGATGACCTTCCGTTAAACACTTTGTATAATAAACTTCCTTTCCTATTCCAAATCTAGACAGCCAGGCTCTGAATACCAAATGATGTGAATCCACAGGGTTCGATTCGTTTGACTGATCTATCATTGTTGGAATGCTAACAAGCAAGAAATTTGAGAAATTATTTAAAACGATAAAATGGAAACATAAAAGAAGATGGAACGGAAATTGATAGACATCACACTTCCAAGAATGGAAGATAAGCCTAAGAATTGAAACACACAAAGGGATAAAGGACCTTTGATTAAACTCATAGATTCTTGAATCACTCAAGAACTTTGCACTATCACTCTCACTAAGATAGATGAGATAAAACTCGTTTATTTTCTGAATAAAACACAGCTTGCCTTCATTGATGAAAATGGTTCAACTTATATAGGAGCTTTAACCATCAGAATTACAAAAGACACAAAAATTTCAATATCATCCCGCTTAAAGCTATTAATTAATGATCCACTCAAGCTACTGACGATCCGCTACTTAATGGTTGATTGTAACTGAACTTAAGGCTACCAAAAGACATCCACAAACTTTGAGCAAAGGTCATCTTGATCTTCCAAAGGTTGGTTCTTAAGTTTGCATATGGACCCTTATTTCAACTTGAAGATAAAGCAAAACTTAAGCCCATTAATTGGTTAAGCACAAACACAATTTGGTCAGCCAATTTTACAAAGCATTGGTCCCTTATTTGAGTAAAAGAAATTGCATCAACACGGCGCATCAGTCATCCTCCATTTGACCCATATGCAATTCACATCATACCCTCCTTCTTCGAGAAGATTTGTCCCGAATCTTAAGACACTAGTTTTAATGTAAGTTTATTATGATCTTGTGAAGGACTTTTTATTTTTCACAAGTTGAAAATAATTCTCTTCTTGCAGGATCAAATTCAACTTGATATTTGTTACTTTCCAATGGTTGCAATCCGTCGATAACATTTCTTGGCAACAGTACCCCACCTTGATATGTAACAATAAATAATTCCATGCATTGTGTTTGACGAATTTGCTTCTTATCGACGGACCAAATCCATAATAAAGCACTATGAACAAGCTTGCTTTTTAAACATGGTAGTTGGAGTGTTTCATTCACATGCGTATCCTTTTGTTCTTGTAAAATGACATCACAAACTGTAGAAGAAAAAACATTGACGAATAAAGTTTCTCTAGTTCAATTTCTTTTTCTTTATTTTCCCTTCCTTCTGCAGTTCATATTACTTCTTTTTCTATTCTTTCTTTTTCTGTTTTCTCCATCAGCCTACGTTGATCCTTACTGACTTGTCTTGGTGTCATAAATTTCTACTTCTTTGATGTCCCTTATGCCTCAAATAAAGGGTCCGTTCATCAATATCGAGTGTTTAAAAACGAATCCATGCTCCATCCCAAAAGAAGATTACAAGAGTCCATGGGAGCAATAACACATAATACTTCTTTCACACATTGCCATGTACTGAATTTGATCCATGCTTGATCCAGATGAAAGGTTGCTGGTAACTGGAGGTTCTCCACCAATCTTTGGCTCACAACATTGTTTTCGCTTCCTTAATCGAATGTAACTAAACATGGATGGCCTTCGGTTAAACACTTTGTATAATAAACTTCCTTTCCTATTCCAAATCTAGACAGCCAGGCTCTGAATACCAAATGATGTGAATCCACAGGGTTCGATTCGTTTAACTGATCTATCATTGTTGGAATGCTAACAAGCAAGAAATTTGAGAAATTATTTAAAACGATAAAATGGAAACATAAAAGAAGATGGAACGGAAATTGATAGACATCACACTTCCAAGAATGGAAGATAAGCCTAAGAATTGAAACACACAAAGGGATAAAGGACCTTTGATTAAACTCATAGATTCTTGAATCACTCAAGAACTTTGCACTATCACTCTCACTAAGATAGATGAGATAAAACTCGTTTATTTTCTGAATAAAACACAGCTTGCCTTCATTGATGAAAATGGTTCAACTTATATAGGAGCTTTAACCATGAGAATTACAAAAGACACAAAAATTTCATTATCATCCCGCTTAAAGCTATTAATTAATGATCCACTCAAGCTACTGACGATCCGCTACTTAATGGTTGATTGTAACTGAACTTAAGGCTACCAAAAGACATCCATCTTGATATGTAACAATAAATAATTCCATGCATTTTGTTTGATGAATTTGCTTCTTATCGACGGACCAAATGCATAATAAAGCACTATGAACAAGCTTCCTTTTTAAACATGGAAGTTAGTGTGTTTCATTCACAAGCTTATCCTTTTGTTCCTGTAAAATGACATCACAAACTGTAAAAGAACAAACATTGACTAATAAACTTTCTCTAGTTCCATTGCTTTTTATTTATTTTCCCTTCCTCCTGCAGTTTATATTACTTCTTTTTCTATTCTTTCTTTTTCTGTTTTCTCCTTCAGCCTTCGTTGATCCTTACTGACTTGTCTTGGTGTCATAAATTTCTACTTCTCTTGATGTCCCTCATTCCTCAAATAAAGGGAACGTTCATCAAGATGGAGTGTTTTAAAACGAAGCCATGCCTATCCCAAAAGAAGATGATAAGAGTCCATGGGAGCAATATCACATAATACTTCTTTCACACATTGCCATGTACTGAATTTGATGCATGCTTTATCCAGATGAAAGGTTGCTAGTAACTGGAGTTTCTCCAACAATCTTTGGCTCACTACATTGTTTTCGCTTCCGTAATCGAAAACAACTAAACATGGATGGCCTTCGGTTAAAAACTTTGTATAATAAACTTCGTTCCCTATTCCAAATCTAGATAGCTAGGCTATGAATACCAAATGATGTGAATCCACAGGGTTCGAATCGTTTGACTGATCTATCGTTGTTGAAATGCTAAGAAGCAAGAAATTTGAGAAATTATTTAAAACGAGAAAATGGAAACATAAAAAAAGAAGATGGAACGAAAATTGATAGACATCACACTTCCAAGAATAGAAGATAAGCCTAAGAGGTGAAACATCCAAAGGGATAAAGGACCTTTGATTAAACTCATGGATTCTTGAATCACTCAAGAACTTAGTTGAATCACTCTCACTAAGATAGATGAGATAAAACTCGTTTATTTTCTGAATAAAACTCAGCTTGCCTTCATTGATGAAAATAGTTCAACTTATATAGGAGCTTTAACCATCAGAATTACAAAAGACACATAAATTTCAATATCATCCCGCTTAAAGCTACTAATTAATGATCCACTCAAGCTAATGAGGATGCGCTACTTAATGGTTGAATGTAACTGAATTTAAGGCTACCAAAAGTCATCCACAAACTTTGAGCAAACATCCCCTTGATCTTCCAAAGGTTGGTTCTTAAGTTGGCATATGGACCCTTATTTCAACTTGAAGATAAAGCAAAACTAAGGCCCATTAATTGGTTAAGCACAAACACAATTTGGTCAGCCAATTTTACAAAGCATTGGACCCTTATTTAAATAAAAGAAACTGCATCAACACGGCGCATTAGTCATCCTCCATTTGACCCATATGCAATTCACATCATACCCTCCTTCTTCGAGAAGATTTGTCCTGATTCTCAAGACACGAGTTTTACTGTAAGTTTATTATGATCTTGTGAAGGACTTTTATTTTTTCACATGTTGAAACTAATTCTCTTCTTCCAGAATCAAATGAACCCTGATATTGGTTACTTTCCAATGGTTGCAATCCGTCGATAACATTTCTTGGCAACAGTACCCCACCTTGATATGTAACAATAAATAATTCCATACATTGTGTTTGACGAATTTGCTTCTTATCGACGGACCAAATGCGTAATAAAGCACTATGAACAAGCTTCCTTTTTAAACATGGAAGTTGGTGTGTTTCATTCACATGCTTATCCTTTTGTTCCTGTAAAATGACATCACAAACTGTTGAAGAACAAACATTGACGAATAAACTTTCTCTAGTTCCATTTCTTTTTCTTTATTTTCCCTTCCTTCTGCAGTTTATATTACTTCTTTTTCTATTCTTTCTTTTTCTGTTTTCTCCTTCAGCCTACGTTGATAATTACTGACTTTTCTTGGTGTCATAAATTTCTACTTCTTTTGATGTCCCTCATGCCTCAAATAAAGGAAACGTTCATCAAGATGGAGTGTTTTAAAACGAAGACATGCCCATCCCAAAAGAAGATGACAAGAGTCCATGGGAGCAATATCACATAATACTTCTTTCACACATTTCCATGTACTGAATTTGATCCATGCTTGATCCAGAGGAAAGGTTGCTGGTAACTGGAGTTTCTCCACCAATCTTTGGCTCACAACATTGTTTTCGCTTCCGTAATCGAATGCAACTAAACATGGATGGCCTTCGGTTAAACACTTTGTATAATAAACTTCCTTTCCTATTCCAAATCTAGATAGCCAGGCTATGAATACCAAATGATGTGAATCCACAGGGTTCGATTCGTTTGACTGATCTATCATTGTTGGAATGCTAACAAGCAAGAAATTTGAGAAATTATTTAAAACGAGAAAATGAAAACATAAAAGAACATGGAACGAAAATTGATAGACATCACACTTCCAAGAATAGAAGATAAGCCTAAGAGTTGAAACACACAAAGGGATAAAGGACCTTTGATTAAACTCATGGATTCTTGAATCACTCAAGAACTTAGGAGAATCACTCTCACTAAGATAGATGAGATAAAACTCGTTTATTTTCTGAATAAAACTCAGCTTGCCTTCATTTATAAAAATGGTTCAACTTATATAGGAGCTTTACCATCAGAATTACAAAAGACACATAAATTTCAATATCATCCCGCTTAAAGCTATTAATTAATGATCCACTCAAGCTAATGACGATGCGCTACGTAATGGTTGATTGTAACTGAATTTAACGCTACCAAAAGTCATCCACAAACTTTGAGCAAATGTCCTATTGATCGTCCAAAGGTTGGTTCTTAAGTTGGCATATGGACCCTTATTTCAACTTGAAGATAAAGCAAAACTAAAGCCCATTAATTGGTTAAGCACAAACACAATTTGGTCAGCCAATTTTACAAAGCATTGGGCCCTTATTTAAATAAAAGAAACTGCATCAACACGGTGCATTAGTCATCCTCCATTTGACCCATATGCAATTCACATCATACCCTCCTTCTTCGAGAAGATTTGTCCTGATTCTTAAGACACGAGTTTTAGTGTAAGTTTATTATGATCTTGTGAAGGACTTTTATTTTTTCACATGTTGAAACTAATTCTTTTCTTCCAGGGTCAAATGCACCTTTGATGAAGGATTATCTTGTTCCTTTTGAAGAATATTGAATATGGTGTGAGTTGATTAAGAAAGCTAAGTGAAATCCCCACTGGACATTAAGATAGCAAGTTATCTAGATGTGAAGGTTCTTTTCACAAAGCTCAAGAGAAGAATATGATGGATTGATTCAAAACAAAAAGGAAATGGAAAGCAAATAAACCATAGAAAACAAAGAACAATTAAAGGAAGAAGAAAACATAAAATGGAAAGCAAAGAAATGGTAAAAATGTGAGAAGCACGCCACTACAAGCCTAGGCTAGAAGCCATGGCAACCTTGAAGATGAGTGGATGTGTGCCGCCAATTGCTATGCAAGATAAGGCTTAAAAGTATTCATTCCCAAGGGAGGAAACTCTCACAAATGGTTGAGACACAAGAGTGTTTTTACTTCAAAATATTCAACCCTTGTACAAGTGTTAGAGGTCCCCTTAAATAGACAAGTCTAAGGGCCTCTTAGCAAAAGAACTAAGTTAAAGGATTACAAAAGAAACCTAGCATGTTCTAGATAGTAGGTCATCCTAGGGTGCACATGGGTGAATTTTCGTCCAAGCCATCTAGGTGGCAAGTCTTCATGGCCTAGGCTCCCAAAGGAAGGTTCTAGAACATTCTAGAAGACGTGGTGTCCAAGGCATGTGGGCCTCCTCTTTCTAGATGCTTCTAGAAAGTCTTATTCCTTTTCTCTCTTCCTTAGGTCGCCAAGTGTCTCCTATGTGGCCCTCTTCCTTTCTTATTCCTACAAAAGCAAATTAAGGAATTTATTAGCATGTTGGTTTAAGGTTAAGCTAATCTTTTGAGTCAACAAGTCAACCCAAAGTCAAGGTCAACAAGTCAACTCAAAAATAGTCAACCAAGCCAACTTACAGGAATTTTAAACTAAAGAAAATAAAAGTAAAGGAAGGGATCAAGGAACTCCCTTTCTTCTAAGCATGTGCCATGGGCCATCATCCTTGGTAGGGATCAATCCTTTATCATTCTCCCCTTGTTGGAGAGAATTTGACCTCAAATTCTTGAAGTCTTTGTTGATGGAGCTTGACTTGAGTTGATGAGAACTTTCTTCATCTTTAATGATTTGATCCCTAGTCTTGGAGATGCCCTCTTTCTTTTTAATGCCACTCTCCTTTTCTTGCTTGCGTTTTTGTTCATCTCTCTTTGTTTGGGAAGAGAATGAAGAGTGGTGTTGCACCTCTTGCTTTGAAAAACTCTTTTTGTAGGCAAGTAACTCCTTGGTGAAAGCTTGCCCCTTTTCTTTTTCTTTTTCATCTTTTATTTTATTTTTGTCCTCATTTTCTTGTGGAGGTGGGAGAGGTAGGATTGTGAACTTCTGTCCTACGGAAGAGAAAACATAAGTGTTTGCATGGCCATCATAAACAACTTTTCTATCAAATTGCCATGGCCTACCTAGCAAAATATGGTTGGCTTCCATAGGCACAATGCCACATAATACCTCATCCTTAAAATTACCAATTGAAAAGTTAATGAGGACTTGTTTAGTTACTTTTATTTCTTCTTCCTTAAGCCATGATAGGTTGTAGGGTTTGACATGAGGAATTGTTTTCAAGCCAAACTTGTCCACCACCCTTGGACTAGCCATATTTACACAACTTCCACTATCTATGATGAAGTGACATATCTTGTCATTGATAAGGCACCCTCCATGAAAAAGGTTTTGTCTTTGAGAAGGATCAAGTTCTTTGGGAACTTGCCCTAGTTGGCGCCTTGTTACTTTCCAATGGTTGCAATCCGTCGATAACATTTCTTGGCAACAGTACCCCACCTTGATATGTAACAATAAATAATTCCATGCATTGTGTTTGGCGAATTTGCTTCTTATCGACGGACTAAATGCATAATAAAGCACTGTGAACAAGCTTCCTTTTTAAACATGGAAGTTGGTGTGTTTCATTCACATGCTTATCCTTTTGTTCCTGTAAAATGACATCACAAACTGTGGAAGAAAAAACATTGACGAATAAACTTTCTCTAGTTCCATTTCTTTTTCCTTATTTTCCCTTCCTTCTGCAGTTTATATTACTTCATTTTCTATTCTTTCTTCTTCTGTTTTCTACTTCAGCCTACGTTGATAATTACTAACTTTTCTTGGTGTCATAAATTTCGACTTCTTTTGATGTCCCACATGCTTCAAATAAAGTGAGCGTTCATCAAGATGGGGTGTTTTAAAACGAAGCCATGTCCATCCCAAAAGAAGATGACAAGAGTCCATAGGAGCAATATCACATAATACTTCTTTCACACATTGTCATGTACTGAATTTGGTGCATGCTTGATCCAGATGAAAGGTTGTTGGTAACTGGAGTTTCTCCACCAATCTTTGGCTCACAACATTGTTTTCGCTTTCGTAATCGAATGCAACTAAACATGGATGGCCTTCGGTTAAACACTTTCTATAATAAACTTCCTTTCCTATTCCAAATCCAGATAGCCAGGCTATGAATACCAAACGATGTTAATCCATAGGGTTCAATTTGTTTGACTGATCTATTATTGTTGGAATGCTAACAAGCAAGAAATTTGACAAATTATTTAAAAAGAGAAAATGGAAACATAAAAGAAGATGGAACGGAAATTGATAGACATCACACTTCCAAGAATGGAAGATAAGCCTAAGAGTTGAAACACACAAAGGGATAAAGGACCTTTGATTAAACTCATGGATTCTTGAATCACTCAAGAACTTAGGAGAATCACTCTCACTAAGATAGATGAGATAAAACTCATTTATTTTCTGAATAAAACTCAGCTTGCCTTCATTGGTGAAAATGGTTCAACTTATATAGGAGCTTTAACCATCAAAATTACAAAAGACACATAAATTTCAATATCATCCCGCATAAAGCTATTAATTAATGATCTACTCAAGCTAATGACGATGCGCTACTTAATGGTTGATTGTAACTGAATTTAAGGCCACCAAAAGTCATCCACAAACTTTGAGCAAAGGTCCTCTTGATCTTCCAAAGGTTGGTTCTTAAGTTGGCATATGGACCCTTATTTCAACTTGAAGATAAAGCAAAACTAAAGCCCATTAATTGGTTAAGCACAAACACTATTTGGTCAGCCAATTTCACAAAGCATTGGACCCTTATTTAAATAAAAGAAACTGCATCAACACGGCGCATTAGTCATCCTCCATTTGACCCATATGCAATTCACATCATACCCTCCTTCTTCGAGAAGATTTGTCCTGATTCTCAAGACACGAGTTTTAGTGTAAGTTTATTATGATCTTGTTAACGACTTTTATTTTTTCACATGTTGAATCTAATTCTCTTCTTCCAGGATCAAATGCACCTTGATAATTGTTACTTTCCAAAGGTTGCAATCCGTCAATAACATTTCTTGGCAACAGTACCCCACCTTGATTTGAAACAATAAATAATTCCATGCATTGTGTTTGACGAATTTGATTCTTATCAACGGACCAAATGCATAATAAAGCACTATGAACAAGCTTCCTTTTTAAACATGGAAGTTGGTGTGTTTCATTCACATGCTTATCCTTTTGTTCCTGTAAAATGACATCACAAACTGTTGAAGAACAAACATTGACGAATAAACTTTCTCTAGTTCCATTTCTTTTTCTTTATTTTCCCTTCCTTCTGCAGTTTATATTACTTCTTTTTCTATTCTTTCTTTTTCTGTTTTCTCCTTCAGCCTACGTTGATAATTACTGACTTTTCTTGGTGTCATAAATTTCTACTTCTTTTGATGTCCCTCATGCCTCAAATAAAGGAAACGTTCATCAAGATGGAGTGTTTTAAAACGAAGACATGCCCATCCCAAAAGAAGATGACAAGAGTCCATGGGAGCAATATCACATAATACTTCTTTCACACATTTCCATGTACTGAATTTGATCCATGCTTGATCCAGAGGAAAGGTTGCTGGTAACTGGAGTTTCTCCACCAATCTTTGGCTCACAACATTGTTTTCGCTTCCGTAATCGAATGCAACTAAACATGGATGGCCTTCGGTTAAACACTTTGTATAATAAACTTCCTTTCCTATTCCAAATCTAGATAGCCAGGCTATGAATACCAAATGATGTGAATCCACAGGGTTCGATTCGTTTGACTGATCTATCATTGTTGGAATGCTAACAAGCAAGAAATTTGAGAAATTATTTAAAACGAGAAAATGAAAACATAAAAGAACATGGAACGAAAATTGATAGACATCACACTTCCAAGAATAGAAGATAAGCCTAAGAGTTGAAACACACAAAGGGATAAAGGACCTTTGATTAAACTCATGGATTCTTGAATCACTCAAGAACTTAGGAGAATCACTCTCACTAAGATAGATGAGATAAAACTCGTTTATTTTCTGAATAAAACTCAGCTTGCCTTCATTTATAAAAATGGTTCAACTTATATAGGAGCTTTACCATCAGAATTACAAAAGACACATAAATTTCAATATCATCCCGCTTAAAGCTATTAATTAATGATCCACTCAAGCTAATGACGATGCGCTACGTAATGGTTGATTGTAACTGAATTTAACGCTACCAAAAGTCATCCACAAACTTTGAGCAAATGTCCTATTGATCGTCCAAAGGTTGGTTCTTAAGTTGGCATATGGACCCTTATTTCAACTTGAAGATAAAGCAAAACTAAAGCCCATTAATTGGTTAAGCACAAACACAATTTGGTCAGCCAATTTTACAAAGCATTGGGCCCTTATTTAAATAAAAGAAACTGCATCAACACGGTGCATTAGTCATCCTCCATTTGACCCATATGCAATTCACATCATACCCTCCTTCTTCGAGAAGATTTGTCCTGATTCTTAAGACACGAGTTTTAGTGTAAGTTTATTATGATCTTGTGAAGGACTTTTATTTTTTCACATGTTGAAACTAATTCTTTTCTTCCAGGGTCAAATGCACCTTTGATGAAGGATTATCTTGTTCCTTTTGAAGAATATTGAATATGGTGTGAGTTGATTAAGAAAGCTAAGTGAAATCCCCACTGGACATTAAGATAGCAAGTTATCTAGATGTGAAGGTTCTTTTCACAAAGCTCAAGAGAAGAATATGATGGATTGATTCAAAACAAAAAGGAAATGGAAAGCAAATAAACCATAGAAAACAAAGAACAATTAAAGGAAGAAGAAAACATAAAATGGAAAGCAAAGAAATGGTAAAAATGTGAGAAGCACGCCACTACAAGCCTAGGCTAGAAGCCATGGCAACCTTGAAGATGAGTGGATGTGTGCCGCCAATTGCTATGCAAGATAAGGCTTAAAAGTATTCATTCCCAAGGGAGGAAACTCTCACAAATGGTTGAGACACAAGAGTGTTTTTACTTCAAAATATTCAACCCTTGTACAAGTGTTAGAGGTCCCCTTAAATAGACAAGTCTAAGGGCCTCTTAGCAAAAGAACTAAGTTAAAGGATTACAAAAGAAACCTAGCATGTTCTAGATAGTAGGTCATCCTAGGGTGCACATGGGTGAATTTTCGTCCAAGCCATCTAGGTGGCAAGTCTTCATGGCCTAGGCTCCCAAAGGAAGGTTCTAGAACATTCTAGAAGACGTGGTGTCCAAGGCATGTGGGCCTCCTCTTTCTAGATGCTTCTAGAAAGTCTTATTCCTTTTCTCTCTTCCTTAGGTCGCCAAGTGTCTCCTATGTGGCCCTCTTCCTTTCTTATTCCTACAAAAGCAAATTAAGGAATTTATTAGCATGTTGGTTTAAGGTTAAGCTAATCTTTTGAGTCAACAAGTCAACCCAAAGTCAAGGTCAACAAGTCAACTCAAAAATAGTCAACCAAGCCAACTTACAGGAATTTTAAACTAAAGAAAATAAAAGTAAAGGAAGGGATCAAGGAACTCCCTTTCTTCTAAGCATGTGCCATGGGCCATCATCCTTGGTAGGGATCAATCCTTTATCATTCTCCCCTTGTTGGAGAGAATTTGACCTCAAATTCTTGAAGTCTTTGTTGATGGAGCTTGACTTGAGTTGATGAGAACTTTCTTCATCTTTAATGATTTGATCCCTAGTCTTGGAGATGCCCTCTTTCTTTTTAATGCCACTCTCCTTTTCTTGCTTGCGTTTTTGTTCATCTCTCTTTGTTTGGGAAGAGAATGAAGAGTGGTGTTGCACCTCTTGCTTTGAAAAACTCTTTTTGTAGGCAAGTAACTCCTTGGTGAAAGCTTGCCCCTTTTCTTTTTCTTTTTCATCTTTTATTTTATTTTTGTCCTCATTTTCTTGTGGAGGTGGGAGAGGTAGGATTGTGAACTTCTGTCCTACGGAAGAGAAAACATAAGTGTTTGCATGGCCATCATAAACAACTTTTCTATCAAATTGCCATGGCCTACCTAGCAAAATATGGTTGGCTTCCATAGGCACAATGCCACATAATACCTCATCCTTAAAATTACCAATTGAAAAGTTAATGAGGACTTGTTTAGTTACTTTTATTTCTTCTTCCTTAAGCCATGATAGGTTGTAGGGTTTGACATGAGGAATTGTTTTCAAGCTAAACTTGTCCACCACCCTTGGACTAGCCATATTTACACAACTTCCACTATCTATGATGAAGTGACATATCTTGTCATTGATAAGGCACCCTCCATGAAAAAGGTTTTGTCTTTGAGAAGGATCAAGTTCTTTGGGAACTTGCCCTAGTTGGCGCCTTGTTACTTTCCAATGGTTGCAATCCGTCGATAACATTTCTTGGCAACAGTACCCCACCTTGATATGTAACAATAAATAATTCCATGCATTGTGTTTGGCGAATTTGCTTCTTATCGACGGACTAAATGCATAATAAAGCACTGTGAACAAGCTTCCTTTTTAAACATGGAAGTTGGTGTGTTTCATTCACATGCTTATCCTTTTGTTCCTGTAAAATGACATCACAAACTGTGGAAGAAAAAACATTGACGAATAAACTTTCTCTAGTTCCATTTCTTTTTCCTTATTTTCCCTTCCTTCTGCAGTTTATATTACTTTATTTTCTATTCTTTCTTCTTCTGTTTTCTACTTCAGCCTACATTGATAATTACTAACTTTTCTTGGTGTCATAAATTTCGACTTCTTTTGATGTCCCACATGCTTCAAATAAAGTGAGCGTTCATCAAGATGGGGTGTTTTAAAACGAAGCCATGTCCATCCCAAAAGAAGATGACAAGAGTCCATAGGAGCAATATCACATAATACTTCTTTCACACATTGTCATGTACTGAATTTGGTGCATGCTTGATCCAGATGAAAGGTTGTTGGTAACTGGAGTTTCTCCACCAATCTTTGGCTCACAACATTGTTTTCGCTTTCGTAATCGAATGCAACTAAACATGGATGGGCTTCGGTTAAACACTTTCTATAATAAACTTCCTTTTCTATTCCAAATCCAGATAGCCAGGCTATGAATACCAAATGATGTGAATCCACAGGGTTCTGTTTGACTGATCTATCATTGTTGGAATGCTAACAAGCAAGAAATTTGAGAAATTATTTAAAACGAGAAAATGGAAACATAAAAGAAGATGGAACGGAAATTGATACATATCACACTTCCAAGAATGGAAGATAAGCCTAAGAGTTGAAACACACAAAGGGATAAAGGACCTTTGATTAAACTCATGGATTCTTGAATCACTCAAGAACTTAGGAGAATCACTCTCACTAAGATAGATGAGATAAAACTCGTTTATTTTCTGAATAAAACACAGCTTGCCTTCATTGATGAAAATGGTTCAACTTATATAGGAGCTTTAACCATCAGAATTACAAAAGACACATAAATTTCAATATCATCCCGCTTAAAGCTATTAATTAATGATCCACTCAAGCTACTGACGATCCGCTACTTAATGGTTGATTGTAACTGAATTTAAGGCTACCAGAAGTCATCCACAAACTTTGAGCAAAGGTCCTCTTGATCTTCCAAAGGTTGGTTCTTAAGTTGGCATATGGACCCTTATTTCAACTTGAAGATAAAGCAAAACTAAAGCCCACTAATTGGTTAAGCACAAACACAATTTGGTCAGCCAATTTTAGAAAGCATTGGGCCCTTATTTGAGTAAAAGAAACTGCATCAACACGGCGCATCAGTCATCCTCCATTTGACCCATATGCAATTCACATCATACCCTCCTTCTTCGAGAAGATTTGTCCCGAATCTTAAGACACTAGTTTTAATGTAAGTTTATTATGATCTTGTGAAGGACTTTTATTTTTTCACAAGTTGAAAATAATTCTCTTCTTGCAGGATCGAATTCAACTTGATATTTGTTACTTTCCAATGGTTGCAATCCGTCGATAACATTTCTTGGCAACAGTACCCCACCTTGATATGTAACAATAAATAATTCCATGCATTGTGTTTGACGAATTTGCTTCTTATCGACGGACCAAATGCATAATAAAGCACTATGAACAAGCTTCCTTTTTAAACATGGAAGTTGGTGTGTTTCATTCGCATGCTTATCCTTTTGTTCCTGTAAAATGACATCACAAACTGTAGAAGAAAAAACATTGACAAATAAACTTTCTCTAGTTCCATTTCTTTTTCTTTATTTTCCCTTCCTTCTGCAGTTTATATTACTTCTTTTCCTATTCTTTCTTTTTCTGTTTTCTCCTTCAGCCTACGTTGATCCTTATTGACTTTTCTTGGTGTCATAAATTTCTACTTCTTTTGATGTCCCTCATGTCTCAAATAAAGGGAACGTGCATCAAGATGGAGTGTTTTAAAACGAAGCCATGCCCATCCCAAAAGAAGATGACAAGAGTCCATGGGAGCAATATCATATAATAATACTTCTTTCACACATTGCCATGTACTGAATTTGATCCATGCTTGATCCAGATGAAAGGTTGCTGGTAACTGGAGTTTCTCCACCAATCTTTGGCTCACAACATTATTTTCGCTTCCGTAATCGAATGCAACTAAACATGGATGGCCCTCCTCCTTTCTTATTCCTACAAAAGCAAATTAAGGAATTTATTAGCATGTTGGTTTAAGGTTAAGCTAATCTTTTGAGTCAACAAGTCAACCCAAAGTCAAGGTCAACAAGTCAACTCAAAAATAGTCAACCAAGCCAACTTAAAGGAATTTTAAACTAAAGAAAATAAAAGTAAAGGAAGGGATCAAGGAACTCCCTTTCTTCTAAGCATGTGCCATGGGCCATCATCCTTGGTAGGGATCAATCCTTTATCATTCTCCCCTTGTTGGAGAGAATTTGACCTCAAATTCTTGAAGTCTTTGTTGATGGAGCTTGACTTGAGTTGATGAGAACTTTCTTCATCTTTAATGATTTGATCCCTAGTCTTGGAGATGCCCTCTTTCTTTTTAATGCCACTCTCCTTTTCTTGCTTGTGTTTTTGTTCATCTCTCTTTGTTTGGGAAGAGAATGAAGAGTGGTGTTGCACCTCTTGCTTTGAAAAACTCTTTTTGTAGGCAAGTAACTCCTTGGTGAAAGCTTGCCCCTTTTCTTTTTCTTTTTCATCTTTTATTTTATTTTTGTCCTCATTTTCTTGTGGAGGTGGGAGAGGTAGGATTGTGAACTTCTTTCCTAGGGAGGAGAAAACATAAGTGTTTGCATGGCCATCATAAACAACTTTTCTATCAAATTGCCATGGCCTACCTAGCAAAATATGGTTGGCTTCCATAGGCACAATGCCACATAATACCTCATCCTTAAAATTGCCAATTGAAAAGTTAATGAGGACTTGTTTAGTTACTTTTATTTCTTCTTCCTTAAGCCATTATAGGTTGTAGGGTTTGACATGAGGAATTGTTTTCAAGCCGAACTTGTCCACCACCCTTGGACTAGCCATATTTACACAACTTCCACTATCTATGATGAAGTGACATATCTTGTCATTGATAAGGCACCCTCCATGAAAAAGGTTTTGTCTTTGAGAAGGATCAAGTTCTTTGGGAACTTACCCTAGTTGGCGCCTTGTTACTTTCCAATGGTTGCAATCCGTCGATAACATTTCTTGGCAATAGTACCCCACCTTGATATGTAACAATAAATAATTCAATGCATTGTGTTTGGCGAATTTGCTTCTTATCGACGGACTAAATGCATAATAAAGCACTGTGAACAAGCTTCCTTTTTAAACATGGAAGTTGGTGTGTTTCATTCACATGCTTATCCTTTTGTTCCTGTAAAATGACATCACAAACTGTAGAAGAAAAAACATTGACGAATAAACTTTCTCCAGTTTCATTTCTTTTTCTTTATTTTCCCGTCCTTCTGCAGTTTATATTACTTCTTTTTCTATTCTTTCTTTTTCTGTTTTCTCCTTCAGCCTACGTTGATCCTTACTGACTTGTCTTGGTGTCATAAATTTCTACTTCTTTTGATGTCCCTCATGCCTCGAATAAAGGGAACGTTCATCAAGATGGAGTGTTTGAAAACGAAGCCATGCCCCATCCCAAAAGAAGATGACAAGAGTCCATGGGAGCAATATCACATAATACTTCTTTCACACATTGCCATGTACTGAATTTGATCCATGCTTGATCCAGATGAAAGCTTGCTGGTAACTGGAGTTTCTCCACCAATCTTTGGCTCACAACATTGTTTTCGCTTCCGTAATCGAAGGCAACTAAACATGGATGGCCTTCGGTTAAACACTTTGTGTCATAAACTTCCTTTCCTATTCCAAATCTAGATAGCCAGGCTTTGAATACCAAATAATGTGAATCCACAGGGTTCGATTTGTTTGACCGATCTATCATTGTTGGAATGCTAACAAGCAAGAAATTTGAGAAATTATTTAAAACGAGAAAATGGAAACATAAAAGAAGATGGAACGGAAATTCATACATATCACACTTCCAAGAATGGAAGATAAGCCTAAGAGTTGAAACACACAAAGGGATAAAGGACCTTTGATTAAACTCATGGATTCTTGAATCACTCAAGAACTTAGGAGAATCACTCTCACTAAGATAGATGAGATAAAACTCGTTTGTTTTCTGAATAAAACACAGCTTGCCTTCATTGATGAAAATGGTTCAACTTATATAGGAGCTTTAACCATCAGAATTACAAAAGACACATAAATTTCAATATCATCCCGCTTAAAGCTATTAATTAATGATCCACTCAAGCTACTGACGATCCGCTACTTAATGGTTGATTGTAACTGAATTTAAGGCTACCAAAAGTCATCCACAAACTTTGAGCAAAGGTCCTCTTGATCTTCCAAAGGTTGGTTCTTAAGTTGGCATATGGACCCTTATTTCAACTTGAAGATAAAGCAAAACTAAAGCCCACTAATTGGTTAAGCACAAACACAATTTGGTCAGCCAATTTTACAAAGCATTGGGCCCTTATTTGAGTAAAAGAAACTGCATCAACACGGCGCATCAGTCATCCTCCATTTGACCCATATGCAATTCACATCATACCCTCCTTCTTCGAGAAGATTTGTCCCGAATCTTAAGACACTAGTTTTAATGTAAGTTTATTATGATCTTGTGAAGGACTTTTATTTTTTCACAAGTTGAAAATAATTCTCTTCTTGCAGGATCGAATTCAACTTGATATTTGTTACTTTCCAATGGTTGCAATCCGTCGATAACATTTCTTGGCAACAGTACCCCACCTTGATATGTAACAATAAATAATTCCATGCATTGTGTTTGTCGAATTTGCTTCCTATCGACGGACCAAATGTATAATAAAGCACTATGAACAAGCTTCCTTTTTAAACATGGAAGTTGGTGTGTTTAATTCACATGCTTATCCTTTTGTTCCTGTAAAATGACATCACAAACTGTAGAAGAAAAAATGTTGACGAATAAACTTTCTCTAGTTTCATTTCTTTTTCTTTATTTTCCCTTCCTTCTGCAGTTTATATTACTTCTTTTTCTATTCTTTCTTTTTCTGTTTTCTCCTTCAGCCTACGTTGATCCTTACTGACTTGTCTTGGTGTCATAAATTTCTTCTTCTTTTGATGTCCCTCATGCCTCGAATAAAGGGAACGTTCATCAAGATGGAGTCTTTAAAAACGAAGCCATGCCCCATCCCAAAAGAAGATGACAAGAGTCCATGGGAGCAATAACACATAACACTTCTTTCACACATTGCCATGTACTGAATTTGATCCATACTTGATCCAGATGAAAGGTTGCTGGTAACTGGAGTTTCTCCACCAATCTTTGGCTCACAACATTGTTTTCGCTTCCGTAATCGAATGCAACTAAACATGGATGGCCTTCGGTTAAACACTTTGTATAATAAACTTCCTTTCCTATTCCAAATCTAGATAGCCAGGCTCTGAATACCAAATGATGTGAATCCACAGGATTCGATTCGTTTGACTGATCTATCATTGTTGGAATGCTAACAAGCAAGAAATTTGAGAAATTATTTAAAACGAGAAAATGGAAACATAAAAGAAGATGGAACGGAAATTGATACATATCACACTTCCAAGAATGGAAGATAAGCCTAAGAGTTGAAACACACAAAGGGATAAAGGACCTTTGATTAAACTCATGGATTCTTGAATCACTCAAGAACTTAGGAGAATCACTCTCACTAAGATAGATGAGATAAAACTCGTTTGTTTTCTGAATAAAACACAGCTTGCCTTCATTGATGAAAATGGTTCAACTTATATAGGAGCTTTAACCATCAGAATTACAAAAGACACATAAATTTCAATATCATCCCGCTTAAAGCTATTAATTAATGATCCACTCAAGCTACTGACGATCCGCTACTTAATGGTTGATTGTAACTGAATTTAAGGCTACCAGAAGTCATCCACAAACTTTGAGCAAAGGTCCTCTTGATCTTCCAAAGGTTGGTTCTTAAGTTGGCATATGGACCCTTATTTCAACTTGAAGATAAAGCAAAACTAAAGCCCACTAATTGGTTAAGCACAAACACAATTTGGTCAGCCAATTTTAGAAAGCATTGGGCCCTTATTTGAGTAAAAGAAACTGCATCAACACGGCGCATCAGTCATCCTCCATTTGACCCATATGCAATTCACATCATACCCTCCTTCTTCGAGAACATTTGTCCCGAATCTTAAGACACTAGTTTTAATGTAAGTTTATTATGATCTTGTGAAGGACTTTTATTTTTTCACAAGTTGAAAATAATTCTCTTCTTGCAGGATCGAATTCAACTTGATATTTGTTACTTTCCAATGGTTGCAATCCGTCGATAACATTTCTTGGCAACAGTACCCCACCTTGATATGTAACAATAAATAATTCCATGCATTGTGTTTGTCGAATTTGCTTCCTATCGACGGACCAAATGCATAATAAAGCACTATGAACAAGCTTCCTTTTTAAACATGGAAGTTGGTGTGTTTAATTCACATGCTTATCCTTTTGTTCCTGTAAAATGACATCACAAACTGTAGAAGAAAAAACGTTGACGAATAAACTTTCTCTAGTTTCATTTCTTTTTCTTTATTTTCCCTTCCTTCTGCAGTTTATATTACTTCTTTTTCTATTCTTTCTTTTTCTGTTTTCTCCTTCAGCCTACGTTGATCCTTACTGACTTGTCTTGGTGTCATAAATTTCTTCTTCTTTTGATGTCCCTCATGCCTCGAATAAAGGGAACGTTCATCAAGATGGAGTCTTTAAAAACGAAGCCATGCCCCATCCCAAAAGAAGATGACAAGAGTCCATGGGAGCAATAACACATAACACTTCTTTCACACATTGCCATGTACTGAATTTGATCCATACTTGATCCAGATGAAAGGTTGCTGGTAACTGGAGTTTCTCCTCCAATCTTTGGCTCACAACATTGTTTTCGCTTCCGTAATCGAATGCAACTAAACATGGATGGCCTTCGGTTAAACACTTTGTATAATAAACTTCCTTTCCTATTCCAAATCTAGATAGCCAGGCTCTGAATACCAAATGATGTGAATCCACAGGGTTCTGTTTGACTGATCTATCATTGTTGGAATGCTAACAAGCAAGAAATTTGAGAAATTATTTAAAACGAGAAAATGGAAACATAAAAGAAGATGGAACGGAAATTGATACATATCACACTTCCAAGAATGGAAGATAAGCCTAAGAGTTGAAACACACAAAGGGATAAAGGACCTTTGATTAAACTCATGGATTCTTGAATCACTCAAGAACTTAGGAGAATCACTCTCACTAAGATAGATGAGATAAAACTCGTTTATTTTCTGAATAAAACACAGCTT
Source organism: Vigna unguiculata (assembly GCF_037176805.1). Classification (NCBI taxonomy): domain Eukaryota; kingdom Viridiplantae; phylum Streptophyta; class Magnoliopsida; order Fabales; family Fabaceae; genus Vigna; species Vigna unguiculata. The sequence goes on from NC_140794.1 coordinate 32,347,888, forward strand.
GCCTTCATTGATGAAAATGGTTCAACTTATATAGGAGCTTTAACCATCAGAATTACAAAAGACACATAAATTTCAATATCATCCCGCTTAAAGCTATTAATTAATGATCCACTCAAGCTACTGACGATCCGCTACTTAATGGTTGATTGTAACTGAATTTAAGGCTACCAGAAGTCATCCACAAACTTTGAGCAAAGGTCCTCTTGATCTTCCAAAGGTTGGTTCTTAAGTTGGCATATGGACCCTTATTTCAACTTGAAGATAAAGCAAAACTAGAGCCCACTAATTGGTTAAGCACAAACACAAGCCAATTTTAGAAAGCATTGGGCCCTTATTTGAGTAAAAGAAACTGCATCAACACGGCGCATCAGTCATCCTCCATTTGACCCATATGCAATTCACATCATACCCTCCTTCTTCGAGAAGATTTGTCCCGAATCTTAAGACACTAGTTTTAATGTAAGTTTATTATGATCTTGTGAAGGACTTTTATTTTTTCACAAGTTGAAAATAATTCTCTTCTTGCAGGATCGAATTCAACTTGATATTTGTTACTTTCCAATGGTTGCAATCCGTCGATAACATTTCTTGGCAACAGTACCCCACCTTGATATGTAACAATAAATAATTCCATGCATTGTGTTTGTCGAATTTGCTTCCTATCGACGGACCAAATGCATAATAAAGCACTATGAACAAGCTTCCTTTTTAAACATGGAAGTTGGTGTGTTTAATTCACATGCTTATCCTTTTGTTCCTGTAAAATGACATCACAAACTGTAGAAGAAAAAACGTTGACGAATAAACTTTCTCTAGTTTCATTTCTTTTTCTTTATTTTCCCTTCCTTCTGCAGTTTATATTACTTCTTTTTCTATTCTTTCTTTTTCTGTTTTCTCCTTCAGCCTACGTTGATCCTTACTGACTTGTCTTGGTGTCATAAATTTCTTCTTCTTTTGATGTCCCTCATGCCTCGAATAAAGGGAACGTTCATCAAGATGGAGTCTTTAAAAACGAAGCCATGCCCCATCCCAAAAGAAGATGACAAGAGTCCATGGGAGCAATAACACATAACACTTCTTTCACACATTGCCATGTACTGAATTTGATCCATACTTGATCCAGATGAAAGGTTGCTGGTAACTGGAGTTTCTCCTCCAATCTTTGGCTCACAACATTGTTTTCGCTTCCGTAATCGAATGCAACTAAACATGGATGGCCTTCGGTTAAACACTTTGTATAATAAACTTCCTTTCCTATTCCAAATCTAGATAGCCAGGCTCTGAATACCAAATGATGTGAATCCACAGGGTTCGATTCGTTTGACTGATCTATCATTGTTGGAATGCTAACAAGCAAGAAATTTGAGAAATTATTTAAAACGAGAAAATGGAAACATAAAAGAAGATGGAGCGGAAATTGATACATATCACACTTCCAAGAATGGAAGATAAGCCTAAGAGTTGAAACACACAAAGGGATAAAGGACCTTTGATTAAACTCATGGATTCTTGAATCACTCAAGAACTTAGGAGAATCACTCTCACTAAGATAGATGAGATAAAACTCGTTTATTTTCTGAATAAAACACAGCTTGCCTTCATTGATGAAAATGGTTCAACTTATATAGGAGCTTTAACCATCAGAATTACAAAAGACACATAAATTTCAATATCATCCCGCTTAAAGCTATTAATTAATGATCCACTCAAGCTACTGACGATCCGCTACTTAATGGTTGATTGTAACTGAATTTAAGGCTACCAGAAGTCATCCACAAACTTTGAGCAAAGGTCCTCTTGATCTTCCAAAGGTTGGTTCTTAAGTTGGCATATGGACCCTTATTTCAACTTGAAGATAAAGCAAAACTAGAGCCCACTAATTGGTTAAGCACAAACACAAGCCAATTTTACAAAGCATTGGGCCCTTATTTGAGTAAAAGAAACTGCATCAACACGGCGCATCAGTCATCCTCCATTTGACCCATATGCAATTCACATCATACCCTCCTTCTTCGAGAAGATTTGTCCCGAATCTTAAGACACTAGTTTTAATGTAAGTTTATTATGATCTTGTGAAGGACTTTTATTTTTTCACAAGTTGAAAATAATTCTCTTCTTGCAGGATCGAATTCAACTTGATATTTGTTACTTTCCAATGGTTGCAATCCGTCGATAACATTTCTTGGCAACAGTACCCCACCTTGATATGTAACAATAAATAATTCCATGCATTGTGTTTGTCGAATTTGCTTCCTATCGACGGACCAAATGCATAATAAAGCACTATGAACAAGCTTCCTTTTTAAACATGGAAGTTGGTGTGTTTAATTCACATGCTTATCCTTTTGTTCCTGTAAAATGACATCACAAACTGTAGAAGAAAAAACGTTGACGAATAAACTTTCTCTAGTTTCATTTCTTTTTCTTTATTTTCCCTTCCTTCTGCAGTTTATATTACTTCTTTTTCTATTCTTTCTTTTTCTGTTTTCTCCTTCAGCCTACGTTGATCCTTACTGACTTGTCTTGGTGTCATAAATTTCTTCTTCTTTTGATGTCCCTCATGCCTCGAATAAAGGGAACGTTCATCAAGATGGAGTCTTTAAAAACGAAGCCATGCCCCATCCCAAAAGAAGATGACAAGAGTCCATGGGAGTAATAACACATAACACTTCTTTCACACATTGCCATGTACTGAATTTGATCCATACTTGATCCAGATGAAAGGTTGCTGGTAACTGGAGTTTCTCCACCAATCTTTGGCTCACAACATTGTTTTCGCTTCCGTAATCGAATGCAACTAAACATGGATGGCCTTCGGTTAAACACTTTGTATAATAAACTTCCTTTCCTATTCCAAATCTAGATAGCCAGGCTCTGAATACCAAATGATGTGAATCCACAGGGTTCGATTCGTTTGACTGATCTATCATTGTTGGAATGCTAACAAGCAAGAAATTTGAGAAATTATTTAAAACGAGAAAATGGAAACATAAAAGAAGATGGAACGGAAATTGATACATATCACACTTCCAAGAATGGAAGATAAGCCTAAGAGTTGAAACACACAAAGGGATAAAGGACCTTTGATTAAACTCATGGATTCTTGAATCACTCAAGAACTTAGGAGAATCACTCTCACTAAGATAGATGAGATAAAACTCGTTTATTTTCTGAATAAAACACAGCTTGCCTTCATTGATGAAAATGGTTCAACTTATATAGGAGCTTTAACCATCAGAATTACAAAAGACACATAAATTTCAATATCATCCCGCTTAAAGCTATTAATTAATGATCCACTCAAGCTACTGACGATCCGCTACTTAATGGTTGATTGTAACTGAATTTAAGGCTACCAGAAGTCATCCACAAACTTTGAGCAAAGGTCCTCTTGATCTTCCAAAGGTTGGTTCTTAAGTTGGCATATGGACCCTTATTTCAACTTGAAGATAAAGCAAAACTAGAGCCCACTAATTGGTTAAGCACAAACACAAGCCAATTTTACAAAGCATTGGGCCCTTATTTGAGTAAAAGAAACTGCATCAACACGGCGCATCAGTCATCCTCCATTTGACCCATATGCAATTCACATCATACCCTCCTTCTTCGAGAAGATTTGTCCCGAATCTTAAGACACTAGTTTTAATGTAAGTTTATTATGATCTTGTGAAGGACTTTTATTTTTTCACAAGTTGAAAATAATTCTCTTCTTGCAGGATCGAATTCAACTTGATATTTGTTACTTTCCAATGGTTGCAATCCGTCGATAACATTTCTTGGCAACAGTACCCCACCTTGATATGTAACAATAAATAATTCCATGCATTGTGTTTGTCGAATTTGCTTCCTATCGACGGACCAAATGCATAATAAAGCACTATGAACAAGCTTCCTTTTTAAACATGGAAGTTGGTGTGTTTAATTCACATGCTTATCCTTTTGTTCCTGTAAAATGACATCACAAACTGTAGAAGAAAAAACGTTGACGAATAAACTTTCTCTAGTTTCATTTCTTTTTCTTTATTTTCCCTTCCTTCTGCAGTTTATATTACTTCTTTTTCTATTCTTTCTTTTTCTGTTTTCTCCTTCAGCCTACGTTGATCCTTACTGACTTGTCTTGGTGTCATAAATTTCTTCTTCTTTTGATGTCCCTCATGCCTCGAATAAAGGGAACGTTCATCAAGATGGAGTCTTTAAAAACGAAGCCATGCCCCATCCCAAAAGAAGATGACAAGAGTCCATGGGAGTAATAACACATAACACTTCTTTCACACATTGCCATGTACTGAATTTGATCCATACTTGATCCAGATGAAAGGTTGCTGGTAACTGGAGTTTCTCCACCAATCTTTGGCTCACAACATTGTTTTCGCTTCCGTAATCGAATGCAACTAAACATGGATGGCCTTCGGTTAAACACTTTGTATAATAAACTTCCTTTCCTATTCCAAATCTAGATAGCCAGGCTCTGAATACCAAATGATGTGAATCCACAGGGTTCGATTCGTTTGACTGATCTATCATTGTTGGAATGCTAACAAGCAAGAAATTTGAGAAATTATTTAAAACGAGAAAATGGAAACATAAAAGAAGATGGAACGGAAATTGATACATATCACACTTCCAAGAATGGAAGATAAGCCTAAGAGTTGAAACACACAAAGGGATAAAGGACCTTTGATTAAACTCATGGATTCTTGAATCACTCAAGAACTTAGGAGAATCACTCTCACTAAGATAGATGAGATAAAACTCGTTTATTTTCTGAATAAAACACAGCTTGCCTTCATTGATGAAAATGGTTCAACTTATATAGGAGCTTTAACCATCAGAATTACAAAAGACACATAAATTTCAATATCATCCCGCTTAAAGCTATTAATTAATGATCCACTCAAGCTACTGACGATCCGCTACTTAATGGTTGATTGTAACTGAATTTAAGGCTACCAGAAGTCATCCACAAACTTTGAGCAAAGGTCCTCTTGATCTTCCAAAGGTTGGTTCTTAAGTTGGCATATGGACCCTTATTTCAACTTGAAGATAAAGCAAAACTAGAGCCCACTAATTGGTTAAGCACAAACACAAGCCAATTTTACAAAGCATTGGGCCCTTATTTGAGTAAAAGAAACTGCATCAACACGGCGCATCAGTCATCCTCCATTTGACCCATATGCAATTCACATCATACCCTCCTTCTTCGAGAAGATTTGTCCCGAATCTTAAGACACTAGTTTTAATGTAAGTTTATTATGATCTTGTGAAGGACTTTTATTTTTTCACAAGTTGAAAATAATTCTCTTCTTGCAGGATCGAATTCAACTTGATATTTGTTACTTTCCAATGGTTGCAATCCGTCGATAACATTTCTTGGCAACAGTACCCCACCTTGATATGTAACAATAAATAATTCCATGCATTGTGTTTGTCGAATTTGCTTCCTATCGACGGACCAAATGCATAATAAAGCACTATGAACAAGCTTCCTTTTTAAACATGGAAGTTGGTGTGTTTAATTCACATGCTTATCCTTTTGTTCCTGTAAAATGACATCACAAACTGTAGAAGAAAAAACGTTCACGAATAAACTTTCTCTAGTTTCATTTCTTTTTCTTTATTTTCCCTTCCTTCTGCAGTTTATATTACTTCTTTTTCTATTCTTTCTTTTTCTGTTTTCTCCTTCAGCCTATGTTGATCCTTACTGACTTGTCTTGGTGTCATAAATTTCTACTTCTTTTGATGTCCCTCATGCCTCGAATAAAGGGAACGTTCATCAAGATGGAGTCTTTAAAAACGAAGCCATGCCCCATCCCAAAAGAAGATGACAAGAGTCCATGGGAGTAATAACACATAACACTTCTTTCACACATTGCCATGTACTGAATTTGATCCATACTTGATCCAGATGAAAGGTTGCTGGTAACTGGAGTTTCTCCACCAATCTTTGGCTCACAACATTGTTTTCGCTTCCGTAATCGAATGCAACTAAACATGGATGGCCTTCGGTTAAACACTTTGTATAATAAACTTCCTTTCCTATTCCAAATCTAGATAGCCAGGCTCTGAATACCAAATGATGTGAATCCACAGGGTTCGATTCGTTTGACTGATCTATCATTGTTGGAATGCTAACAAGCAAGAAATTTGAGAAATTATTTAAAACGAGAAAATGGAAACATAAAAGAAGATGGAACGGAAATTGATACATATCACACTTCCAAGAATGGAAGATAAGCCTAAGAGTTGAAACACACAAAGGGATAAAGGACCTTTGATTAAACTCATGGATTCTTGAATCACTCAAGAACTTAGGAGAATCACTCTCACTAAGATAGATGAGATAAAACTCGTTTATTTTCTGAATAAAACACAGCTTGCCTTCATTGATGAAAATGGTTCAACTTATATAGGAGCTTTAACCATCAGAATTACAAAAGACACATAAATTTCAATATCATCCCGCTTAAAGCTATTAATTAATGATCCACTCAAGCTACTGACGATCCGCTACTTAATGGTTGATTGTAACTGAATTTAAGGCTACCAGAAGTCATCCACAAACTTTGAGCAAAGGTCCTCTTGATCTTCCAAAGGTTGGTTCTTAAGTTGGCATATGGACCCTTATTTCAACTTGAAGATAAAGCAAAACTAGAGCCCACTAATTGGTTAAGCACAAACACAAGCCAATTTTACAAAGCATTGGGCCCTTATTTGAGTAAAAGAAACTGCATCAACACGGCGCATCAGTCATCCTCCATTTGACCCATATGCAATTCACATCATACCCTCCTTCTTCGAGAAGATTTGTCCCGAATCTTAAGACACTAGTTTTAATGTAAGTTTATTATGATCTTGTGAAGGACTTTTATTTTTTCACAAGTTGAAAATAATTCTCTTCTTGCAGGATCGAATTCAACTTGATATTTGTTACTTTCCAATGGTTGCAATCCGTCGATAACATTTCTTGGCAACAGTACCCCACCTTGATATGTAACAATAAATAATTCCATGCATTGTGTTTGTCGAATTTGCTTCCTATCGACGGACCAAATGCATAATAAAGCACTATGAACAAGCTTCCTTTTTAAACATGGAAGTTGGTGTGTTTAATTCACATGCTTATCCTTTTGTTCCTGTAAAATGACATCACAAACTGTAGAAGAAAAAACGTTGACGAATAAACTTTCTCTAGTTTCATTTCTTTTTCTTTATTTTCCCTTCCTTCTGCAGTTTATATTACTTCTTTTTCTATTCTTTCTTTTTCTGTTTTCTCCTTCAGCCTACGTTGATCCTTACTGACTTGTCTTGGTGTCATAAATTTCTTCTTCTTTTGATGTCCCTCATGCCTCGAATAAAGGGAACGTTCATCAAGATGGAGTCTTTAAAAACGAAGCCATGCCCCATCCCAAAAGAAGATGACAAGAGTCCATGGGAGTAATAACACATAACACTTCTTTCACACATTGCCATGTACTGAATTTGATCCATACTTGATCCAGATGAAAGGTTGCTGGTAACTGGAGTTTCTCCACCAATCTTTGGCTCACAACATTGTTTTCGCTTCCGTAATCGAATGCAACTAAACATGGATGGCCTTCGGTTAAACACTTTGTATAATAAACTTCCTTTCCTATTCCAAATCTAGATAGCCAGGCTCTGAATACCAAATGATGTGAATCCACAGGGTTCGATTCGTTTGACTGATCTATCATTGTTGGAATGCTAACAAGCAAGAAATTTGAGAAATTATTTAAAACGAGAAAATGGAAACATAAAAGAAGATGGAACGGAAATTGATACATATCACACTTCCAAGAATGGAAGATAAGCCTAAGAGTTGAAACACACAAAGGGATAAAGGACCTTTGATTAAACTCATGGATTCTTGAATCACTCAAGAACTTAGGAGAATCACTCTCACTAAGATAGATGAGATAAAACTCGTTTATTTTCTGAATAAAACACAGCTTGCCTTCATTGATGAAAATGGTTCAACTTATATAGGAGCTTTAACCATCAGAATTACAAAAGACACATAAATTTCAATATCATCCCGCTTAAAGCTATTAATTAATGATCCACTCAAGCTACTGACGATCCGCTACTTAATGGTTGATTGTAACTGAATTTAAGGCTACCAGAAGTCATCCACAAACTTTGAGCAAAGGTCCTCTTGATCTTCCAAAGGTTGGTTCTTAAGTTGGCATATGGACCCTTATTTCAACTTGAAGATAAAGCAAAACTAGAGCCCACTAATTGGTTAAGCACAAACACAAGCCAATTTTACAAAGCATTGGGCCCTTATTTGAGTAAAAGAAACTGCATCAACACGGCGCATCAGTCATCCTCCATTTGACCCATATGCAATTCACATCATACCCTCCTTCTTCGAGAAGATTTGTCCCGAATCTTAAGACACTAGTTTTAATGTAAGTTTATTATGATCTTGTGAAGGACTTTTATTTTTTCACAAGTTGAAAATAATTCTCTTCTTGCAGGATCGAATTCAACTTGATATTTGTTACTTTCCAATGGTTGCAATCCGTCGATAACATTTCTTGGCAACAGTACCCCACCTTGATATGTAACAATAAATAATTCCATGCATTGTGTTTGTCGAATTTGCTTCCTATCGACGGACCAAATGCATAATAAAGCACTATGAACAAGCTTCCTTTTTAAACATGGAAGTTGGTGTGTTTAATTCACATGCTTATCCTTTTGTTCCTGTAAAATGACATCACAAACTGTAGAAGAAAAAACGTTCACGAATAAACTTTCTCTAGTTTCATTTCTTTTTCTTTATTTTCCCTTCCTTCTGCAGTTTATATTACTTCTTTTTCTATTCTTTCTTTTTCTGTTTTCTCCTTCAGCCTACGTTGATCCTTACTGACTTGTCTTGGTGTCATAAATTTCTACTTCTTTTGATGTCCCTCATGCCTCGAATAAAGGGAACGTTCATCAAGATGGAGTCTTTAAAAACGAAGCCATGCCCCATCCCAAAAGAAGATGACAAGAGTCCATGGGAGCAATAACACATAACACTTCTTTCACACATTGCCATGTACTGAATTTGATCCATACTTGATCCAGATGAAAGGTTGCTGGTAACTGGAGTTTCTCCACCAATCTTTGGCTCACAACATTGTTTTCGCTTCCGTAATCGAATGCAACTAAACATGGATGGCCTTCGGTTAAACACTTTGTATAATAAACTTCCTTTCCTATTCCAAATCTAGATAGCCAGGCTCTGAATACCAAATGATGTGAATCCACAGGATTCGATTCGTTTGACTGATCTATCATTGTTGGAATGCTAACAAGCAAGAAATTTGAGAAATTATTTAAAACGAGAAAATGGAAACATAAAAGAAGATGGAACGGAAATTGATACATATCACACTTCCAAGAATGGAAGATAAGCCTAAGAGTTGAAACACACAAAGGGATAAAGGACCTTTGATTAAACTCATGGATTCTTGAATCACTCAAGAACTTAGGAGAATCACTCTCACTAAGATAGATGAGATAAAACTCGTTTGTTTTCTGAATAAAACACAGCTTGCCTTCATTGATGAAAATGGTTCAACTTATATAGGAGCTTTAACCATCAGAATTACAAAAGACACATAAATTTCAATATCATCCCGCTTAAAGCTATTAATTAATGATCCACTCAAGCTACTGACGATCCGCTACTTAATGGTTGATTGTAACTGAATTTAAGGCTACCAAAAGTCATCCACAAACTTTGAGCAAAGGTCCTCTTGATCTTCCAAAGGTTGGTTCTTAAGTTGGCATATGGACCCTTATTTCAACTTGAAGATAAAGCAAAACTAAAGCCCACTAATTGGTTAAGCACAAACACAATTTGGTCAGCCAATTTTAGAAAGCATTGGGCCCTTATTTGAGTAAAAGAAACTGCATCAACACGGCGCATCAGTCATCCTCCATTTGACCCATATGCAATTCACATCATACCCTCCTTCTTCGAGAAGATTTGTCCCGAATCTTAAGACACTAGTTTTAATGTAAGTTTATTATGATCTTGTGAAGGACTTTTATTTTTTCACAAGTTGAAAATAATTCTCTTCTTGCAGGATCGAATTCAACTTGATATTTGTTACTTTCCAATGGTTGCAATCCGTCGATAACATTTCTTGGCAACAGTACCCCACCTTGATATGTAACAATAAATAATTCCATGCATTGTGTTTGTCGAATTTGCTTCCTATTGACGGACCAAATGCATAATAAAGCACTATGAACAAGCTTCCTTTTTAAACATGGAAGTTGGTGTGTTTAATTCACATGCTTATCCTTTTGTTCCTGTAAAATGACATCACAAACTGTAGAAGAAAAAACGTTCACGAATAAACTTTCTCTAGTTTCATTTCTTTTTCTTTATTTTCCCTTCCTTCTGCAGTTTATATTACTTCTTTTTCTATTCTTTCTTTTTCTGTTTTCTCCTTCAGCCTATGTTGATCCTTACTGACTTGTCTTGGTGTCATAAATTTCTACTTCTTTTGATGTCCCTCATGCCTCGAATAAAGGGAACGTTCATCAAGATGGAGTCTTTAAAAACGAAGCCATGCCCCATCCCAAAAGAAGATGACAAGAGTCCATGGGAGTAATAACACATAACACTTCTTTCACACATTGCCATGTACTGAATTTGATCCATACTTGATCCAGATGAAAGGTTGCTGGTAACTGGAGTTTCTCCACCAATCTTTGGCTCACAACATTGTTTTCGCTTCCGTAATCGAATGCAACTAAACATGGATGGCCTTCGGTTAAACACTTTGTATAATAAACTTCCTTTCCTATTCCAAATCTAGATAGCCAGGCTCTGAATACCAAATGATGTGAATCCACAGGGTTCGATTCGTTTGACTGATCTATCATTGTTGGAATGCTAACAAGCAAGAAATTTGAGAAATTATTTAAAACGAGAAAATGGAAACATAAAAGAAGATGGAACGGAAATTGATACATATCACACTTCCAAGAATGGAAGATAAGCCTAAGAGTTGAAACACACAAAGGGATAAAGGACCTTTGATTAAACTCATGGATTCTTGAATCACTCAAGAACTTAGGAGAATCACTCTCACTAAGATAGATGAGATAAAACTCGTTTATTTTCTGAATAAAACACAGCTTGCCTTCATTGATGAAAATGGTTCAACTTATATAGGAGCTTTAACCATCAGAATTACAAAAGACACATAAATTTCAATATCATCCCGCTTAAAGCTATTAATTAATGATCCACTCAAGCTACTGACGATCCGCTACTTAATGGTTGATTGTAACTGAATTTAAGGCTACCAGAAGTCATCCACAAACTTTGAGCAAAGGTCCTCTTGATCTTCCAAAGGTTGGTTCTTAAGTTGGCATATGGACCCTTATTTCAACTTGAAGATAAAGCAAAACTAGAGCCCACTAATTGGTTAAGCACAAACACAAGCCAATTTTACAAAGCATTGGGCCCTTATTTGAGTAAAAGAAACTGCATCAACACGGCGCATCAGTCATCCTCCATTTGACCCATATGCAATTCACATCATACCCTCCTTCTTCGAGAAGATTTGTCCCGAATCTTAAGACACTAGTTTTAATGTAAGTTTATTATGATCTTGTGAAGGACTTTTATTTTTTCACAAGTTGAAAATAATTCTCTTCTTGCAGGATCGAATTCAACTTGATATTTGTTACTTTCCAATGGTTGCAATCCGTCGATAACATTTCTTGGCAACAGTACCCCACCTTGATATGTAACAATAAATAATTCCATGCATTGTGTTTGTCGAATTTGCTTCCTATCGACGGACCAAATGCATAATAAAGCACTATGAACAAGCTTCCTTTTTAAACATGGAAGTTGGTGTGTTTAATTCACATGCTTATCCTTTTGTTCCTGTAAAATGACATCACAAACTGTAGAAGAAAAAACGTTCACGAATAAACTTTCTCTAGTTTCATTTCTTTTTCTTTATTTTCCCTTCCTTCTGCAGTTTATATTACTTCTTTTTCTATTCTTTCTTTTTCTGTTTTCTCCTTCAGCCTACGTTGATCCTTACTGACTTGTCTTGGTGTCATAAATTTCTACTTCTTTTGATGTCCCTCATGCCTCGAATAAAGGGAACGTTCATCAAGATGGAGTCTTTAAAAACGAAGCCATGCCCCATCCCAAAAGAAGATGACAAGAGTCCATGGGAGCAATAACACATAACACTTCTTTCACACATTGCCATGTACTGAATTTGATCCATACTTGATCCAGATGAAAGGTTGCTGGTAACTGGAGTTTCTCCACCAATCTTTGGCTCACAACATTGTTTTCGCTTCCGTAATCGAATGCAACTAAACATGGATGGCCTTCGGTTAAACACTTTGTATAATAAACTTCCTTTCCTATTCCAAATCTAGATAGCCAGGCTCTGAATACCAAATGATGTGAATCCACAGGGTTCGATTCGTTTGACTGATCTATCATTGTTGGAATGCTAACAAGCAAGAAATTTGAGAAATTATTTAAAACGAGAAAATGGAAACATAAAAGAAGATGGAACGGAAATTGATACATATCACACTTCCAAGAATGGAAGATAAGCCTAAGAGTTGAAACACACAAAGGGATAAAGGACCTTTGATTAAACTCATGGATTCTTGAATCACTCAAGAACTTAGGAGAATCACTCTCACTATGATAGATGAGATAAAACTCGTTTATTTTCTGAATAAAACACAGCTTGCCTTCATTGATGAAAATGGTTCAACTTATATAGGAGCTTTAACCATCAGAATTACAAAAGACACATAAATTTCAATATCATCCCGCTTAAAGCTATTAATTAATGATCCACTCAAGCTACTGACGATCCGCTACTTAATGGTTGATTGTAACTGAATTTAAGGCTACCAAAAGTCATCCACAAACTTTGAGCAAAGGTCCTCTTGATCTTCCAAAGGTTGGTTCTTAAGTTGGCATATGGACCCTTATTTCAACTTGAAGATAAAGCAAAACTAAAGCCCACTAATTGGTTAAGCACAAACACAATTTGGTCAGCCAATTTTAGAAAGCATTGGGCCCTTATTTGAGTAAAAGAAACTGCATCAACACGGCGCATCAGTCATCCTCCATTTGACCCATATGCAATTCACATCATACCCTCCTTCTTCGAGAAGATTTGTCCCGAATCTTAAGACACTAGTTTTAATGTAAGTTTATTATGATCTTGTGAAGGACTTTTATTTTTTCACAAGTTGAAAATAATTCTCTTCTTGCAGGATCGAATTCAACTTGATATTTGTTACTTTCCAATGGTTGCAATCCGTCGATAACATTTCTTGGCAACAGTACCCCACCTTGATATGTAACAATAAATAATTCCATGCATTGTGTTTGTCGAATTTGCTTCCTATCGACGGACCAAATGCATAATAAAGCACTATGAACAAGCTTCCTTTTTAAACATGGAAGTTGGTGTGTTTAATTCACATGCTTATCCTTTTGTTCCTGTAAAATGACATCACAAACTGTAGAAGAAAAAACGTTGACGAATAAACTTTCTCTAGTTTCATTTCTTTTTCTTTATTTTCCCTTCCTTCTGCAGTTTATATTACTTCTTTTTCTATTCTTTCTTTTTCTGTTTTCTCCTTCAGCCTACGTTGATCCTTACTGACTTGTCTTGGTGTCATAAATTTCTTCTTCTTTTGATGTCCCTCATGCCTCGAATAAAGGGAACGTTCATCAAGATGGAGTCTTTAAAAACGAAGCCATGCCCCATCCCAAAAGAAGATGACAAGAGTCCATGGGAGCAATAACACATAACACTTCTTTCACACATTGCCATGTACTGAATTTGATCCATACTTGATCCAGATGAAAGGTTGCTGGTAACTGGAGTTTCCCCACCAATCTTTGGCTCACAACATTGTTTTCGCTTCCGTAATCGAATGCAACTAAACATGGATGGCCTTCGGTTAAACACTTTGTATAATAAACTTCCTTTCCTATTCCAAATCTAGATAGCCAGGCTCTGAATACCAAATGATGTGAATCCACAGGGTTCGATTCGTTTGACTGATCTATCATTGTTGGAATGCTAACAAGCAAGAAATTTGAGAAATTATTTAAAACGAGAAAATGGAAACATAAAAGAAGATGGAACGGAAATTGATACATATCACACTTCCAAGAATGGAAGATAAGCCTAAGAGTTGAAACACACAAAGGGATAAAGGACCTTTGATTAAACTCATGGATTCTTGAATCACTCAAGAACTTAGGAGAATCACTCTCACTATGATAGATGAGATAAAACTCGTTTATTTTCTGAATAAAACACAGCTTTGCCTTCATTGATGAAAATGGTTCAACTTATATAGGAGCTTTAACCATCAGAATTACAAAAGACACATAAATTTCAATATCATCCCGCTTAAAGCTATTAATTAATGATCCACTCAAGCTACTGACGATCCGCTACTTAATGGTTGATTGTAACTGAATTTAAGGCTACCAAAAGTCATCCACAAACTTTGAGCAAAGGTCCTCTTGATCTTCCAAAGGTGGGTTCTTAAGTTGGCATATGGACCCTTATTTCAACTTGAAGATAAAGCAAAACTAAAGCCCACTAAATGGTTAAGCACAAACACAAGCCAATTTTACAAAGCATTGGGCCCTTTTTTGAGTAAAAGAATCTGCATCAACACGGCGCATCAGTCATCCTCCATTTGACCCATATGCAATTCACATCATACCCTCCTTCTTCGAGAAGATTTGTCCCGAATCTTAAGACACTAGTTTTAATGTAAGTTTATTATGATCTTGTGAAGGACTTTTATTTTTTCACAAGTTGAAAATAATTCTCTTCTTGCAGGATCGAATTCAACAAGATATTTGTTACTTTCCAGTGGTTGCAATCCGTCGATAACATTTCTTGGCAACAGTACCCCACCTTGATATGTAACAATAAATAATTCCATGCATTGTGTTTGTCGAATTTGCTTCCTATCGACGGACCAAATGCATAATAAAGCACTATGAACAAGCTTCCTTTTTAAACATGGAAGTTGGTGTGTTTAATTCACATGCTTATCCTTTTGTTCCTGTAAAATGACATCACAAACTGTAGAAGAAAAAACGTTCACGAATAAACTTTCTCTAGTTTCATTTCTTTTTCTTTATTTTCCCTTCCTTCTGCAGTTTATATTACTTCTTTTTCTATTCTTTCTTTTTCTGTTTTCTCCTTCAGCCTACGTTGATCCTTACTGACTTGTCTTGGTGTCATAAATTTCTTCTTCTTTTGATGTCCCTCATGCCTCGAATAAAGGGAACGTTCATCAAGATGGAGTCTTTAAAAACGAAGCCATGCCCCATCCCAAAAGAAGATGACAAGAGTCCATGGGAGCAATAACACATAACACTTCTTTCACACATTGCCATGTACTGAATTTGATCCATACTTGATCCAGATGAAAGGTTGCTGGTAACTGGAGTTTCCCCACCAATCTTTGGCTCACAACATTGTTTTCGCTTCCGTAATCGAATGCAACTAAACATGGATGGCCTTCGGTTAAACACTTTGTATAATAAACTTCCTTTCCTATTCCAAATCTAGATAGCCAGGCTCTGAATACCAAATGATGTGAATCCACAGGGTTCGATTCGTTTGACTGATCTATCATTGTTGGAATGCTAACAAGCAAGAAATTTGAGAAATTATTTAAAACGAGAAAATGGAAACATAAAAGAAGATGGAACGGAAATTGATACATATCACACTTCCAAGAATGGAAGATAAGCCTAAGAGTTGAAACACACAAAGGGATAAAGGACCTTTGATTAAACTCATGGATTCTTGAATCACTCAAGAACTTAGGAGAATCACTCTCACTATGATAGATGAGATAAAACTCGTTTATTTTCTGAATAAAACACAGCTTTGCCTTCATTGATGAAAATGGTTCAACTTATATAGGAGCTTTAACCATCAGAATTACAAAAGACACATAAATTTCAATATCATCCCGCTTAAAGCTATTAATTAATGATCCACTCAAGCTACTGACGATCCGCTACTTAATGGTTGATTGTAACTGAATTTAAGGCTACCAAAAGTCATCCACAAACTTTGAGCAAAGGTCCTCTTGATCTTCCAAAGGTGGGTTCTTAAGTTGGCATATGGACCCTTATTTCAACTTGAAGATAAAGCAAAACTAAAGCCCACTAAATGGTTAAGCACAAACACAAGCCAATTTTACAAAGCATTGGGCCCTTTTTTGAGTAAAAGAATCTGCATCAACACGGCGCATCAGTCATCCTCCATTTGACCCATATGCAATTCACATCATACCCTCCTTCTTCGAGAAGATTTGTCCCGAATCTTAAGACACTAGTTTTAATGTAAGTTTATTATGATCTTGTGAAGGACTTTTATTTTTTCACAAGTTGAAAATAATTCTCTTCTTGCAGGATCGAATTCAACAAGATATTTGTTACTTTCCAGTGGTTGCAATCCGTCGATAACATTTCTTGGCAACAGTACCCCACCTTGATATGTAACAATAAATAATTCCATGCATTGTGTTTGTCGAATTTGCTTCCTATCGACGGACCAAATGCATAATAAAGCACTATGAACAAGCTTCCTTTTTAAACATGGAAGTTGGTGTGTTTAATTCACATGCTTATCCTTTTGTTCCTGTAAAATGACATCACAAACTGTAGAAGAAAAAACGTTCACGAATAAACTTTCTCTAGTTTCATTTCTTTTTCTTTATTTTCCCTTCCTTCTGCAGTTTATATTACTTCTTTTTCTATTCTTTCTTTTTCTGTTTTCTCCTTCAGCCTACGTTGATCCTTACTGACTTGTCTTGGTGTCATAAATTTCTTCTTCTTTTGATGTCCCTCATGCCTCGAATAAAGGGAACGTTCATCAAGATGGAGTCTTTAAAAACGAAGCCATGCCCCATCCCAAAAGAAGATGACAAGAGTCCATGGGAGCAATAACACATAACACTTCTTTCACACATTGCCATGTACTGAATTTGATCCATACTTGATCCAGATGAAAGGTTGCTGGTAACTGGAGTTTCCCCACCAATCTTTGGCTCACAACATTGTTTTCGCTTCCGTAATCGAATGCAACTAAACATGGATGGCCTTCGGTTAAACACTTTGTATAATAAACTTCCTTTCCTATTCCAAATCTAGATAGCCAGGCTCTGAATACCAAATGATGTGAATCCACAGGGTTCGATTCGTTTGACTGATCTATCATTGTTGGAATGCTAACAAGCAAGAAATTTGAGAAATTATTTAAAACGAGAAAATGGAAACATAAAAGAAGATGGAACGGAAATTGATACATATCACACTTCCAAGAATGGAAGATAAGCCTAAGAGTTGAAACACACAAAGGGATAAAGGACCTTTGATTAAACTCATGGATTCTTGAATCACTCAAGAACTTAGGAGAATCACTCTCACTATGATAGATGAGATAAAACTCGTTTATTTTCTGAATAAAACACAGCTTTGCCTTCATTGATGAAAATGGTTCAACTTATATAGGAGCTTTAACCATCAGAATTACAAAAGACACATAAATTTCAATATCATCCCGCTTAAAGCTATTAATTAATGATCCACTCAAGCTACTGACGATCCGCTACTTAATGGTTGATTGTAACTGAATTTAAGGCTACCAAAAGTCATCCACAAACTTTGAGCAAAGGTCCTCTTGATCTTCCAAAGGTGGGTTCTTAAGTTGGCATATGGACCCTTATTTCAACTTGAAGATAAAGCAAAACTAAAGCCCACTAAATGGTTAAGCACAAACACAAGCCAATTTTACAAAGCATTGGGCCCTTTTTTGAGTAAAAGAATCTGCATCAACACGGCGCATCAGTCATCCTCCATTTGACCCATATGCAATTCACATCATACCCTCCTTCTTCGAGAAGATTTGTCCCGAATCTTAAGACACTAGTTTTAATGTAAGTTTATTATGATCTTGTGAAGGACTTTTATTTTTTCACAAGTTGAAAATAATTCTCTTCTTGCAGGATCGAATTCAACAAGATATTTGTTACTTTCCAGTGGTTGCAATCCGTCGATAACATTTCTTGGCAACAGTACCCCACCTTGATATGTAACAATAAATAATTCCATGCATTGTGTTTGTCGAATTTGCTTCCTATCGACGGACCAAATGCATAATAAAGCACTATGAACAAGCTTCCTTTTTAAACATGGAAGTTGGTGTGTTTAATTCACATGCTTATCCTTTTGTTCCTGTAAAATGACATCACAAACTGTAGAAGAAAAAACGTTCACGAATAAACTTTCTCTAGTTTCATTTCTTTTTCTTTATTTTCCCTTCCTTCTGCAGTTTATATTACTTCTTTTTCTATTCTTTCTTTTTCTGTTTTCTCCTTCAGCCTACGTTGATCCTTACTGACTTGTCTTGGTGTCATAAATTTCTTCTTCTTTTGATGTCCCTCATGCCTCGAATAAAGGGAACGTTCATCAAGATGGAGTCTTTAAAAACGAAGCCATGCCCCATCCCAAAAGAAGATGACAAGAGTCCATGGGAGCAATAACACATAACACTTCTTTCACACATTGCCATGTACTGAATTTGATCCATACTTGATCCAGATGAAAGGTTGCTGGTAACTGGAGTTTCCCCACCAATCTTTGGCTCACAACATTGTTTTCGCTTCCGTAATCGAATGCAACTAAACATGGATGGCCTTCGGTTAAACACTTTGTATAATAAACTTCCTTTCCTATTCCAAATCTAGATAGCCAGGCTCTGAATACCAAATGATGTGAATCCACAGGGTTCGATTCGTTTGACTGATCTATCATTGTTGGAATGCTAACAAGCAAGAAATTTGAGAAATTATTTAAAACGAGAAAATGGAAACATAAAAGAAGATGGAACGGAAATTGATACATATCACACTTCCAAGAATGGAAGATAAGCCTAAGAGTTGAAACACACAAAGGGATAAAGGACCTTTGATTAAACTCATGGATTCTTGAATCACTCAAGAACTTAGGAGAATCACTCTCACTATGATAGATGAGATAAAACTCGTTTATTTTCTGAATAAAACACAGCTTTGCCTTCATTGATGAAAATGGTTCAACTTATATAGGAGCTTTAACCATCAGAATTACAAAAGACACATAAATTTCAATATCATCCCGCTTAAAGCTATTAATTAATGATCCACTCAAGCTACTGACGATCCGCTACTTAATGGTTGATTGTAACTGAATTTAAGGCTACCAAAAGTCATCCACAAACTTTGAGCAAAGGTCCTCTTGATCTTCCAAAGGTTGGTTCTTAAGTTGGCATATGGACCCTTATTTCAACTTGAAGATAAAGCAAAACTAAAGCCCACTAAATGGTTAAGCACAAACACAAGCCAATTTTACAAAGCATTGGGCCCTTATTTGAGTAAAAGAATCTGCATCAACACGGCGCATCAGTCATCCTCCATTTGACCCATATGCAATTCACATCATACCCTCCTTCTTCGAGAAGATTTGTCCCGAATCTTAAGACACTAGTTTTAATGTAAGTTTATTATGATCTTGTGAAGGACTTTTATTTTTTCACAAGTTGAAAATAATTCTCTTCTTGCAGGATCGAATTCAACAAGATATTTGTTACTTTCCAATGGTTGCAATCCGTCGATAACATTTCTTGGCAACAGTACCCCACCTTGATATGTAACAATAAATAATTCCATGCATTGTGTTTGTCGAATTTGCTTCCTATCGACGGACCAAATGCATAATAAAGCACTATGAACAAGCTTCCTTTTTAAACATGGAAGTTGGTGTGTTTAATTCACATGCTTATCCTTTTGTTCCTGTAAAATGACATCACAAACTGTAGAAGAAAAAACGTTCACGAATAAACTTTCTCTAGTTTCATTTCTTTTTCTTTATTTTCCCTTCCTTCTGCAGTTTATATTACTTCTTTTTCTATTCTTTCTTTTTCTGTTTTCTCCTTCAGCCTACGTTGATCCTTACTGACTTGTCTTGGTGTCATAAATTTCTTCTTCTTTTGATGTCCCTCATGCCTCGAATAAAGGGAACGTTCATCAAGATGGAGTCTTTAAAAACGAAGCCATGCCCCATCCCAAAAGAAGATGACAAGAGTCCATGGGAGCAATAACACATAACACTTCTTTCACACATTGCCATGTACTGAATTTGATCCATACTTGATCCAGATGAAAGGTTGCTGGTAACTGGAGTTTCCCCACCAATCTTTGGCTCACAACATTGTTTTCGCTTCCGTAATCGAATGCAACTAAACATGGATGGCCTTCGGTTAAACACTTTGTATAATAAACTTCCTTTCCTATTCCAAATCTAGATAGCCAGGCTCTGAATACCAAATGATGTGAATCCACAGGGTTCGATTCGTTTGACTGATCTATCATTGTTGGAATGCTAACAAGCAAGAAATTTGAGAAATTATTTAAAACGAGAAAATGGAAACATAAAAGAAGATGGAACGGAAATTGATACATATCACACTTCCAAGAATGGAAGATAAGCCTAAGAGTTGAAACACACAAAGGGATAAAGGACCTTTGATTAAACTCATGGATTCTTGAATCACTCAAGAACTTAGGAGAATCACTCTCACTATGATAGATGAGATAAAACTCGTTTATTTTCTGAATAAAACACAGCTTTGCCTTCATTGATGAAAATGGTTCAACTTATATAGGAGCTTTAACCATCAGAATTACAAAAGACACATAAATTTCAATATCATCCCGCTTAAAGCTATTAATTAATGATCCACTCAAGCTACTGACGATCCGCTACTTAATGGTTGATTGTAACTGAATTTAAGGCTACCAAAAGTCATCCACAAACTTTGAGCAAAGGTCCTCTTGATCTTCCAAAGGTTGGTTCTTAAGTTGGCATATGGACCCTTATTTCAACTTGAAGATAAAGCAAAACTAAAGCCCACTAAATGGTTAAGCACAAACACAAGCCAATTTTACAAAGCATTGGGCCCTTATTTGAGTAAAAGAATCTGCATCAACACGGCGCATCAGTCATCCTCCATTTGACCCATATGCAATTCACATCATACCCTCCTTCTTCGAGAAGATTTGTCCCGAATCTTAAGACACTAGTTTTAATGTAAGTTTATTATGATCTTGTGAAGGACTTTTATTTTTTCACAAGTTGAAAATAATTCTCTTCTTGCAGGATCGAATTCAACTTGATATTTGTTACTTTCCAATGGTTGCAATCCGTCGATAACATTTCTTGGCAACAGTACCCCACCTTGATATGTAACAATAAATAATTCCATGCATTGTGTTTGTCGAATTTGCTTCCTATCGACGGACCAAATGCATAATAAAGCACTATGAACAAGCTTCCTTTTTAAACATGGAAGTTGGTGTGTTTAATTCACATGCTTATCCTTTTGTTCCTGTAAAATGACATCACAAACTGTAGAAGAAAAAACGTTCACGAATAAACTTTCTCTAGTTTCATTTCTTTTTCTTTATTTTCCCTTCCTTCTGCAGTTTATATTACTTCTTTTTCTATTCTTTCTTTTTCTGTTTTCTCCTTCAGCCTACGTTGATCCTTACTGACTTGTCTTGGTGTCATAAATTTCTTCTTCTTTTGATGTCCCTCATGCCTCGAATAAAGGGAACGTTCATCAAGATGGAGTCTTTAAAAACGAAGCCATGCCCCATCCCAAAAGAAGATGACAAGAGTCCATGGGAGCAATAACACATAACACTTCTTTCACACATTGCCATGTACTGAATTTGATCCATACTTGATCCAGATGAAAGGTTGCTGGTAACTGGAGTTTCTCCACCAATCTTTGGCTCACAACATTGTTTTCGCTTCCGTAATCGAATGCAACTAAACATGGATGGCCTTCGGTTAAACACTTTGTATAATAAACTTCCTTTCCTATTCCAAATCTAGATAGCCAGGCTCTGAATACCAAATGATGTGAATCCACAGGGTTCGATTCGTTTGACTGATCTATCATTGTTGGAATGCTAACAAGCAAGAAATTTGAGAAATTATTTAAAACGAGAAAATGGAAACATAAAAGAAGATGGAACGGAAATTGATACATATCACACTTCCAAGAATGGAAGATAAGCCTAAGAGTTGAAACACACAAAGGGATAAAGGACCTTTGATTAAACTCATGGATTCTTGAATCACTCAAGAACTTAGGAGAATCACTCTCACTAAGATAGATGAGATAAAACTCGTTTATTTTCTGAATAAAACACAGCTTGCCTTCATTGATGAAAATGGTTCAACTTATATAGGAGCTTTAACCATCAGAATTACAAAAGACACATAAATTTCAATATCATCCCGCTTAAAGCTATTAATTAATGATCCACTCAAGCTACTGACGATCCGCTACTTAATGGTTGATTGTAACTGAATTTAAGGCTACCAGAAGTCATCCACAAACTTTGAGCAAAGGTCCTCTTGATCTTCCAAAGGTTGGTTCTTAAGTTGGCATATGGACCCTTATTTCAACTTGAAGATAAAGCAAAACTAAAGCCCACTAATTGGTTAAGCACAAACACAATTTGGTCAGCCAATTTTAGAAAGCATTGGGCCCTTATTTGAGTAAAAGAAACTGCATCAACACGGCGCATCAGTCATCCTCCATTTGACCCATATGCAATTCACATCATACCCTCCTTCTTCGAGAAGATTTGTCCCGAATCTTAAGACACCAGTTTTAATGTAAGTTTATTATGATCTTGTGAAGGACTTTTATTTTTTCACAAGTTGAAAATAATTCTCTTCTTGCAGGATCAAATTCAACAAGATATTTGTTACTTTCCAATGGTTGCAATCCGTCGATAACATTTCTTGGCAACAGTACCCCACCTTGATATGTAACAATAAATAATTCCATGCATTGTGTTTGTCGAATTTGCTTCCTATCGACGGACCAAATGCATAATAAAGCACTATGAACAAGCTTCGTTTTTAAACATGGAAGTTGGTGTGTTTAATTCACATGCTTATCCTTTTGTTCCTGTAAAATGACATCACAAACTGTAGAAGAAAAAACGTTGACGAATAAACTTTCTCTAGTTTCATTTCTTTTTCTTTATTTTCCCTTCCTTCTGCAGTTTATATTACTTCTTTTTCTATTCATTCTTTTTCTGTTTTCTCCTTCAGCCTACGTTGATCCTTACTGACTTGTCTTGGTGTCATAAATTTCTTCTTCTTTTGATGTACCTCATGCCTCGAATAAAGGGAACGTTCATCAAGATGGAGTCTTTAAAAACGAAGCCATGCCCCATCCCAAAAGAAGATGACAAGAGTCCATGGGAGCAATAACACATAACACTTCTTTCACACATTGCCATGTACTGAATTTGATCCATACTTGATCCAGATGAAAGGTTGCTGGTAACTGGAGTTTCTCCACCAATCTTTGGCTCACAACATTGTTTTCGCTTCCGTAATCGAATGCAACTAAACATGGATGGCCTTCGGTTAAACACTTTGTATAATAAACTTCCTTTCCTATTCCAAATCTAGATAGCCAGGCTCTGAATACCAAATGATGTGAATCCACAGGGTTCGATTCGTTTGACTGATCTATCATTGTTGGAATGCTAACAAGCAAGAAATTTGAGAAATTATTTAAAACGAGAAAATGGAAACATAAAAGAAGATGGAACGGAAATTGATACATATCACACTTCCAAGAATGGAAGATAAGCCTAAGAGTTGAAACACACAAAGGGATAAAGGACCTTTGATTAAACTCATGGATTCTTGAATCACTCAAGAACTTAGGAGAATCACTCTCACTAAGATAGATGAGATAAAACTCGTTTATTTTCTGAATAAAACACAGCTTGCCTTCATTGATGAAAATGGTTCAACTTATATAGGAGCTTTAACCATCAGAATTACAAAAGACACATAAATTTCAATATCATCCCGCTTAAAGCTATTAATTAATGATCCACTCAAGCTACTGACGATCCGCTACTTAATGGTTGATTGTAACTGAATTTAAGGCTACCAGAAGTCATCCACAAACTTTGAGCAAAGGTCCTCTTGATCTTCCAAAGGTTGGTTCTTAAGTTGGCATATGGACCCTTATTTCAACTTGAAGATAAAGCAAAACTAGAGCCCACTAATTGGTTAAGCACAAACACAATTTGGTCAGCCAATTTTACAAAGCATTGGTCCCTTATTTGAGTAAAAGAAACTGCATCAACACGGCGCATCAGTCATCCTCCATTTGACCCATATGCAATTCACATCATACCCTCCTTCTTCGAGAAGATTTGTCCCGAATCTTAAGACACTAGTTTTAATGTAAGTTTATTATGATCTTGTGAAGGACTTTTATTTTTTCACAAGTTGAAAATAATTCTCTTCTTGCAGGATCAAATTCAACTTGATATTTGTTACTTTCCAATGGTTGCAATCCGTCGATAACATTTCTTGGCAACAGTACCCCACCTTGATATGTAACAATAAATAATTCAATGCACTGTGTTTATCGAATTTGCTTCCTATCGACGGACCAAATGCATAATAAAGCACTATGAACAAGCTTCCTTTTTAAACATGGAAGTTGGTGTGTTTCATTCACATGCTTATCCTTTAGTTCCTGTAAAATGACATCACAAACTGTAGAAGAAAAAACATTGACGGATAAACTTTCTCTAGTTCCATTTATTTTTCTTTATTTTCCCTTCCTTCTGGAGTTTATATTACTTCTTTTCTTTTTCTGTTTTCTCCTTCATCCTACGTTGATCCTTACTGACTTGTCTTGGTGTCATAAATTTCTACTTCTTTTGATGTCCCTCATGCCTCAAATAAAGGGAACGTTTATTAAGATGGAGTGTTTTAAAACGAAGCCATGCCCATCCCAAAAGAAGATGACAAGAGTCCATAGGAGCAATATAACATAATACTTCTTTCACACATTGCCATGTACTGAATTTGATCCATGCTTGATCCAGATGAAAGGTTGCTGGTAACTGGAGTTTCTCCACCAATCTTTGGCTCACAACATTGTTTTTGCTTTCGTAATCAAATGCCACTAAACATGGATGGCCTTCGGTTAAACACTTTGTATAATAAACTTCCTTTCCTATTCCAAATCTAGATAGCAAGGCTCTGAATACCAAATGATGTAAATCCACAGGGTTCGATTCGTTTGACTGATCTATCTTTGTTGGAATCCTAACAAGCAAGAAATTTGAGAAATTATTGAAAACGAGAAAATGGAAACATAAAAGAAGATGGAACGGAAATTGATAGACATCACACTTCCGAGAATGCAAGATAAGCCTAAGAGTTGAAGCACACAAAGGGATAAAGGACCTTTGATTAAACTCATGGATTCTTGAATCACTCAAGAACTTAGGAGAATCACTCTCACTAAGATAGATGAGATAAAACTCGTTTATTTTCTGAATAAAACTCAGCTTGCCCTCATTGATGAAAATGGTTCAACTTATATAGGAGCTTTAACCATCAGAATTACAAATGACACATAAATTTCAGTATCATCCCGCTTAAAGCTATTAATTAGTGGTCCACTCAAGCTAATGACGATCCGCTACTTAATGTTTGATTGTAACTGAATTTAACGCTACCAAAAGTCATCAACAAGCTTTGAGCAAAGGTCCTCTTGATCTTCCAAAGGTTGGTTCTTAAGTTGGCATATGGACCCTTATTTCAACTTGAAGATAAAGCAAAACTAAAGCCCATTAATTGGTTAAGCACAAACACAATTTGGTTAGCCAATTTTACAAAGCATTGGACCCTTATTTAAATAAAAGAAACTGCATCAACACGGCGCATCATTCATCCACCATTTGACCCATATGCAATTCACATCATACCCTCCTTCTTCGAGAAGATTTGTCCCGAATCTTAAGACACCAGTTTTAATGTAAGTTTATTATGATCTTGTGAAGGACTTTTATTTTTTCACAAGTTGAAACTATTTCTCTTCTTCCAAGATCAAATTCAACTTGATATTTGTTACTTTCCAATGGTTGTAATCTGTCGATAACATTTCTTGGCAACAGTACCCCACCTTGATATGTAACAATAAATAATTCCATGCATTGTGTTTGACGAATTTGCTTCTTATCGACGGACCAAATGCATAATAAAGCACTATGAACAAGCTTCCTTTTTAAACATGGAAGTTGGTGTGTTTCATTCACATGCTTATCCTTTCGTTCCTGTAAAATGCCATCACAAACTGTCGAAGAAAAAACATTGACGAATAAACTTTCTCTAGTTCCATTTCTTTTTATTTATTTTCCCTTCCTTCCGCAGTTTATATTACTTCTTTTTCTATTCTTTCTTTTTCTGTTTTCTCCTTCAGCCTACGTTGATCCTTACTGACTTATCTTGGTGTCATAAATTTCTACTTCTTTTGATGTCCCTCAGTCCTCAAATAAAGGGAACTTTCATCAAGATGGAGTGTTTTAAAACGAAGCCATGTCCCATCCCAAAAGAAGATGACAAGAGTCCATGGGAGCAATATCACATAATACTTCTTTCACACATTGCCATGTACTGAATTTGATCCATCCTCGATCCAGATGAAAGGTTGCTGGTAACTGGAGTTTCTCCACCAATCTTTGGCTCACAACATTGTTTTTGCTTCCGTAATCGAATGCAACTAAACATGGATGGCCTTCGGTTAAACACTTTGTATAATAAACTTCCTTTCCTATTCCAAATGTAGATAGCAAGGGTCTGAATACCAAATGATGTGAATCCACAGGGTTCGATTCGTTTGACTGATCTATCATTGTTGGAATGCTAACAAGAAAGAAATTTGTGAAATTATTTAAAACGAGAAAATGGAAACATAAAAGAAGATGGAACAAATATTGATAGACATCACACTTCCGATAATGGAAGATAAGCCTAAGAGTTGAAGCACACAAAGGGATAAAGGACCTTTGATTAAACTCATGGATTCTTGAATCACTCAAGAACTTAGGAGAATCACTCTCACTAAGATAGATGAGATAAAACTCATTTATTTTCTGAATAAAACTCAGCTTGCCCTCATTGATGAAAATGGTTCAACTTATATAGGAGCTTTAACCATCAAAATTACAAATGACACATAAATTTCAATATCATCCCGCTTAAAGCTATTAATTAATGGTCCACTCAAGCTAAGGACGATCCGCTACTTAATGTTTGATTGTAACTGAATTTAAGGCTACCAAAAGTCATCAATAAGCTTTGAGCAAAGGTCCTCTTGATCTTCCAAAGGTTGGTTCTTAAGTTGGCATATGGACCCTTATTTCAACTTGAAGATAAAGCAAAACTAAAGCCCATTAATTGGTTAAGCACAAACACAATTTGGTTAGCCAATTTTACAAAGCATTGGGCCCTTATTTAAATAAAAGAAACTGCATCAACACGGCGCATCATTCATCCATCATTAGACCCATATGCAATTCACATCATACCCTCCTTCTTCGAGAAGATTTGTCCCGAATCTTAAGACACCAGTTTTAATGTAAGTTTATTATGATCTTTTGAAGGACTTTTATTTTTTCACAAGTTGAAACTAATTCTCTTCTTCCAGGATCAAATTCAACTTGATATTTGTTACTTTCCAATGGTTGCAATCTGTCGATAACATTTCTTGGCAACAGTACGCACCTTGATATGTAACAATAAATAATTCCATGCATTGTGTTTGACAAATTTGCTTCTTATCGACGGACCAAATGCATAATAAAGCACTATGAACAAGCTTCCTTTTTAAACATGGAAGTTGGTGTGTTTCATTCACATGCTTATCCTTTCGTTCCTGTAAAATGCCATCACAAACTGTAGAAGAAAAAACATTGACGAATAAACTTTCTCTAGTTCCATTTCTTTTACTTTATTTTCCTTTCCTTCTACAGTTTATATTACTTCTTTTTCTGTTTTCTCCTTCAGCCTACGTTGATCCTTACTGACTTATCTTGGTGTCATAAATTTCTACTTCTTTTGATGTCCCTCAGTCCTCAAATAAAGGATGTGAATCCACAGGGTTCGATTCGTTTGACTGATCTATCATTTTTGGAATGCTAACAAGCAATAAATTTGAGAAATTATTTAAAATGAGAAAATGGAAACATAAAATAAGATGGAACAGAAATTGATAGACATCACACTTCCGGGAATGGAAGATAAGCCTAAGATTTGAAGCTCACAAAGGGATAAAGGACCTTTGATTAAAGTCATGGATTCTTGAATCACTCAAGAACTTAGGAGAATCACTCTCACTAAGATAGATGAGATAAAACTCGTTTATTTTCTGAATAAAACTCAGCTTGCCCTCATTGATGAAAATGGTTCAACTTATATAGGAGCTGTCCCAGCCCAGGTACACGGCACCAGCACACATGCCAACCGCATACCTCATGAAACACCCAATGACCGCCCACATCGCATTATGCCATTGAAGGTCCCAACCCCTAGTACATGGCCCCCAGCAAAGCCTTGTGGCCGTTTACTCAACCAAAGTCATGCCAGCCTGCATGCATTACCCAAACACCCTCCCTAGTACACGACCCCCAGCAAAGCCTTGTGGCCGCTTACTCCAAACCCTGTGGCCGCTTACTCCAAACCCTGTGGCCGCTTGCTCCAAACCCTGTGGCCGCTTGCTCCAAACCTGGTGGCCGCTTACTCCAAACCCTGTGGCCGCTTGCTCCAAACCCTGTGGCCGCTTACTCCAAACCTTGTGGCCGCTTACTCCATGCCTTGTGGCTGTTTACTCAACCAAAGTCATGCCAGCCTGCATGCATTACCCAAACACCCTCCCCAGAACACGGCCCTCGGCGACCACCATACCCCACGTTACAGATATCTCTCCACCAAGTAGCCCAGATCCGCGACACAGCCAATCAGCCTCAAAGATCCTCATAACCGAGTACCGAATACCGAAAACCCCCAAAGGATCCTCTGGTAATTTCCCCCCTAAGAAGCACTGGATCCAAGAATAGCCAAAAAGGGATGATTGGGCCAGAAAGCCCATCCCAGGTAGGACCCACAGGTAAAATAGTATAAATAGCACACTGTTCCATGCATTGGTTACGCATTAAATTATTCAAATACTCTGACATCACCAGTGCTGACTTAGGCATCGTAGTGTCTTTTGCAGGTCTCCTGCTCCGCCCCCGGAATTGCCCTGAAGCAATAGAAGAAGGACCGAGATCAGCCATCCGAAGCCCCCAAGTGATTTGTGAACTACAACCTCTGGCCCCGTAAGAACATCTGGCGCCCACCGTGGGGCCGAAGAGTACTTCACAGATCCAAGACAACAGTCCAAGAAGACAAGATGGTTTCCACAAGAAGCAGGACAGCGGACGTCCCCCCCGTGGTCCCAACTGTTGAAGTTGGGGACCCCGGACCAGCGTCGGAGATTTCTCGCATTCTGGAGGCCCAAGCCAGGATGCAGCAAGAATTCGCAGAATACAAGAAAAGAAACGCAGATGAAATGGAGGCATTGAGAGAGGAAAATTCTCGCCTTAGGCAGAAGATAGAAGCAGACCAAGCAGCTGGGGAACCCTACCAACCTCGGTCAAGGGCGGATGTCCCCCCAAACTCAAGGGTCACTGCCCCTCCCCACTCAAGAGTTGACATCCATCCAACTGAAGACGAAAGCGAGTACAGGCCCACCGGGCCAACGACAGGAGGTAACTACAGCTCCTTCGCGTCGAAGAGGAATCGCCGCCACCCCTTCATAGATGGGATCACAGAAACTCCCCTACCCCATAAATGGAAAGCACCCACCGTGACGTATGATGGCACAACGGACCCAGACGAGTTTGTATCTATTTACACCAACCAAGTGGGGTTATATTCAACGGACGATGCCGTCCTATGTAAATCGTTTTCAGTAGCCCTCAGAGGATCAGCTTTAGAATGGTTCATGAGCCTTCCTCCCTACACCATTGACTCCTTCACCACGCTTACCACCACCTTCACCACCCAGTTCGACACAAGTCATCGCCACGACCTCACCACAATTGCCCTCCTCAATCTCAGGCAAGAGGAGGGGGAACCTCTCCGAGTTTTTATCGACAGATTCGGCGCCATAGCCATGAAAATCAAGGACCTCACCCCCAATCTCATACTGATGTACATGATGACCTCCCTCCGTCCGGGACCCTTCGCTGATGAATTAGCAATGCGTCCCCCCATAAGCATGCAGGAGCTTAGGAAGAGAGCAGCCATGTTTATCAGAGTCGAAGACATGAGGCGATACCAGAGTAACGCTCAAACCCCTTTAGCACACACCAACATCAGGAAACCCAATAAAGAGCCCCCCCGCGTGAACAGAACCGCCCGATGGAGCGAAGACCCGCTAAGTTCTCCAACTACGCTCCCCTGAACGCACCCAGATCTCGCATACTCGATGAAGTGCTGCAAGCCGAACTCATCCCCCCGCCCAGAAAGTACCAAAACCCACCTAATGCGGACCTGAGCAAATACTGCCATTACCATCGCAACAATGGCCATGCGACTGATGAATGCGATACCCTGCGAGACAAGATAGAAGAACTCGTGCGAGCCGGACATCTCAAACATTACATAAGAGAAACCGGGGAAAGTTCTCACAGACCTCGGTATGAGAGGAATGACAATAGGCGAGTCGAGCGACGAACAGACCGACGAACTGAGCGTAGAGAGCCAAGAAGAGAACTCGCAAGAACCCAACACACAGAACAGCGAGCGCCAACCCAACAACAACCCAGGCGAACCAACGATAGACCACCCTTACGCGGAACAATCAACACCATATCTTGTGGGTTTGCCGGAGGAGGGAGGTCATCCTCGTCCAGGAAAAGGCACCTAAGAGCAGTCCAATCAGTACACGCTGTGTCTGGCAGAACGATAAGAAGAATGCCACCCATCACCTTCTCAGACTCAGACTTTCAAGGCACTGACCCCAACCAAGACGACCCCATCGTCATAACTATAGAAGTAGAAAACTTCGCGGTCAAGAAAGTGCTCATCGACCAAGGAAGCTCCGTGGATATCTTATATTGGAAAACTTTCAACAAACTGCAAATACCCTTAGCCGATCTCACTCCCCATAGTGAACCAATATACAGTTTCTCAGGCGAAAGGGTCCCAACCAAGGGGTATATCGACCTCCACACAACATTTGGAGAAGGAAGGCAAACGAAAACCATACCCATTCGCTACCTAGTTGTGGAAGCACACACATCTTACAACATACTTTTGGGAAGACCATCCATCAACGCCTTGGGAGCCATCGTATCCACCCCGCATCTCGCCATGAAATTCCCATCCTCGCAGGGTGACATAATCACGGTACACGGCGATCAGCGCGCCGCCAGGGAATGCTATATAGCAAGCCTAAAACTTCCCCACCCACCCTTGACAACCCACAATGTCGAGCAATCCCTCCGCTTCAATTTCAAAACGTCCAACAATCAAGCAGAAAACGAAGCCATAATAGCCAGCCTCAACCTAGCACGCGACGTTGGCGCAAAGAAGCTACTTTGCAATGACAATAGGCGAGTATCAAGTCAAAGACGCCTTGCTCTCGCAATACTACCACGCGGTAACCGCTTTAATCGAACACTTCGAGGCTTTCAAGATCGAACATGTCCCCAGAAGTAACAACACCAGAGCCGACATTCTCTCAAAGCTTGCTAGCACCAAGAAGAAGGGGCGATACAAGTCGCTTTTGCAACACACCCTAAGCATACCCTCCATCGAGCAAACCAATCAGTGCCTCAACATCACCACAACCGGCACCTGGATGGAACCTTTTGTCACATACCTCGAAGACGGAACCACCCCGGCAAACGCAGACAAAGGATGGACCCGGAAAGCGGCGCGCTACATTTTAGTCAACAGTGAACTATTTAGACGAGGCTTCAGCAGACCCTTGCTCAAGTGTGTCACACGCGAGCAAGCCGAATATGTCATGCAAGAAATACATCAAGGAATTTGTGGCTATCACTCGGGTCCCAAGACCATGGCCGCCAGGATATTGCGAGCCGGCTACTATTGGCCGACAATGGAGGGAGATTGCACCACGTATGTTAGGAAATGCGTTCAATGTCAAAAGCACGGCCCCGTGACGCACGTACCCCAGGAAGAACTCCACCACGTATCCTCACCATGGCCATTCTCCAAATGGGGAATGGACATAATCGGGCCTTTCGCACCAGGGAAGGGCCAAGTCAAATTCCTACTTGTTGCCGTTGATTACTTCTCCAAGTGGATCGAGGCAGAACCCCTTGCCACCATAACTGCCAATCAAGTGCAGCGTTTCGTTTGGAAGAGCATCATCTGCCGTTACGGTATCCCTCACACAATCATAACTGATAACGGCCGCCAGTTCATAGACAAAGGCCTCGGTGAATTCTACCGCAACTTGAAAATCACACACATCACCAGTTCCGTCGAGCACCCCCAAACAAACAGCCAAGCGGAAGCTGCAAACAAAGTCATCCTCGGCCAACTCAAGAAGCGGCTTGACGGGGCAAAGGGAAAATGGCCAGACAAGCTCCTCGAAGTACTTTGGGCATATAGATGCACGCCCCAATCCTCCACCCACGAGGCACCATACACCCTTGTCTACGGCACCGATGCTATGATTCCCGTGGAAATCGGACAACCATCCCTACGCCAGCAACACCATAACGACCAGACCAATGACGATTGTATGAATACCCATCTCGACCTTCTATACGAAGCACGAGAAAAGGCATGCATCCATGATCTTGCGACCAAATTAAGAGCCGCTAGAAGATACAACTCCAAGCTCAAACCACGCTCTCTCCACAAGGGCGACTTAGTCTGGAGGATGACCAGCAAAGCACGGAAACACGAAGGCAAATTCTCACCAAACTGGGAGGGCCCATTCCGTATACTAAAGGACGTCGGCAAGGGAGCATACCGTCTGGAGAAACTTTCTGGAGAACCACTACCCAGCACCTGGAACATTTCACATTTAAAGTTGTATTTTAGCTGAGCAATACTTGTAATTGGATGTACTCTTTCCTCCCCTGGCATTTTTCCCTAAGGAGGGTTTTGGCCAAGGAAGGT
The DNA here is from genome assembly GCF_037176805.1 of Vigna unguiculata. Classification (NCBI taxonomy): domain Eukaryota; kingdom Viridiplantae; phylum Streptophyta; class Magnoliopsida; order Fabales; family Fabaceae; genus Vigna; species Vigna unguiculata. Next base: position 32,381,051 of record NC_140794.1, read on the forward strand.
TTTAACGAGGCATCCCCCACCAATATATCAAGAAATCCATTACTCAAGATTGTCCTGTTGCAACTCCCAGCCACTACTCTAAGTGCCGCTGGTCGATATTAAAACTAACATTCCCAGCCACTACCCTAAGTGCCGCTGGTCGATATCAACCACTAACATTCCCAGCCACTACTCTAAGTGCCGTTGGTCGATATTAAAACTAACATTCCCAGCCACTACCCTAAGTGCCGCTGGTCGATATCCACCACTAACATTCCCAGCCACTACTCCAAGTGCTGCTGGTCAATAGTAAGAACTAGCACTCCTAGCAGCTACTCTAGGCACCGCTGGCCGTTATCAAGAATTAACGTTCCCGGTCACTAGCCCAAGTATCGCTGGTCGACATCTATTCAAACACAAGCAAAGGTCTAAATGCCGCTAGTCGAAAGCCAAAACAACTCTCCTACACCGCTATCAAGAAGCCAATTTACTAGGCATGACATACCCACCCAAGCGCGTCATATAACGAATAAGCGAATCACGTCACCATTTAACCAACCGCGTGAATACACATACACAAACCTTAACTAAGCAAGAAGTATAACAACATACAGCATAAAACAACATATGAATAAACAAACTTAACATTAATTTCCAAATAAGTTCCCATTACAAACCAATACATAGCGGCCCTTTCCAATTAACCCAAAAAAAGAGAGGCACCCAACCACAAACTAAAATGCAGTTCTCATAACCACATTACAAAGTCACAAAGATGTCGGCGTCCTCGCCCCCAAAAAACAAAAAACAACCTACTCCTCCCCCACACCATTATCCCCATCAGCAGCCTCGGCTTCGACCTCTTCACCCACATCTTCCTCGTTGGAAGCACGGTCATCGCCAGCATGCAGTGGAGTCGTCATTAAAGTCCCCTCCTCATCCCGCGCTACCTCCTTGCCCTCGGCAACCGCCTTCAGTTTGCTGATCTCTGCCACGTCCAACATCTTGTTATCATAGATGTCCAAATTTACATTGAAACGACAGTCGGTGACAGAGACCTCTTTATACAAAAACTCCGCTTGCCTCAGCGCCTTCTCAAAGCCCTTCACATGTTCAGTATACACGGCCTGCTGTAGGCCGCTAATCTCGTCAGCCGCCTCCTCAGACTCCACTTTCCTCCTCGCCTGCAACTCATCTACCTCCACTTGCTTTAACTTCAATTTTTTCTCTGCAGCCAACACGCCTACCTTCAACTTCTTCACTTCCGCCTCCAACTTCTTCTTCTCCTCATCCCACGTACGTTGATCAAGTTCCACCTGCACCTTCAAGGCAGCCAGCTCGTCGGCCAATTTCTTCTTGTCACCTGCAGCTATCTCTTCCTGCATCATGGCCGATAACCGACGCCCCAACACGAGCCCACGAGACGTATACTCGTTCCATGCCCTCATAATCAGCCCAGGGTCGGCGGCCTCAACAAGTGCAACCTCCGGGTCCGTTAGCTTAATCTCCACTCCCTTCCTCATCTGCACCTTCGCCTTCTCAAATCCGCCCAAGTCTGGGTTGTTAGACCCACCAGGCGCAACACCTCCCGTTTTGGCAAGAGCCCTTAACCTTTTCCGATCCTTACCAACCCCCTTCAGTTTTGAAACCGCCGGTCTTTTCGCAGCAGGACGAACCGTCTCCACCACAGGACCCGCCAAAGCAGCCGCCTTCGAAGAACCCTCCCCTTTCGAAGAAGCCGCTAACTGATCCCTGATTTTAGCAAATAAATCTTCTGAAGCCCCCACTTTCTTTGCGTAATGAGCCATCACACCTGCAAAAACGCAACACCTTCAGATTAGTCCAACACGAGAACCCATATGGTTACAAGAGAACATACCACAAACATCCCGCCCCGGATCATCCGTCAAGTAGCAACACACTATCCACTTCCCGGGGGCCCTAAGCGGCAATCTCTCCAAAACTTCTACAACCCGCCTACTGCTCGCATCCAACGTATCCCTACACACCACCTCCAACTTAGTAGGCGAACTCGTCCAATACAACGGAAACCTCGCCACACCCGCCCCATCCAAGTACCACGGCTCATGCCCCAACTCCATCCTCACACGGAAGAACCCATCTTTAAAATTCGTGAAAGATTGGGTGAAGCCATCCAACACACAACTCCTTGGTCTGCCCACCAGCGACAACCAACTACACGGATCCCTCGGCCTCGTCACATAAAAATACAAGAAGCTCTCGGCTGTCGGCTCTAACCCAAGCGCCCTACACAACAGTCTGAACGCTTGCAAGCTACCCTAGCTGTTCGGATGCAACTGAGTAGGCGCCACGTTCAGAAGCCTCAGAACGCCCATCGTAAAAGTATCAAACGGCAGCTGGATATGCAACTTCACGAACATACACGAATACATGTAAAAAAAGTCAGAAGAAGCCCCCTCTCGCTTATGGCAGACACACTCCACGGCACTCACCCGCTCCACTCTCATCGTGTCCGGATTGAAACCCCTCTCAAAAGGGTATATGCTATTTAGCCAGGATTTAAGCAGCCGAGACCATCTATACTTCGAGTAACAATTCCTAACACCCTCGGCCACCCAAAAGTACCCGTCCCGCTTCGGCCATAGAGACTCGGCATGCTCGCTTGGCGGATCCTCCCGCACCTCCCGCTCCACCTCAACCCGCAAAGACTCAGACGAGCTGCTGAGAAACTCCAACCTTAATTCTCCATAACTCGCATCAGACTCCCCGGAATTAGAACCATGAGAAGAGGACGACATACCTTCACAATAAACAACACGACCAATGTACGCAACTATGCTCAATTCTCTGCCGCTTCCCCTCTTCGCAAATTCAAGAACGCAGCTACTATGTGACCCAACCACCACCCACGAGCCTTAAATAATAGGCACGCACCCTTTCACATCCCACACCAAACAGTACAAGCCCAAGGCCCAAAACCCTTCGAAAAACGCACCCTGGCGCGAAATAGTGCAACCCAAACGTCGCATCAGTTAAATGCACCCTGACACCCCTGCAGCACATTCTGACAGCTACCTACAAACTCCCACTCACCCCTGAAAATCACCCAAACCGGCACATACATAGCGGCCTCTCCGCAACAAAGCCCCTCCCAACCGTCATCTCGTAAGTCTTTACCTCACTCCGTTTCCTCAAGACTGGGAGGCTGGTATAGCCATAGGGCATGCGACCTTAACCCACAAATGAAAATTGCAAAATGGCACAACACCGGTAAGTCTTTTCGTCAATATCTCCTCAAGACTGGGAGGCTGATGTCCCAGCCCAGGTACACGGCACCAGCACACACGCCAACCGCATACCTCATGAAACACCCAATGACCGCCCACATCGCATTATGCCATTGAAGGTCCCAACCCCTAGTACACGGCCCCCAGCAAAGCCTTGTGGCCGTTTACTCAACCAAAGTCATGCCAGCCTGCATGCATTACCCAAACACCCTCCCTAGTACACGGCCCCCAGCAAAGCCTTGTGGCCGCTTACTCCAAACCCTGTGGCCGCTTACTCCAAACCTGGTGGCCGCTTACTCCAAACCCTGTGGCCGCTTGCTCCAAACCCTGCGACCGCTTGCTCCAAACCCTGTGGCCGCTTACTCCAAACCTGTTGGCCGCTTACTCCAAACCCTGTGGCCGCTTGCTCCAAACCCTGTGGCCGCTTACTCCAAACCTGTTGGCCGCTTACTCCAAACCCTGTGGCCGCTTGCTCCAAACCCTGTGGCCGCTTACTCCAAACCTTGTGGCCGCTTACTCCAAACCTTGTGGCCGCTTACTCCATGCCTTGCGGCTGTTTACTCAACCAAAGTCATGCCAGCCTGCATGCATTACCCAAACACCTTCCCCAGAACACGGCCCTCGGCGACCACCATACCCCACGTTACAGATATCTCTCCACCAAGTAGCCCAGATCCGCGACACAGCCAATCAGCCTCAAAGATCCTCATAACCGAGTACCGAATACCGAAAACCCCCAAAGGATCCTCTGGTAATTTCCCCCCTAAGAAGCACTGGATCCAAGAATAGCCAAAAAGGGATGATTGGGCCAGAAAGCCCATCCCAGGTAGGACCCACAGGTAAAATAGTATAAATAGCACACTGTTCCATGCATTGGTTACGCATTAAATTATTCAAATACTCTGACATCACCAGTGCTGACTTAGGCATCGGAGTGTCTTTTGCAGGTCTCCTGCTCCGCCCCCGGAATTGCCCTGAAGCAATAGAAGAAGGACCGAGATCAGCCATCCGAAGCCCCCAAGTGATTTGTGAACTACAACCTCTGGCCCCGTAAGAACAGGAGCTTTAACCATCAGAATTACAAATGACACATAAATTTCAATATCATCCCGCTTAAAGGTATTAATTAATGGTCCACTCAAGCTAATGACGATCCGCTACTTAATGTTTGATTGTAACTGAATTTAAGGCTACCAAAAGTCATCAACAAGCTTTGAGCAAAGGTCCTCTTGATCTTCCAAAGGTTGGTTCTTAAGTTGGCATATGGACCCTTATTTCAACTTGAAGATAAAGCAAAACTAAAGCCCATTAATTGGTTAAGCACAAACACAATTTGGTTAGCCAATTTTACAAAGCATTGGGCCCTTATTTAAATAAAAGAAACTGCATTAACACGGTGCATCATTCATCCACCATTTGACCCATATGCAATTCACATCAGACCCTCCTTCTTCGAGAAGATTTGTCCCGAATCTTAAGACACCAGTTTTAATGTAAGTTTATTATGATCTTGTGAAGGACTTTTATTTTTTCACAAGTTGAAACTAATTCTCTTCTTCCAGGATCAAATTCAACTTGATATTTGTTACTTTCCAATGGTTGCAATCTGTCGATAACATTTCTTGGCAACAGTAGCCCACCTTGATATGTAACAATAAATAATTCCCTGCATTGTGTTTGACGAATTTGCTTCTTATCGACGGACCAAATGCATAATAAAGCACTATCAACAAGCTTCCTTTTTAAACATGGAAGTTGGTGTGTTTCCTTCACATGGTTATCCTTTTGTTCCTGTAAAATGCCATCACAAACTGCAGAAGAAAAAACATTGACGAATAAACTTTCTCTAGTTCCATTTCTTTTTCTTTATTTTCCATTCCTTCTGCGGTTTATATTACATCTTTTTCTATTCTTTCTTTTTCTGTTTTCTCCTTCAGCCTGCGTTGATCCTTACTGACTTATCTTGGTGTCATAAATTTCTACTTCTTTTGATGTCCCTCAGTCCTCAAATAAAGGGAACTTTCATCAAGATGGAGTGTTTTAAAACGAAGCCATGCCCCATCCCAAAAGAAGATGACAAGAGTCCATGGGAGCAATATCACATAATACTTCTTTCACACATTGCCATGTACTGAATTTGATCCATGCTTGATCCAGATGAAAGGTTGCTGGTAACTGGAGTTTCTCCACCAATCTTTGGCTCATAACATTGTTTTCGCTTCCGTAATCGAATGCAACTAAACATGGATGGCCTTCGGTGAAACACTTTGTATAATAAACTTCCTTTCCTATTCCAAATCTAGATAGCCAGGCTCTGAATACCAAATGATGTGAATCCACAGGGTTCGATTCGTTTGACTGATCTATCACTGTTGGAATGCTAACAAGCAAGAAATTTGAGAAATTATTTAAAACGAGAAAATGGAAACATAAAAGAAGATGGAACGGAAATTGATAGACATCACACTTCCGAGAATGGAAGATAAGCCTAAGAGTTGAAACACACAAAGGATTAAAGGACCTTTGATTAAACTCATGGATTCTTGAATCACTCAAGAACTTAGGACAATCACTCTCACTAAGATAGATGAGATAAAACTCGTTTATTTTCTGAATAAAACTCAGCTTGCCTTCATTGATGAAAATGGTTCAACTTATATAGGAGCTTTAACCATCAGAATTACAAATGACACATAAATTTCAATATCATCTCGCTTAAAGCTATTAATTAATGATCCACTCAAGCTAATGACGAACCGCTACTTAATGGTTGATTGTAACTGAATTTAAGGCTACCAAAAGTCATCCACAAACTTTGAGCAAAGGTCCTCTTGATCTTCCAAAGGTTGGTTCTTAAGTTGGCATATGGACCCTTATTTCGACTTGAAGATAAAGCAAAACTAAAGCCCATTAATTGGTTAAGCACAAACACAATTTGGTCAGCCAATTTTACAAAGCATTGGGCCCTTATTTATATAAAAGAAACTGCATCAACACGACGAATTAGGCATCCTCCATTTGACCCATATGCAATTCACATCATACCCTCCTTCTTCGAGATGATTTGTCCCAAATCTCAAGACACTAGTTTTAATGTAAGTTTATTATGATCTTGTGAAGGACTTTTATTTTTTCACAAGTCGAAACTAATTCTCTTCTTCCAGGATCAAATTCAACTTGATATTTGTTACTTTCCAATGGTTGCAATCCGTCGATAACATTTCTTGGCAACAGTACCCCACCTTGATATGTAACAATAAATAATTCCATGCATTGTGTTTGATGAATCTGCTTCTTATCGACGGACCAAATGCATAATAAAGCACTATGAACAAGCTTCCTTTTTAAACATGGAAGTTGGTGTGTTTCATTCACATGCTTATCCTTTTGTTCCTTGTAAATGACATCACAAACTGTAGAAGGAAAAACATTGACGAATAAACTTTCTCTAGTTCCATTTCTTTTTCTTTATTTTCCCTTGCTTCTGCGGTTTATATTACATCTTTTTCTATTCTTTCTTTTTCTGTTTTCTCCTTCAGCCTACGTTGATCCTTACTGACTTATCTTGGTGTCATAAATTTCTACTTCTTTTGATGTCCCTCAGTCCTCAAATAAAGGGAACTTTCATCAAGATGGAGTGTTTTAAAACGAAGCCATGCCCCATCCCAAAAGAAGATGACAAGAGTCCATGGGAGCAATATCACATAATACTTCTTTCACACATTGCCATGTACTGAATTTGATCCATACTTGATCCAGATGAAAAACATTGACGTGATGTGAATACCGAATGATGTGAATCCACAGGGTTCGATTTGTTTGACTGATCTATCATTGATGAAATGCTAACAAGCAAGAAATTTGAGAAATTATTTTGTCCTAACTACACCAAAAGTACACGGCCACGGCCTCTAAAGTCTAAAGCGTCGTTTTACTCCTCAAGACTGGAAGGCTGATGTCCCAACTACACCCAAAGTACACGGCCACGGCCTCTAAAGTCTAAAGCGTCGTTTTACTCCTCAAGACTGGAAGGCTGATGTCCCAACTACACCCAAAGTACACGGCCACGGCCTCTAAAGTCTAAAGCGTCGTTTTACTCCTCAAGACTGGAAGGCTGATGTCCCAACTACACCCAAAGTACACGGCCACAGCCTCTAAAGTCTAAAGCGTCGTTTTACTCCTCAAGACTGGAAGGCTGATGTCCCAACTATACCCAAAGTACACGGCACTCGGCCCCTGAACACGCAACCTCAATGAACCCGAACACCACACCTGGTATCGGCCACCTCCTCTTCGACATATGACCCTTAACGAGCACCCAGGCCACACATTGCACGGTAGACACCCCCTCCCAAAGTATGCGACCATAAGGCAAACTACGGATCACACACCTTGTTCTAGAAAATGTCCCCCCTCCCCCAAGCAGCCACCAGCGAACCTCCGAAGCCGTATCCTTTTCCAAAACATCCCCAAAAGGTCTTCTCGGCAGCAAACTCCCCAGGCCGCCTATCCCGCACCACAGGTACTCCTACTCAGAACAATCCAGACCCATGATACAACCATCTCGATCAATAAGATGAAACCTATCATCCGTAGACATTCTCACGACCGAATACCGGGTACCGCCTACCCCTGAGGGACCCCTTGGTAATTTCCCCATCAGCACTGGATCCAAGGATAACAAAAAAGGAAATATTGGGCCAAAAGCCCATTCCAGGTAGGACCCACAGGTAAAAAAGGTATAAATAGCACACTACCCTATGCATTGATTACGCATTAAATATTCTCTGTAACCACTGACATCACTCAGCACTGACTTTGGCATCGGAGTGTCTTTTGCAGGCACACCTGCGCCGTGACCACAACCCCTTAAAGCCAGAAGACGCACCCGACCTCTCAGCATCAAGATAGTACGCGAGACTTGTGAAGTACAACTCGGTCCCATAAGAACAATTGGCGCCCACCGTGGGGTCGAAGAGTATTTCGCAAAGTCAGCCCTCCTCGCCCCAAGACCATGGTATCCACAAGAAGTAGACCAGCCGAAGTACCCACCAGACCCCCTGTAATGGAAGTGGGAGACGTCGGTCCCTCATCTGACATATCTCGCATCCTAGAGGCTCAAGCTAGGATGCAGCAAGAATTCGCAGAGTACAAGAAAAGGAATGCAGACGAAATGGAAGCACTTAGGCAAGAGAATGCCCGACTCAAGAGGAGGATTGAAGCAGGGAAGGCCATGGAAGAGCCTGAGATCGCCCCCTGCAGGGCAGACCTCCCACCTGTCACAGAAGAGGAAAGCGAATACAAACCCACGGGTCACACTACCGGGGGCAACTACAACCCTTTCGCTTCTAGAAGAAACCGTAGGCACCCGTTCGTCGACGGGATCGTAGAAACACCACTCCCTCAAAAGTGGAAGGCTCCAACTATGACCTACGACGGTACCACTGACCCGGATGAATTCATATCCATTTACACCAACCAAGTCGCCCTTTACTCGACTGACGACGCCGTGATGTGCAAGTCCTTCTCTGTTGCGCTCAGAGGATCGGCATTGGAGTGGTTCATGAGTCTACAGCCTTACACCATAGATTCCTTCAGCACCCTTACCACCTCTTTCACCACCCAGTTCGACACCAGCCGTCGACACGACCTCACATCCCTGTCACTCCTGAACCTAAGACAAGAAGAAGGAGAGTCCCTTCGCACCTTCATTGACAGGTTCGGTGTAATCGCCATGAAGATCAAGGACCTCACCCCAAACCTGATATTACACTATATGGTGATGGCACTAAAACCAGGACCATTTGCTGACGAACTGGCCATGCGCCCGCCTCTAGGAATGCAAGAACTTCGAAAAAGAGCGTCGATGTTCATCAGAGTCGAGGAGATGCGACATTACCAAGACAGGGTCCGGAACACCCCAACCCACCCGGAGGTTAAAAGGAGCGGTAGAGAGCCTGGAGGTCGGGACCAAAACCGCCCTCGAGACAGAAAACAAGCCAGATTCTCCAACTACGCCCCCCTTAATGCCCCCAAATCCCGTATCCTTGACGAAGTATTGCAAGCTGAACTCATTGCTCCACCTAAGAGATTCCAAAACCTGCCAAACGCCGACCTAAGCAAATACTGCCACTACCACCGCAACAACGGACACACCACTGAGGAGTGTGAGACGCTTCGCGATAAGATAGAAGAACTTGTACGGGCCGGCCACTTACGGCACTATGTCAGAAACATAACTGAAGGAAATCCCAGGACCCAACCCGAGAGATGCCCACAAAGGAACATTCCACGAAGGGAGGATACGAGAAACGAACCCAGGGAATCCAGACAAGAACCTAGGAGAGGCACAAACTCTGAACGAAGGAGGGAGGAACCACCTCGAGGGGAAAGGCGCCCAGAAGAAAGACCCCCCTTGAGAGGGACGATAAACACCATATCAGGAGGTTTTGCTGGGGGCGGATGTTCCTCTTCTTCCAGGAAAAAGCATCTGAGGGCAGTCCAGTCTGTCCACGCCATCTGCAAGGGACCCAGAAGAAGAATGCCACCAATCACTTTCAGCGACTCGGACTTCCAAGGAGTCGACCCCAACCAAGATGACCCTGTGGTCATAACCATAGAACTTGAAAACTTCGCCGTGAAAAAGGTGCTAATCGACCAAGGAAGCTCAGTAGATATCATATATTGGAAAACTTTCCAACAGCTCCAGATCCCCGCAGAAGAACTGATCCCATACGACGAACCCATATACGGATTCTCTGGCGAAAGGGTGCCAACCCGAGGGTATGTGGACCTTCACACCACCTTCGGAGAAGGGAGACAAACTAGAACGATCCAAGTTCGATACCTCATAGTGGATGCCCACACTTCATACAACATGCTACTGGGACGACCCTCCCTCAACTCATTGGGAGCCGTGGTCTCTACGCCGCACCTCGCCCTAAAGTTCCCCTCAGCCTCTGGAGACATCATAACCGTCCACGGCGATCAAAAAGCAGCCAGAGAATGTTATATGGCCAGTTTGAAGCTCCCATACCCCCCCTCACCACCAACAACGTCGAGAAAACACAAACCGCGATCGCCATCCAAGCGGAAGATCTCGACCCCCGGCTTAACAATGAAGCAAGAATCGAGCCAGTAGGGGAAACCAAGCCCCTACCATTGGGACAGCCAAACCACTCCCTGCAGATAGGGACCACAATGGAAAGCGCGGGGGAGGAAGCAATAGAAAATACCCTCAAGAAAAATGCGGATCTCTTCGCCTAGACAGCCGCAGACCTACCTGGCGTCGATCCAAGAATCGCTACACATAAACTCTCCGTGTTCAAGGAAGCCAAACCCATCTCCCAGAAGAAGAGAAAGCTAGGAGAAGAAAGAAGGCAAGCTGCCAAGTGCGAAGCAGAGAAATTGATGAAAGCAGGCTTTGTCGAAGAAGCACGGTACACAACCTGGTTAGCCAACGTCGTTCTAGTCAAGAAACAGAATGGCAAATGGCGGATGTGCGTCGATTACACGAACCTGAACAAAGCATGCCCTAGAGACGCGTACCCTTTACCCAACATAGACCGCCTGGTAGATGGGGCAGCTGGAAGCGGCACACTCAGTTTCCTGGACGCATACTCCGGGTACAACCAGATACCGATGGCGGAGAGTGATGCGATCAAAACCGCCTTCATTACGGAGGAAGCAAACCTGTACTACAAGGTCATGCCCTTCGGGCTCAAAAACGCAGGAGCTACCTACCAAAGACTAATGGACAGAGTCTTCAAACCCCTCCTCGGTAACTGCGTCGAGGTATATGTCGATGACATAGTGGTCAAATCCCCGAACCCCATCCAACACGCCCTGGACCTTGCTGACGTTTTCAAAGCCATACGAGGATACAATCTCCGCCTGAACCCAGAAAAGTGCACCTTTGGGGTAGACGGAGGAAAATTCTTAGGATACATGCTGACCCGGCGCGGCATCGAAGCAAACCCAGAAAAGTGTCAGGCCATCATCAGCATGCGCAGTCCCGCCAATGTTAAAGAAGTGCAAAGACTCGTGGGACGGTTGACAGCCATCGCACGCTTCCTCCCTAAGCTTGCGGAGAAGACCAAGCCTATGATAAACCTGCTTAAAAAGTCATCCAAGTTCGAATGGAGCGCAGTGTGCCAGGAAAATTTCGATCAACTGAAACTGCTCTTAGCCACACCCCCAATCTTGAACAAGCCACGACCCGGTTTCCCTTTGTTAATATACATTGCAGCATCCTCCAACGCCGTCAGCGCGGCACTCGTACAAGAGCTCAATGATACACAGCAGCCCATCTACTTCACCAGCCGCATACTCCAGGACCCTGAGACAAGATACCAAATGGTCGAGAAGATAGCACTCGCACTAATTACGGCAGCACGACGCTTGCGACCATACTTCCAAACGCACCCAATCATCGTCAAGACAGACTACCCCATACAAAAAATCCTCCAAAAGCCAGACCTCGCAGGAAGACTCTCATCGTGGTCCATCGAGCTTTCAGAGTTCAGCATCAAATATGAACCTCACGGCCCCATCAAGGCACAATGCCTAGCAGACTTCACAAACGATCTTCAACCTCAGGAGCCCGCACACGAATGGTGGATCATGCATGTTGACGGATCATCCAACACAAAGGGATCCGGTGCCGGAATCGTACTTGAAGGTCCGAGCAGCATACTCATCGAGCAATCCCTTTGCTTCACCTTCAAAACTTCGAATATCCAGGCCGAGTACGAGGCCATTATTGCTGGACTACACTTGGCCCTCGAGATGGAAGTCAAACGTTTGTCATGTAAAACCGACTCCAAACTCACAGTCGGACACCTCACAGGCCAATACCAAGTCAAAGATGACCTCTTATCGCAATACTACCACTTAGCAATGAACTTGATCTCAAAACTTGAGGAATTCAAAATCGACCACGTACCCCGAAGCGACAACACTAGAGCCGACCTCTTATCCAAGCTCGCAAGCACGAAAAAGAAGGGTCGCTACAGATCCCTGATACAGCAGGTACTCACCATCCCCTCCATACAAGCACAAGCAGAATGTTTTGAGGTCACCACGCAAGAATCCTGGATGCGCCCATTCGTCACATACCTCGAAACAGGTGAAACACCCATCAATCAAGAAAAAGGATGGACCAGGAAAGCGGCAAGATACACTTTGATAGCCGGAGAACTCTACAGAAGGGGTTTCAGCCACCCCCTACTCCGATGCATTACAAATGACCAGGCGTCCTACGTCATGAAGGAAATACACGACGGAACATGCGGATACCACTCAGGCCCGAAAACAATGGCAGCAAAAATCCTCCGGGCAGGGTACTTCTGGCCCACGATGGAACGAGACTGCACCGACTTCGTCAAAAAATGCCAACCCTGCCAACAACACGGACCCTGCCCCCACCTACACCGGGAACCACTCCATCACATAACGGCACCATGGCCCTTCTCCAAGTGGGGAATGGACATAATAGGACCTTTCACCCCGGGCAAAGGACAAGTCAAGTTTCTCTTGGTGGCAGTGGATTACTTCTCAAAGTGGATTGAAGCTGAACCACTCGCAAACATTACAGCCAAACAAGTCCAACGATTCCTCTGGAAGAATATCATTTGTTGATACGGGATACCCCACACCATAATCACGGACAACGGCAGACAGTTCATTGACAAGGGCCTCTCCGAATTCTACCACAACCTTAACATCCAGCACATCACCAGTTCAGTCGAACACCCGCAGACCAACGACCAGGCAGAAGCCGCAAACAAAGTCATCCTCAACCAGTTAAAGAAAAGACTCGACACCGCCAAAGGAAAGTGGCTAGAAGAACTCAGAGGTCCTATGGGCGTACAGGTGCACCCCCCAATCTTCTACCAAAGAAGCCCCGTACAGTCTGGTATACGGCACCGACGCAATGATACCCGTCGAAATCGGAGAACCCTCCATCCGACACAGTCATTTCGAACCTACCTCCAACGAAGCATGCATGAACACACATCTCGACCTGCTCGTGGAAAGAAGAGAGCAAGCGCATATCCAGGACACCGCTACCAAACTCCGAGCCGCAAGAAAGTACAACTCCAAACTCGACCCCCGTTCCTTTCACAAAGGAGACCTAGTCTGGCGAATGGCAAGCAAAGCACGGAAGCACCAAGGCAAATTCTCGCCGAACTGGGAAGGACCTTTCCGCGTATTGCAAGAAGCAGGCAACGGCGCATACAGACTAGAACGACTATCAGGAGACCCCATTCCTAACACTTGGAATGCCTCCCACTTAAAGTTTTATTTTAGTTAAGCTACACGTAGCATATCGTCACTTGTAATCAAAGATGTACTCTTTCCTAACCTGGCATTTTTCCCTAAGGAAGGTTTTGGCCAGGCAGGTTTTAACGAGGCATCCACCAGTAATGAAAGTTCGACGATCACAACTACTCGCTATGATTACAAACACTCCCGGCCTCTAAGAGCCGCCGAACGACAATTAAAAGAAACATATCCCAGCCTCTAATCTAAGAGCCGCTGGTCGAGTTAATCTAACAACTTCCCAACCTCTACTCGAAGAGCCGTTGGCCGAAGTCCATCAACAAACTTACTCGCTTCAGTGCACGAAACTCCAAACATAATAATAACCGACAACAGGGGAAACCACCCCACAAAGCATAACAAGCTCAAATACACGCAAACATGGATAAATCTCGAGCAATAAATTAACATACGCAAAGGACGATAACTAAAAAACCAACAAGGCAATAAACCATAAAGCTTCTTCTTTCATTCAAAATCAAGTATCTTTACAAAGCAAAAAACGAGTACAATCCGCTCTAGCAGAAACCCAAGGCACCATACCCAAACCCACAAAACAAAAAAAATTTTTGGCGACCACGCCCCCAAAGACCTACTTAATCAGCAACCTCGTCATTCCCTTCCTCCACCGCTTCCTCCCCATCCTCAGCATCCCCTTCACCATCCTCCCCATCCGGCACCACCCCCTCCACGTCCACCGGCGAGGCAACAGCAACTGCCTCCTCATTTCCCCCTGCCGCCAACTCGCGCTCAGCTCGTAAACGACTAATTTCTGCCACATCAAGCATACGATTATCATACACGTCCAAATTCACGTTAAAACGACAATCGGACACAGAAACCTCCTTATACAAGAAATCGGCCTGCCTCAAGGCCTTCTGAAATCCATTCACATGCTCCGAGTAAACCGCCTGCTGCAGGCTAAATATCTCACCAGCCGCCTCCTCCGCAGCAGCCTCCTTGGCAGCAACAACCTCATCCACCTCCTCCTGCTTCACTTTCAATCTTTTCTCGGCACCTGTAAGACTTAACTTTAACTTCTTCACCTCCGCCTCCAATTTCCTCTTCTCCTCAGCCCATGACTGCTGATCGCTCTCCCTTAACCTCTTCAAAGAAGCAACCTCTTCCACCAGTTTCTTCTTATCTCCTGCACTCAACTCCTCTTGCAGCATGGTCGTCACCCTCCTACTCAGCACCAATCCTCGGGCCATATACTCGTTCAGAGCCCTCATCACCAACCCAGGATCCGCCGCCTCCACCACGCCAACCTCCGGATCGCTTAACTTAATCTCAACCCCTTTCCTCATTTGGATTTTGCTCTTCTCAAACCCACCTAAATCTGGATTGCTCGAACCACTCGACCCCACACCTCCAGTTTTCGCCAACGCACGCAGCCTTTTTCTATCCTTCCCCACGCCCTTCATCTTGGATGGCGCCGGCCTTTTCGCTGTAGGAGGACGATACACATCCACAACCGGACCAACCAAGTTTGGTGCTTGCGACTGCCCCTCCGCCTTGGCCGCGTTCCCCATCTTGTCACGAATCTTAGCAAAGAGATCGATCTCCCCACCCGTCTTCCTCGCATGATGCGCCATCACGCCTGCACAAAATAAATTTTTTCATTATTAGTCCAATACTAGCAAAGCCGAAAACGAAACATACATACCACATAAATCCCTAGCCGGTTTATCCGTCAAATAGCAACACACCACCCATTTCCCAGGCACCCTCGACGGCAATCTCTCAAGCACGTCCACTACCCGCCTACTTTTGACATCCAGCCCATCCTTCGAAACCGCATCTAAACGAGCAGGTGCCCCAGTCCAATAAAACGGAAATTTGGGGAAACCATCCTCATCGCAATACAACAACCGGCCGACACTAAGAATCCGTACCCGGAGAAAGCCGTCCTTAAACTTCTTAAACGACTGAGTAAAACCGTCCAACAAACTAATCTTAGGACGACTAATCAGAGAGAGCCACGAGATCGGATCCCTCGGCCGCGTAACATAGAAATACAAGAAATTGTCAGGAGTTGGCGTCAAATACAACGCTTTACAAATCAGCCTGAACGCCTGGAGACTCCCCCAACTATTCGGATGGAGCTGCGTAGGTGCCACGTTTAGCTTCCGCAGAACACCCATAGTAAATTCATCAAAGGGTAATCGTACATGCAATTTCATAAACATACATGAATACATATAAAAGAAATCATCCTCAAAACCTTCACGGCCATGGCACACGGCGTCCACCCCACCTACCTGCTCAATAGAAACAGCATTCGTATCGGCCCCCCTCTCAAACAAATAGACGCTATTTAACCATGACCTAAGAAGCCTCGACCATCGATATTTCGAACAACACTCTCTGACGCCCTCAGCCACCCAATCATAACCTTCCCTCCTCGGCCAAAGAGACTCGGCATGTTCACTAGCCGGATCTTCACGCACTTCTCTTTCCACCTCTATGTGCAAAGACTCGGATGACGTACTCAAAAATTCTAGCCTAAGGCCCCCAAAACTAGCTCCGGAATCACCCGAATTAGACCCATTAGAAGAAGTCGACATACCTCGTCACGCGGCAACAACTGAAGCAAGACGATTACACAGAGAATCACAATAAAACTTCAGAAACCCACACCACAACGCAGAAGCAAATGAATGAGTACCATATATAAAGGCCACTCATACCCCTTCACCCTCGCGCAAAACCCCAGAAGCCCAAGGCCCAACCCCCAGGAAAATGCTTCGAAAAACGAACCCTGACACCACAGTGCACCCAACAGTCACGTCTTTTCACTGACCACATTAACTGACATCTACACCGTTACAGTAAACCTGACATCCTGACACTTTGCACCAGCAACAACGCACAAACATAGCGGCCCCAAGCGCACACAGATAGCGGCCCCAAGCGCACACAGATAGCGGCCCCAAGCGCACACAGGTAGCGGCCCCAAGCGCACACAGATAGCGGCCCCGAACGCACACAGATAGCGGCCCCAAGCGCACACAGGTAGCGGCCCCAAGCGCACACAGATAGCGGCCAACGCAAGTTCAAGCATAGCGGCCCGAACGCACACAGATAGCGGCCCAAACGCACCCAGATAGCGGCCAACGCAAGTCCAGGCATAGCGGCACAAACGTGTACAAGTAACAATCCTACTCCAAAAACAATAAACTGTAAACATCTTAAGTCTATTGCGTCACCATGCTCCTCTAGACTGGGAGGCTGGTATACCCATAGAGTATACGGCAAGTCCCACAAATGAAAATTGCAAAAAGTACACGGCCACGGCCTCTAAAGTCTAAAGCGTCGTTTTACTCCTCAAGACTGGAAGGCTGATGTCCAAACTATACCCAAAGTACACGGCCACGGCCTCTAAAGTCTAAAGCGTCGTTTTACTCCTCAAGACTGGAAGGCTGATGTCCCAACTATACCCAAAGTACACGGCCACGGCCTCTAAAGTCTAAAGCGTCGTTTTACTCCTCAAGACTGGAAGGCTGATATCCCAACTACACCCAAAGTACACGGCCACGGCCTCTAAAGTCTAAAGCGTCGTTTTACTCCTCAAGACTGGAAGGCTGATGTCCCAACTATACCCAAAGTACACGGCCACGACCTCTAAAGTCTAAAGCGTCGTTTTACTCCTCAAGACTGGAAGGCTGATGTCCCAACTACACCCAAAGTACACGGCCACGGCCTCTAAAGTCTAAAGCGTCGTTTTACTCCTCAAGACTGGAAGGCTGATGTCCCAACTACACCCAAAGTACACGGCCACGACCTCTAAAGTCTAAAGCGTCGTTTTACTCCTCAAGACTGGAAGGCTGATGTCCCAACTACACCCAAAGTACACGGCCACGGCCTCTAAAGTCTAAAGCGTCGTTTTACTCCTCAAGACTGGAAGGCTGATGTCCCAACTATACCCAAAGTACACGGCACTCGGCCCCTGAACACGCAACCTCAATGAACCCGAACACCACACCTGGTATCGGCCACCTCCTCTTCGACATATGACCCTTAACGAGCACCCAGGCCACACATTGCACGGTAGACACCCCCTCCCAAAGTATGCGACCACAAGGCAAACTACGGATCACACACCTTGTTCTAGAAAATGTCCCCCCTCCCCCAAGCAGCCACCAGCGAACCTCCGAAGCCGTATCCTTTTCCAAAACATCCCCAAAAGGTCTTCTCGGCAGCAAACTCCCCAGGCCGCCTATCCCACACCACAGGTACTCCTACTCAGAACAATCCAGACCCATGATACAACCATCTCGATCAATAAGATGAAACCTATCATCCGTAGACATTCTCACGACCGAATACCGGGTACCGCCTACCCCTGAGGGACCCCTTGGTAATTTCCCCATCAGCACTGGATCCAAGGATAACAAAAAAGGAAATATTGGGCCAAAAGCCCATTCCAGGTAGGACCCACAGGTAAAAAAGGTATAAATAGCACACTACCCTATGCATTGATTACGCATTAAATATTCTCTGTAACCACTGACATCACTCAGCACTGACTTTGGCATCGGAGTGTCTTTTGCAGGCACACCTGCGCCGTGACCACAACCCCTTGAGGCCAGAAGACGCACCCGACCTCTCAGCATCAAGATAGTACGCGAGACTTGTGAAGTACAACTCGGTCCCATAAGAAAATATTTAAAACGAGAAAATGGAAACATAAAAGAAGATGGAACGGAAATTGATAGACATCACACTTCCAAGAATAGAAGATAAGCCTACGAGTTGAAACACACAAAGGGATAAAGGACCTTTGATTAAACTCATGGATTCTTGAATCACTCAAGAACTTAGGAGAATCACTCTCACTAAGATAGATGAGATAAAATCGTCTATTTTCTGAATAAAACTCAGCTTGCCTTCATTGATGAAAATGGTTCAACTTATATAGGAGCTTTAACCAACAAAATTACAAAAGACACATAAATTTCAATATCATCCCGCTTAAAGCTATTAATTAGTGATCCACTCAAACTAATAACGATCCGCTACTTAATGGTTGATTGTAACTGAATTTAAGGCTACCAAAAGTCATCCACAAACTTTGAGCAAAGGTCCTCTTGATCTTCCAAAGGTTGGTTCTTAAGTTGGCATATGGACCCTTATTTCAACTTGAAGATAAAGCAAAACTAAAGCCCATTAATTGGTTAAGCACAAACACAATTTGGTCAGCCAATTTTACAAAGCATTGGGCCCTTATTTAAATAAAAGAAACTGCATCAACACGGCGCATTAGGCATCCTCCATTTGACCCATATGCAATTCACATCATACCCTCCTTCTTCAAGATGATTTGTCCCGAATCTTAAAACCCTAGTTTTAAGGTAAGTTTATTATGATCTTGTGAAGGACATTTATTTTTTCAAAAGTCGAAACTAATTCTCTTCTTCCAGGATCAAATTCAACTTGATATTTGTTACTTTCCAATGGTTGCAATCCGTCGATAACATTTCTTGGCAACAGTACCCCACCTTGATATGTAACAATAAATAATTCCATGCATTGTGTTTGACGAATCTGCTTCTAATCCACGGACCAAATGCATAATAAAGCACTATGAACAAGCTTCCTTTTTAAACATGGAAGTTGGTGTGTTTCATTTACATGCTTATCCTTTTGTTCCTTGTAAATGACATCACAAACTGTAGAAGGAAAAACATTGTCGAATAAACTTTCTCTAGTTCCATTTCTTTTTCTTTATTTTCCCTTCCTTCTGCAGTTTATATTACTTCTTGTTCTATTCTTTCTTTTCCTGTTTTCTCCTTCAGCCTACGTTGATCCTTACTGACTTGTCGTGGTGCCACAAATTTCTACTTCTTTTGATGTCCCTCATCCCTCAAATAAAGGGAACGTTCATCAAGATGGAGTGATTTAAAACGAAGCCATGCTCATCCCAACAGAAGATGACAAGAGTTCGTGGGAGCAATATCACATAACAATTCTTTCACGCATTGCCATGTACTGAATTTGATCCATGCTTGATCCAGATGAAAGGTTGCTGGTAACTGGAGTTTCTCCACCAATCATTGGCTCACAACATTGTTTTCGCTTTCGTAATCGAATGCAACTAAACATGGATGGCCTTCGGTTAAAAACTTTGTATAATAAACTTCCTTTCCTATTCCAAATCTAGATAGCCAGGCTCTGAATACCAAATGATGTGAATCCAGAGGGTTCGATTCATTTGACTGATCTATCATTGTTGGAATGCTAACAAGCAAGAAATTTGAGAAATTATTTAAAATGAGAAAATGGAAACATAAAAGAAGATGGAACGGAAATTGATAGACATCACACTTCTAAGAATGGAAGATAAGCCTAAGAGTTGAAAAACACAAAGGGATAAAGGACCTTTGATTAAACTCATGGATTCTTGAATCACTCAAGAACTTAGGAGAATCACTCTCACTAAGATAGATGAGATAAAACTCGTCTATTTTCTGAATAAAACTCAGCTTGCCTTCATTGATGAAAATGGTTCAACTTATATAGGAGCTTTAACCATCAGAATTACAAAAGACACATAAATTTCAATATCATCCCGCTTAAAGCTATTAATTAGTGATCCACTCAAACTAATAACGATCCGCTACTTAATGGTTGATTGTAACTAAATTTAAGGCTACCAAAAGTCATCCACAAATTTTGAGCAAAGGTCCTCTTGATCTTCCAAAGGTTGGTTCTTAAGTTGGCATATGGACCCTTATTTCAACTTGAAGATAAAGCAAAACTAAAGCCCATTAATTGGTTAAGCACAAACACAATTTGGCCAGCCAAATTTACAAAGCATTGGGCCCTTATTTAAATAAAAGAAACTGCATCAACACGGCGCATTAGGCATCCTCCATTTGACCCATATGCAATTCACATCATACCCTCCTTCTTCGAGATGATTTGTCCCGGATCTCAAGACACTAGTTTTAATGTAAGTTTATTATGATCTTGTGAAGGACTTTTATTTTTTCAAAAGTCGAAACTAATTCTCTTCTTCCAGGATCAAATTCAACTTGATATTTGTTACTTTCCAATGGTTGCAATCCGTCGATAACATTTCTTGGCAACAGTACCCCACCTTGATATGTAACAATAAATAATTCCACGCATTGTGTTTGACGAATCTGCTTCTAATCCACGGACCAAATGCATAATAAAGCACTATGAACAAGCTTCCTTTTTAAACATGGAAGTTGGTGTGTTTCATTTACATGCTTATCCTTTTGTTCCTTGTAAATGACATCACAAACTGTAGAAGGAAAAACATTGACGAATAAAGTTTCTCTAGTTCCATTTCTTTTTCTTTATTTTCCCTTCCTTTTGCAGTTGATATTACTTCTTGTTCTATTCTTTCTTTTCCTTTTTCTCCTTCAGCCTACGTTGATCCTTACTGACTTGTCTTGGTGTCATAAATTTCTACTTGTTTTGATGTCCCTCATGCCTCAAATAAAGGGAACGTTCATCAAGATGGAGTGATTTAAAACGAAGCCATGCTCATCCCAACAGAAGATGACAAGAGTTCGTGGGAGCAATATCACATAACAATTCTTTCACGCATTGCCATGTACTGAATTTGATCCATGCTTGATCCAGATGAAAGGTTGCTGGTAACTGGAGTTTCTCCACCAATCATTGGCTCACAACATTGTTTTCGCTTTCGTAATCGAATGCAACTAAACATGGATGGCCTTCGGTTAAACACTTTGTATAATAAACTTCCTTTCCTATTCCAAATCTAGATAGCCAGGCTCTGAATACCAAATGATGTGAATCCAGAGGGTTCGATTCATTTGACTGATCTATCATTGTTGGAATGCTAACAAGCAAGAAATTTGAGAAATTATTTAAAATGAGAAAATGGAAACATAAAAGAAGATGGAACGGAAATTGATAGACATCACACTTCTAAGAATGGAAGATAAGCCTACGAGTTGAAAAACACAAAGGGATAAAGGACCTTTGATTAAACTCATGGATTCTTGAATCACTCAAGAACTTAGGAGAATCACTCTCACTAAGATAGATGAGATAAAACTCGTTTATTTTCTGAATAAAACTCAGCTTGCCTTCATTGATGAAAAAGGTTCAACTTATACAGGAGCTTTAACCATCAGAATTACAAAAGACACATAAATTTCAATATCATCTCGCTTAAAGCTATTAATTAATGATCCACACAAGCTAATAACGATCCGCTACTTAATGGTTGATTGTAACTGAATTTAAGGCTACCATAAGTCATCCACAAACTTTGAGCAAAGGTCCTCTTGATCTTCCAAAGGTTGGTTCTTAAGTTGGCATATGGACCCTTATTTCAACTTGAAGATAAAGCAAAACTAAAGCCCATTAATTGGTTAAGCACAAACACAATTTGGTCAGCCAAATTAAAAAGCATTGGCCCTTATTTAAATAAAAGAAACTGCATCAACACGGCGCATTAGGCATCCTCCATTTGACCCATATGTAATTCACATCATACCCTCCTTCTTCGAGATGATTTGTCCCGGATCTGAAGACACTAGTTTTAATGTAAGTTTATTATGATCTTGTGAAGGACTTTTATTTTTTCAAAAGTCGAAACTAATTCTCTTCTTACAGGATCAAATTCAACTTGATATTTGTTACTTTCCAATGGCTGCAATCTGTCGATAACATTTCTTGGCAACAGTACCCCACCTTGATATGTAACAATAAATAATTCCATGCATTGTGTTTGACGAATTTGCTTCTTATCGACGGACTAAATGCATAATAAAGCACTATGAACAAGCTTCATTTTTTAAACATGGAAGTTGGTGTGTTTCATTTACATGCTTATTTTTTTGTTCCTTGTAAATGACATCACAAACTGTAGAAGGAAAAACATTGACGAATAAAGTTTCTCTAGTTCCATTTCTTTTTCTTTATTTTCCCTTCCTTTTGCAGTTGATATTACTTCTTGTTCTATTCTTTCTTTTCCTTTTTCTCCTTCAGCCTACGTTGATCCTTACTGACTTATCTTGGTGTCATAAATTTCTACTTGTTTTGATGTCCCTCATGCCTCAAATAAAGGGAACGTTCATCAAGATGGAGTGATTTAAAACGAAGCCATGCTCATCCCAACAGAAGATGACAAGAGTTCGTGGGAGCAATATCACATAACAATTCTTTCACGCATTGCCATGTACTGAATTTGATGCATGCTTGATCCAGATGAAAGGTTGCTGGTAACTGGAGTTTCTCCACCAATTTTTGGCTCACAACATTGTTTTCGCTTCCGTAATTGAATGCAACTAAACATGGATGGCCTTCGGTTAAAAACTTTGTATAATAAACTTCCTTTCCTATTCCAAATCTAGATAGCCAGGCTCTGAATACAAATGATGTAAATCCAGAGGGTTCGATTCATTTGACTGATCTATCATTGATGGAATGCTAACAAGCAAGAAATTTGAGAAATTATTTAAAACGAGAAAATGGAAACATAAAAGAAGATGGAACGGAAATTGATAGACATCACACTTCCAAGAATAGAAGATAAGCCTACGAGTTGAAACACACAAAGGGATAAAGGACCTTTGATTAAACTCATGGATTCTTGAATCACTCAAGAACTTAGGAGAATCACTCTCACTAAGATAGATGAGATAAAACTCGTCTATTTTCTAAATAAAACTCAGCTTGCCTTCATTGATGAAAATGGTTCAACTTATATAGGAGCTTTAACCATCAGAATTACAAAAGACACATAAATTTCAATATCATCCCGCTTAAAGCTATTAATTAGTGATCCACTCAAACTAATAACGATCCGCTACTTAATGGTTGATTGTAACTGAATTTAAGGCTACCAAAAGTCATCCATAAACTTTGAGCAAAGGTCCTCTTGATCTTCCAAAGGTTGGTTCTTAAGTTGGCATATGGACCCTTATTTCAACTTGAAGATAAAGCAAAACTAAAGCCCATTAATTGGTTAAGCACAAACACAATTTGGTCAGCCAAATTTACAAAGCATTGGGCCCTTATTTAAATAAAAGAAACTGCATCAACACGGCGCATTAGGCATCCTCCATTTGACCCATATGCAATTCACATCATACCCTCCTTCTTCGAGATGATTTGTCCCGGATCTCAAGACACTAGTTTTAATGTAAGTTTATTATGATCTTGTGAAGGACTTTTATTTTTTCAAAAGTCGAAACTAATTCTCTTCTTACAAGATCAAATTCAACTTGATATTTGTTACTTTCCAATGGCTGCAATCTGTCGATAACATTTCTTGGCAACAGTACCCCACCTTGATATGTAACAATAAATAATTCCATGCATTGTGTTTGACGAATTTGCTTCTTATCGACGGACTAAATGCATAATAAAGCACTATGAACAAGCTTCATTTTTTAAACATGGAAGTTGGTGTGTTTCATTTACATGCTTATCCTTTTGTTCCTTGTAAATGACATCACAAACTGTAGAAGGAAAAACATTGACGAATAAAGTTTCTCTAGTTCCATTTCTTTTTCTTTATTTTCCCTTCCCTTTGCAGTTGATATTACTTTTTGTTCTATTCTTTCTTTTCCTTTTTCTCCTTCAGCCTACGTTGATCCTTACTGACTTGTCTTGGTGTCATAAATTTCTACTTGTTTTGATGTCCCTCATGCCTAAAATAAAGGGAACGTTCATCAAGATGGAGTGATTTAAAACGAAGCCATGCTCATCCCAACAGAAGATGACAAGAGTTCGTGGGAGCAATATCACATAACAATTCTTTCACGCATTGCCATGTACTGAATTTGATCCATGCTTGATCCAGATGAAAGGTTGCTGGTAACTGGAGTTTCTCCACCAATCATTGGCTCACAACATTGTTTTCGCTTCCGTAATCGAATGCAACTAAACATGGATGGCCTTCGGTTAAAAACTTTGTATAATAAACTTCCTTTCCTATTCCAAATCTAGATAGCCAGGCTCTGAATACAAATGATGTAAATCCAGAGGGTTCGATTCATTTGACTGATCTATCATTGATGGAATGCTAACAAGCAAGAAATTTGAGAAATTATTTAAAACGAGAAAATGGAAACATAAAAGAAGATGGAACGGAAATTGATAGACATCACACTTCCAAGAATAGAAGATAAGCCTACGAGTTGAAACACACAAAGGGATAAAGGACCTTTGATTAAACTCATGGATTCTTGAATCACTCAAGAACTTAGGAGAATCACTCTCACTAAGATAGATGAGATAAAACTCGTCTATTTTCTAAATAAAACTCAGCTTGCCTTCATTGATGAAAATGGTTCAACTTATATAGGAGCTTTAACCATCAGAATTACAAAAGACACATAAATTTCAATATCATCCCGCTTAAAGCTATTAATTAGTGATCCACTCAAACTAATAACGATCCGCTACTTAATGGTTGATTGTAACTGAATTTAGGGATACCAAAAGTCATCCATAAACTTTGAGGAAAGGTCCTCTTGATCTTCCAAAGGTTGGTTCTTAAGTTGGCATATGGACCCTTATTTCAACTTGAAGATAAAGCAAAACTAAAGCCCATTAATTGGTTAAGCACAAACACAATTTGGTCAGCCAATTTTACAAAGCATTGGGCCCTTATTTAAATAAAAGAAACTGCATCAACACGGCGCATTAGGCATCCTCAATTTGACCCATATGCAATTCACATCATACCCTCCTTCTTCGAGATGATTTGTCCCGGATCTCAAGACACTAGTTTTAATGTAAGTTTATTATGATCTTGTGAAGGACTTTAATTTTTTCAAAAGTCGAAACTAATTCTCTTCTTACAGGATCAAATTCAACTTGATATTTGTTACTTTCCAATTGCTGCAATCTGTCGATAACATTTCTTGGCAACAGTACCCCACCTTGATATGTAACAATAAATAATTCCATGCATTGTGTTTGACGAATTTGCTTATGAACAAGCTTCCTTTTTAAACATGGAAGTTGGTGTGTTTCATTTACATGCTTATCCTTTTGTTCCTTGTAAATGACATCACAAACTGTAGAAGGAAAAACATTGACGAATAAAGTTTCTCTAGTTCCATTTCTTTTTCTTTATTTTCCCTTCCTTTTGCAGTTGATATTACTTCTTGTTCTATTCTTTCTTTTCCTTTTTCTCCTTCAGCCTACGTTGATCCTTACTGACTTATCTTGGTGTCATAAATTTCTACTTGTTTTGATGTCCCTCATGCCTCAAATAAAGGGAATGTTCATCAAGATGGAGTGATTTAAAACGAAGCCATGCTCATCCCAACAGAAGATGACAAGAGTTCGTGGGAGCAATATCACATAACAATTCTTTCACGCATTGCCATGTACTGAATTTGATGCATGCTTGATCCAGATGAAAGGTTGCTGGTAACTGGAGTTTCTCCACCAATTTTTGGCTCACAACATTGTTTTCGCTTCCGTAATTGAATGCAACTAAACATGGATGGCCTTCGGTTAAAAACTTTGTATAATAAACTTCCTTTCCTATTCCAAATCTAGATAGCCAGGCTCTGAATACCAAATGGTGTAAATCCAGAGGGTTCGATTCATTTGACTGATCTATCATTGATGGAATGCTAACAAGCAAGAAATTTGAGAAATTATTTAAAACGAGAAAATGGAAACATAAAAGAAGATGGAACGGAAATTGATAGACATCACACTTCCAAGAATAGAAGATAAGCCTACGAGTTGAAACACACAAAGGGATAAAGGACCTTTGATTAAACTCATGGATTCTTGAATCACTCAAGAACTTAGGAGAATCACTCTCACTAAGATAGATGAGATAAAACTCGTCTATTTTCTAAATAAAACTCAGCTTGCCTTCATTGATGAAAATGGTTCAACTTATATAGGAGCTTTAACCATCAGAATTACAAAAGACACATAAATTTCAATATCATCCCGCTTAAAGCTATTAATTAGTGATCCACTCAAACTAATAACGATCCGCTACTTAATGGTTGATTGTAACTGAATTTAAGGCTACCAAAAGTCATCCATAAACTTTGAGCAAAGGTCCTCTTGATCTTCCAAAGGTTGGTTCTTAAGTTGGCATATGGACCCTTATTTCAACTTGAAGATAAAGCAAAACTAAAGCCCATTAATTGGTTAAGCACAAACACAATTTGGTCAGCCAATTTTACAAAGCATTGGGCCCTTATTTAAAAAAAAGAAACTGCATCAACACGGCGCATTAGGCATCCTCCATTTGACCCATATGCAATTCACATCATACCCTCCTTCTTCGAGATGATTTGTCCCGGATCTCAAGACACTAGTTTTAATGTAAGTTTATTATGATCTTGTGAAGGACTTTTATTTTTTCAAAAGTCGAAACTAATTCTCTTCTTACAAGATCAAATTCAACTTGATATTTGTTACTTTCCAATGGCTGCAATCCGTCGATAACATTTCTTGGCAACAGTACCCCACCTTGATATGTAACAATAAATAATTCCATGCATTGTGTTTGACGAATCTGCTTCTAATCCACGGACCAAATGCATAATAAAGCACTATGAACAAGCTTCCTTTTTAAACATGGAAGTTGGTGTGTTTCATTTACATGCTTATCCTTTTGTTCCTTGTAAATGACATCACAAACTGTAGAAGGAAAAACATTGACGAATAAAGTTTCTCTAGTTCCATTTCTTTTTCTTTATTTTCCCTTCCTTTTGCAGTTGATATTACTTCTTGTTCTATTCTTTCTTTTCCTTTTTCTCCTTCAGCCTACGTTGATCCTTACTGACTTGTCTTGGTGTCATAAATTTCTACTTGTTTTGATGTCCCTCATGCCTCAAATAAAGGGAACGTTCATCAAGATGGAGTGATTTAAAACGAAGCCATGCTCATCCCAACAGAAGATGACAAGAGTTCGTGGGAGCAATATCACATAACAATTCTTTCACGCATTGCCATGTACTGAATTTGATCCATGCTTGATCCAGATGAAAGGTTGCTGGTAACTGGAGTTTCTCCACCAATCATTGGCTCACAACATTGTTTTCGCTTTCGTAATCGAATGCAACTAAACATGGATGGCCTTCGGTTAAACACTTTGTATAATAAACTTCCTTTCCTATTCCAAATCTAGATAGCCAGGCTCTGAATACCAAATGATGTGAATCCAGAGGGTTCGATTCATTTGACTGATCTATCATTGTTGGAATGCTAACAAGCAAGAAATTTGAGAAATTATTTAAAATGAGAAAATGGAAACATAAAAGAAGATGGAACGGAAATTGATAGACATCACACTTCTAAGAATGGAAGATAAGCCTAAGAGTTGAAAAACACAAAGGGATAAAGGACCTTTGATTAAACTCATGGATTCTTGAATCACTCAAGAACTTAGGATAATCACTCTCACTAAGATAGATGAGATAAAACTCGTTTATTTTCTGAATAAAACTCAGCTTGCCTTCATTGATGAAAAAGGTTCAACTTATATACGAGCTTTAACCATCAGAATTACAAAAGACACATAAATTTCAATATCATCTCCCTTAAAGCTATTAATTAATGATCCACTCAAGCTAATAACGATCCGCTACTTAATGGTTGATTGTAACTGAATTTAAGGCTACCATAAGTCATCCACAAACTTTGAGCAAAGGTCCTCTTGATCTTCCAAAGGTTGGTTCTTAAGTTGGCATATGGACCCTTATTTCAACTTGAAGATAAAGCAAAACTAAAGCCCATTAATTGGTTAAGCACAAACACAATTTGGTCAGCCAAATTAAAAAGCATTGGGCCCTTATTTAAATAAAAGAAACTGCATCAACACGGCGCATTAGGCATCCTCCATTTGACCCATATGCAATTCACATCATACCCTCCTTCTTCGAGATGATTTGTCCCGGATCTCAAGACACTAGTTTTAATGTAAGTTTATTATGATCTTGTGAAGGACTTTAATTTTTTCAAAAGTCGAAACTAATTCTCTTCTTACAGGATCAAATTCAACTTGATATTTGTTACTTTCCAATGGCTGCAATCTGTCGATAACATTTCTTGGCAACAGTACCCCACCTTGATATGTAACAATAAATAATTCCATGCATTGTGTTTGACGAATTTGCTTCTTATCGACGGACTAAATGCATAATAAAGCACTATGAACAAGCTTCCTTTTTAAACATGGAAGTTGGTGTGTTTCATTTACATGCTTATCCTTTTGTTCCTTGTAAATGACATCACAAACTGTAGAAGGAAAAACATTGACGAATAAAGTTTCTCTAGTTCCATTTCTTTTTCTTTATTTTCCCTTCCTTTTGCAGTTGATATTACTTCTTGTTCTATTCTTTCTTTTCCTTTTTCTCCTTCAGCCTACGTTGATCCTTACTGACTTATCTTGGTGTCATAAATTTCTACTTGTTTTGATGTCCCTCATGCCTCAAATAAAGGGAACGTTCATCAAGATGGAGTGATTTAAAACGAAGCCATGCTCATCCCAACAGAAGATGACAAGAGTTCGTGGGAACAATATCACATAACAATTCTTTCACGCATTGCCATGTACTGAATTTGATGCATGCTTGATCCAGATGAAAGGTTGCTGGTAACTGGAGTTTCTCCACCAATTTTTGGCTCACAACATTGTTTTCGCTTCCGTAATTGAATGCAACTAAACATGGATGGCCTTCGGTTAAAAACTTTGTATAATAAACTTCCTTTCCTATTCCAAATCTAGATAGCCAGGCTCTGAATACCAAATGATGTAAATCCAAAGGGTTCGATTCATTTGACTGATCTATCATTGTTGGAATGCTAACAAGCAAGAAATTTGAGAAATTATTTAAAACGAGAAAATGGAAACATAAAAGAAGATGGAACGGAAATTGATAGACATCACACTTCCAAGAATGGAAGATAAGCCTAAGAGTTGAAACACACAAAGGGATAAAGGACCTTTGATTAAACTCATGGATTCTTGAATCACTCAAGAACTTAGGAGAATCACTCTCACTAAGATAGATGAGATAAAACTCGTCTATTTTTTGAATAAAACTCAGCTTGCCTTCATTGATGAAAATGGTTCAACTTATATAGGAGCTTTAACCATCAGAATTACAAAAGACACATAAATTTCAATATCATCCCGCTTAAAGCTATTAATTAGTGATCCACTCAAACTAATAACGATCCGTTACTTAGTGGTTGATTGTAACTGAATTTAAGGCTACCAAAAGTCATCCACAAACTTTGAGCAAAGGTCCTCTTAATCTTCCAAAGGTTGGTTCTTAAGTTGGCATATGGACCCTTATTTCAACTTGAAGATAAAGCAAAACTAAAGCCCATTAATTGGTTAAGCACAAACACAATTTGGTCAGCCAATTTTACAAAGCATTGGGCCCTTATTTAAATAAAAGAAACTACATCAACACGGCGCATTAGGCATCATCCATTTGACCCATATGCAATTCACATCATACCCTCCTTCTTCGAGATGATTTGTCCCGGATCTCAAGACACTAGTTTTAATGTAAGTTTATTATGATCTTGTGAAGGACTTTAATTTTTTCAAAAGTCGAAACTAATTCTCTTCTTACAGGATCAAATTCAACTTGATATTTGTTACTTTCCAATGGCTGCAATCTGTCGATAACATTTCTTGGCAACAGTACCCCACCTTGATATGTAACAATAAATAATTCCATGCATTGTGTTTGACGAATTTGCTTCTTATCGACGGACTAAATGCATAATAAAGCACTATGAACAAGCTTCCTTTTTAAACATGGAAGTTGGTGTGTTTCATTTACATGCTTATCCTTTTGTTCCTTGTAAATGACATCACAAACTGTAGAAGGAAAAACATTGACGAATAAAGTTTCTCTAGTTCCATTTCTTTTTCTTTATTTTCCCTTCCTTTTGCAGTTGATATTACTTCTTGTTCTATTCTTTCTTTTCCTTTTTCTCCTTCAGCCTACGTTGATCCTTACTGACTTATCTTGGTGTCATAAATTTCTACTTGTTTTGATGTCCCTCATGCCTCAAATAAAGGGAACGTTCATCAAGATGGAGTGATTTAAAACGAAGCCATGCTCATCCCAACAGAAGATGACAAGAGTTCGTGGGAACAATATCACATAACAATTCTTTCACGCATTGCCATGTACTGAATTTGATGCATGCTTGATCCAGATGAAAGGTTGCTGGTAACTGGAGTTTCTCCACCAATTTTTGGCTCACAACATTGTTTTCGCTTCCGTAATTGAATGCAACTAAACATGGATGGCCTTCGGTTAAAAACTTTGTATAATAAACTTCCTTTCCTATTCCAAATCTAGATAGCCAGGCTCTGAATACCAAATGATGTAAATCCAAAGGGTTCGATTCATTTGACTGATCTATCATTGTTGGAATGCTAACAAGCAAGAAATTTGAGAAATTATTTAAAACGAGAAAATGGAAACATAAAAGAAGATGGAACGGAAATTGATAGACATCACACTTCCAAGAATGGAAGATAAGCCTAAGAGTTGAAACACACAAAGGGATAAAGGACCTTTGATTAAACTCATGGATTCTTGAATCACTCAAGAACTTAGGAGAATCACTCTCACTAAGATAGATGAGATAAAACTCGTCTATTTTTTGAATAAAACTCAGCTTGCCTTCATTGATGAAAATGGTTCAACTTATATAGGAGCTTTAACCATCAGAATTACAAAAGACACATAAATTTCAATATCATCCCGCTTAAAGCTATTAATTAGTGATCCACTCAAACTAATAACGATCCGTTACTTAGTGGTTGATTGTAACTGAATTTAAGGCTACCAAAAGTCATCCACAAACTTTGAGCAAAGGTCCTCTTAATCTTCCAAAGGTTGGTTCTTAAGTTGGCATATGGACCCTTATTTCAACTTGAAGATAAAGCAAAACTAAAGCCCATTAATTGGTTAAGCACAAACACAATTTGGTCAGCCAATTTTACAAAGCATTGGGCCCTTATTTAAATAAAAGAAACTACATCAACACGGCGCATTAGGCATCGTCCATTTGACCCATATGCAATTCACATCATACCCTCCTTCTTCGAGATGATTTGTCCCGAATCTTAAGACACTAGTTTTAATGTAAGTTTATTATGATCTTGTGAAGGACTTTTATTTTTTCAAAAGTCGAAACTAATTCTCTTCTTCCAGGATCAAATTCAACTTGATATTTGTTACTTTCCAATGGCTGCAATCTGTCGATAACATTTCTTGGCAACAGTACCCCACCTTGATATGTAACAATAAATAATTCCATGCATTGTGTTTGACGAATTTGCTTCTTATCGACGGACTAAATGCATAATAAAGCACTATGAACAAGCTTCATTTTTTAAACATGGAAGTTGGTGTGTTTCATTTACATGCTTATCCTTTTGTTCCTTGTAAATGACATCACAAACTGTAGAAGGAAAAACATTGACGAATAAAGTTTCTCTAGTTCCATTTCTTTTTCTTTATTTTCCCTTCCTTTTGCAGTTGATATTACTTCTTGTTCTATTCTTTCTTTTCCTTTTTCTCCTTCAGCCTACGTTGATCCTTACTGACTTGTCTTGGTGTCATAAATTTCTACTTGTTTTGATGTCCCTCATGCCTCAAATAAAGGGAACGTTCATCAAGATGGAGTGATTTAAAACGAAGCCATGCTCATCCCAACAGAAGATGACAAGAGTTCGTGGGAGCAATATCACATAACAATTCTTTCACGCATTGCCATGTACTGAATTTGATCCATGCTTGATCCAGATGAAAGGTTGCTGGTAACTGGAGTTTCTCCACCAATCATTGGCTCACAACATTGTTTTCGCTTCCGTAATCGAATGCAACTAAACATGGATGGCCTTCGGTTAAAAACTTTGTATAATAAACTTCCTTTCCTATTCCAAATCTAGATAGCCAGGCTCTGAATACAAATGATGTAAATCCAGAGGGTTCGATTCATTTGACTGATCTATCATTGATGGAATGCTAACAAGCAAGAAATTTGAGAAATTATTTAAAACGAGAAAATGGAAACATAAAAGAAGATGGAACGGAAATTGATAGACATCACACTTCCAAGAATAGAAGATAAGCCTACGAGTTGAAACACACAAAGGGATAAAGGACCTTTGATTAAACTCATGGATTCTTGAATCACTCAAGAACTTTGGAGAATCACTCTCACTAAGATAGATGAGATAAAACTCGTCTATTTTCTAAATAAAACTCAGCTTGCCTTCATTGATGAAAATGGTTCAACTTATATAGGAGCTTTAACCATCAGAATTACAAAAGACACATAAATTTCAATATCATCCCGCTTAAAGCTATTAATTAGTGATCCACTCAAACTAATAACGATCCGCTACTTAATGGTTGATTGTAACTGAATTTAGGGATACCAAAAGTCATCCACAAACTTTGAGCAAAGGTCCTCTTGATCTTCCAAAGGTTGGTTCTTAAGTTGGCATATGGACCCTTATTTCAACTTGAAGATAAAGCAAAACTAAAGCCCATTAATTGGTTAAGCACAAACACAATTTGGTCAGCCAAATTAAAAAGCAGTGGGCCCTTATTTAAATAAAAGAAACTGCATCAACACGGCGCATTAGGCATCCTCCATTTGACCCATATGCAATTCACATCATACCCTCCTTCTTCGAGATGATTTGTCCCGGATCTCAAGACACTAGTTTTAATGTAAGTTTATTATGATCTTGTGAAGGACTTTAATTTTTTCAAAAGTCGAAACTAATTCTCTTCTTACAGGATCAAATTCAACTTGATATTTGTTACTTTCCAATTGCTGCAATCTGTCGATAACATTTCTTGGCAACAGTACCCCACCTTGATATGTAACAATAAATAATTCCATGCATTGTGTTTGACGAATTTGCTTCTTATCGACGGACTAAATGCATAATAAAGCACTATGAACAAGCTTCCTTTTTAAACATGGAAGTTGGTGTGTTTCATTTACATGCTTATCCTTTTGTTCCTTGTAAATGACATCACAAACTGTAGAAGGAAAAACATTGACGAATAAAGTTTCTCTAGTTCCATTTCTTTTTCTTTATTTTCCCTTCCTTTTGCAGTTGATATTACTTCTTGTTCTATTCTTTCTTTTCCTTTTTCTCCTTCAGCCTACGTTGATCCTTACTGACTTATCTTGGTGTCATAAATTTCTACTTGTTTTGATGTCCCTCATGCCTCAAATAAAGGGAACGTTCATCAAGATGGAGTGATTTAAAACGAAGCCATGCTCATCCCAACAGAAGATGACAAGAGTTCGTGGGAGCAATATCACATAACAATTCTTTCACGCATTGCCATGTACTGAATTTGATGCATGCTTGATCCAGATGAAAGGTTGCTGGTAACTGGAGTTTCTCCACCAATTTTTGGCTCACAACATTGTTTTCGCTTCCGTAATTGAATGCAACTAAACATGGATGGCCTTCGGTTAAAAACTTTGTATAATAAACTTCCTTTCCTATTCCAAATCTAGATAGCCAGGCTCTGAATACCAAATGGTGTAAATCCAGAGGGTTCGATTCATTTGACTGATCTATCATTGATGGAATGCTAACAAGCAAGAAATTTGAGAAATTATTTAAAACGAGAAAATGGAAACATAAAAGAAGATGGAACGGAAATTGATAGACATCACACTTCCAAGAATAGAAGATAAGCCTACGAGTTGAAACACACAAAGGGATAAAGGACCTTTGATTAAACTCATGGATTCTTGAATCACTCAAGAACTTAGGAGAATCACTCTCACTAAGATAGATGAGATAAAACTCGTCTATTTTCTAAATAAAACTCAGCTTGCCTTCATTGATGAAAATGGTTCAACTTATATAGGAGCTTTAACCATCAGAATTACAAAAGACACATAAATTTCAATATCATCTCGCTTAAAGCTATTAATTAATGATCCACTCAAGCTAATAACGATCCGCTACTTAATGGTTGATTGTAACTGAATTTAAGGCTACCATAAGTCATCCACAAACTTTGAGCAAAGGTCCTCTTGATCTTCCAAAGGTTGGTTCTTAAGTTGGCATATGGACCCTTATTTCAACTTGAAGATAAAGCAAAACTAAAGCCCATTAATTGGTTAAGCACAAACACAATTTGGTCAGCCAAATTAAAAAGCATTGGGCCCTTATTTAAATAAAAGAAACTGCATCAACACGGCGCATTAGGCATCCTCCATTTGACCCATATGCAATTCACATCATACCCTCCTTCTTCGAGATGATTTGTCCCGGATCTCAAGACACTAGTTTTAATGTAAGTTTATTATGATCTTGTGAAGGACTTTTATTTTTTCAAAAGTCGAAACTAATTCTCTTCTTACAGGATCAAATTCAACTTGATATTTGTTACTTTCCAATGGCTGCAATCTGTCGATAACATTTCTTGGCAACAGTACCTCACCTTGATATGTAACAATAAATAATTCCATGCATTGTGTTTGACGAATTTGCTTCTTATCGACGGACTAAATGCATAATAAAGCACTATGAACAAGCTTCCTTTTTAAACATGGAAGTTGGTGTGTTTCATTTACATGCTTATCCTTTTGTTCCTTGTAAATGACATCACAAACTGTAGAAGGAAAAACATTGACGAATAAAGTTTCTCTAGTTCCATTTCTTTTTCTTTATTTTCCCTTCCTTTTGCAGTTGATATTACTTCTTGTTCTATTCTTTCTTTTCCTTTTTCTCCTTCAGCCTACGTTGATCCTTACTGACTTATCTTGGTGTCATAAATTTCTACTTGTTTTGATGTCCCTCATGCCTCAAATAAAGGGAATGTTCATCAAGATGGAGTGATTTAAAACGAAGCCATGCTCATCCCAACAGAAGATGACAAGAGTTCGTGGGAGCAATATCACATAACAATTCTTTCACGCATTGCCATGTACTGAATTTGATGCATGCTTGATCCAGATGAAAGGTTGCTGGTAACTGGAGTTTCTCCACCAATTTTTGGCTCACAACATTGTTTTCGCTTCCGTAATTGAATGCAACTAAACATGGATGGCCTTCGGTTAAAAACTTTGTATAATAAACTTCCTTTCCTATTCCAAATCTAGATAGCCAGGCTCTGAATACCAAATGGTGTAAATCCAGAGGGTTCGATTCATTTGACTGATCTATCATTGATGGAATGCTAACAAGCAAGAAATTTGAGAAATTATTTAAAACGAGAAAATGGAAACATAAAAGAAGATGGAACGGAAATTGATAGACATCACACTTCCAAGAATAGAAGATAAGCCTACGAGTTGAAACACACAAAGGGATAAAGGACCTTTGATTAAACTCATGGATTCTTGAATCACTCAAGAACTTAGGAGAATCACTCTCACTAAGATAGATGAGATAAAACTCGTCTATTTTCTAAATAAAACTCAGCTTGCCTTCATTGATGAAAATGGTTCAACTTATATAGGAGCTTTAACCATCAGAATTACAAAAGACACATAAATTTCAATATCATCCCGCTTAAAGCTATTAATTAGTGATCCACTCAAACTAATAACGATCCGCTACTTAATGGTTGATTGTAACTGAATTTAAGGCTACCAAAAGTCATCCATAAACTTTGAGCAAAGGTCCTCTTGATCTTCCAAAGGTTGGTTCTTAAGTTGGCATATGGACCCTTATTTCAACTTGAAGATAAAGCAAAACTAAAGCCCATTAATTGGTTAAGCACAAACACAATTTGGTCAGCCAATTTTACAAAGCATTGGGCCCTTATTTAAAAAAAAGAAACTGCATCAACACGGCGCATTAGGCATCCTCCATTTGACCCATATGCAATTCACATCATACCCTCCTTCTTCGAGATGATTTGTCCCGAATTTTAAGACACTAGTTTTAATGTAAGTTTATTATGATCTTGTGAAGGACTTTTATTTTTTCAAAAGTCGAAACTAATTCTCTTCTTCCAGGATCAAATTCAACTTGATATTTGTTACTTTCCAATGGTTGCAATCCGTCGATAACATTTCTTGGCAACAGTACCCCACCTTGATATGTAACAATAAATAATTCCATGCATTGTGTTTGACGAATCTGCTTCTAATCCACGGACCAAATGCATAATAAAGCACTATGAACAAGCTTCCTTTTTAAACATGGAAGTTGGTGTGTTTCATTTACATGCTTATCCTTTTGTTCCTTGTAAATGACATCACAAACTGTAGAAGGAAAAACATTGACGAATAAAGTTTCTCTAGTTCCATTTCTTTTTCTTTATTTTCCCTTCCTTTTGCAGTTGATATTACTTCTTGTTCTATTCTTTCTTTTCCTTTTTCTCCTTCAGCCTACGTTGATCCTTACTGACTTATCTTGGTGTCATAAATTTCTACTTGTTTTGATGTCCCTCATGCCTCAAATAAAGGGAACGTTCATCAAGATGGAGTGATTTAAAACGAAGCCATGCTCATCCCAACAGAAGATGACAAGAGTTCGTGGGAACAATATCACATAACAATTCTTTCACGCATTGCCATGTACTGAATTTGATGCATGCTTGATCCAGATGAAAGGTTGCTGGTAACTGGAGTTTCTCCACCAATTTTTGGCTCACAACATTGTTTTCGCTTCCGTAATTGAATGCAACTAAACATGGATGGCCTTCGGTTAAAAACTTTGTATAATAAACTTCCTTTCCTATTCCAAATCTAGATAGCCAGGCTCTGAATACCAAATGATGTAAATCCAAAGGGTTCGATTCATTTGACTGATCTATCATTGTTGGAATGCTAACAAGCAAGAAATTTGAGAAATTATTTAAAACGAGAAAATGGAAACATAAAAGAAGATGGAACGGAAATTGATAGACATCACACTTCCAAGAATGGAAGATAAGCCTAAGAGTTGAAACACACAAAGGGATAAAGGACCTTTGATTAAACTCATGGATTCTTGAATCACTCAAGAACTTAGGAGAATCACTCTCACTAAGATAGATGAGATAAAACTCGTCTATTTTTTGAATAAAACTCAGCTTGCCTTCATTGATGAAAATGGTTCAACTTATATAGGAGCTTTAACCATCAGAATTACAAAAGACACATAAATTTCAATATCATCCCGCTTAAAGCTATTAATTAGTGATCCACTCAAACTAATAACGATCCGTTACTTAGTGGTTGATTGTAACTGAATTTAAGGCTACCAAAAGTCATCCACAAACTTTGAGCAAAGGTCCTCTTGATCTTCCAAAGGTTGGTTCTTAAGTTGGCATATGGACCCTTATTTCAACTTGAAGATAAAGCAAAACTAAAGCCCATTAATTGGTTAAGCACAAACACAATTTGGTCAGCCAATTTTACAAAGCATTGGGCCCTTATTTAAATAAAAGAAACTACATCAACACGGCGCATTAGGCATCCTCCATTTGACCCATATGCAATTCACATCATACCCTCCTTGTTCGAGATGATTTGTCCCGAATCTTAAGACACTAGTTTTAATGTAAGTTTATTATGATCTTGTGAAGGACTTTTATTTTTTCAAAAGTCGAAACTAATTCTCTTCTTCCAGGATCAAATTCAACTTGATATTTGTTACTTTCCAATGGTTGCAATCCGTCGATAACATTTCTTGGCAACAGTACCCCACCTTGATATGTAACAATAAATAATTCCATGCATTGTGTTTGACGAATCTGCTTCTAATCCACGGACCAAATGCATAATAAAGCACTATGAACAAGCTTCCTTTTTAAACATGGAAGTTGGTGTGTTTCATTTACATGCTTATCCTTTTGTTCCTTGTAAATGACATCACAAACTGTAGAAGGAAAAACATTGACGAATAAAGTTTCTCTAGTTCCATTTCTTTTTCTTTATTTTCCCTTCCTTTTGCAGTTGATATTACTTCTTGTTCTATTCTTTCTTTTCCTTTTTCTCCTTCAGCCTACGTTGATCCTTACTGACTTGGCTTGGTGTCATAAATTTCTACTTGTTTTGATGTCCCTCATGCCTCAAATAAAGGGAACGTTCATCAAGATGGAGTGATTTAAAACGAAGCCATGCTCATCCCAACAGAAGATGACAAGAGTTCGTGGGAGCAATATCACATAACAATTCTTTCACGCATTGCCATGTACTGAATTTGATCCATGCTTGATCCAGATGAAAGGTTGCTGGTAACTGGAGTTTCTCCACCAATCATTGGCTCACAACATTGTTTTCGCTTTCGTAATCGAATGCAACTAAACATGGATGGCCTTCGGTTAAACACTTTGTATAATAAACTTCCTTTCCTATTCCAAATCTAGATAGCCAGGCTCTGAATACCAAATGATGTGAATCCAGAGGGTTCGATTCATTTGACTGATCTATCATTGTTGGAATGCTAACAAGCAAGAAATTTGAGAAATTATTTAAAATGAGAAAATGGAAACATAAAAGAAGATGGAACGGAAATTGATAGACATCACACTTCTAAGAATGGAAGATAAGCCTAAGAGTTGAAAAACACAAAGGGATAAAGGACCTTTGATTAAACTCATGGATTCTTGAATCACTCAAGAACTTAGGAGAATCACTCTCACTAAGATAGATGAGATAAAACTCGTTTATTTTCTGAATAAAACTCAGCTTGCCTTCATTGATGAAAAAGGTTCAACTTATATACGAGCTTTAACCATCAGAATTACAAAAGACACATAAATTTCAATATCATCTCGCTTAAAGCTATTAATTAATGATCCACTCAAGCTAATAACGATCCGCTACTTAATGGTTGATTGTAACTGAATTTAAGGCTACCATAAGTCATCCACAAACTTTGAGCAAAGGTCCTCTTGATCTTCCAAAGGTTGGTTCTTAAGTTGGCATATGGACCCTTATTTCAACTTGAAGATAAAGCAAAACTAAAGCCCATTAATTGGTTAAGCACAAACACAATTTGGTCAGCCAAATTAAAAAGCATTGGGCCCTTATTTAAATAAAAGAAACTGCATCAACACGGCGCATTAGGCATCCTCCATTTGACCCATATGCAATTCACATCATACCCTCCTTCTTCGAGATGATTTGTCCCGGATCTCAAGACACTAGTTTTAATGTAAGTTTATTATGATCTTGTGAAGGACTTTAATTTTTTCACAAGTCGAAACTAATTGTCTTCTTCCAGGATCAAATTCAACTTGATATTTGTTACTTTCCAGTGGTTGCAATCCGTCGATAACATTTCTTGGCAACAGTACCGCACCTTGATATGTAACAATAAATAATTCCATGCATTGTGTTTGACGAATTTGCTTCTTATCGACGGACTAAATGCATAATAAAGCATTATGAACAAGCTTCCTTTTTAAACATGGAAGTTGGTGTGTTTCATTTACATGCTTATCCTTTTGTTCCTTGTAAATGACATCACAAACTGTAGAAGGAAAAACATTGACGAATAAAGTTTCTCTAGTTCCATTTCTTTTTCTTTATTTTCCCTTCCTTTTGCAGTTGATATTACTTCTTGTTCTATTCTTTCTTTTCCTTTTTCTCCTTCAGCCTACGTTGATCCTTACTGACTTATCTTGGTGTCATAAATTTCTACTTGTTTTGATGTCCCTCATGCCTCAAATAAAGGGAACGTTCATCAAGATGGAGTGATTTAAAACGAAGCCATGCTCATCCCAACAGAAGATGACAAGAGTTCGTGGGAGCAATATCACATAACAATTCTTTCACGCATTGCCATGTACTGAATTTGATCCATGCTTGATCCAGATGAATGGTTGCTGGTAACTGGAGTTTCTCCACCAATCATTGGCTCACAACATTGTTTTCGCTTTCGTAATCGAATGCAACTAAACATGGATGGCCTTCGGTTAAACACTTTGTATAATAAACTTCCTTTCCTATTCCAAATCTAGATAGCCAGGCTCTGAATACCAAATGATGTGAATCCAGAGGGTTCGATTTATTTGACTGATCTATCATTGTTGGAATGCTAACAAGCAAGAAATTTGAGAAATTATTTAAAATGAGAAAATGGAAACATAAAAGAAGATGGAACGGAAATTGATAGACATCACACTTCTAAGAATGGAAGATAAGCCTAAGAGTTGAAAAACACAAAGGGATAAAGGACCTTTGATTAAACTCATGGATTCTTGAATCACTCAAGAACTTATGAGAACCTCTCTCACTAAGATAGATGAGATAAAACTCGTTTATTTTCTGAATAAAACTCAGCTTGCCTTCGTTGATGAAAAAGGTTCAACTTATATAGGAGCTTTAACCATCAGAATTACAAAAGACACATAAATTTCAATATCATCTCGCTTAAAGCTATTAATTAATGATCCACTCAAGCTAATAACGATCCGCTACTTAATGGTTGATTGTAACTGAATTTAAGGCTACCATAAGTCGTCCACAAACTTTGAGCAAAGGTCCTCTTGATCTTCCAAAGGTTGGTTCTTAAGTTGGCATATGGACCCTTATTTCAACTTGAAGATAAAGCAAAACTAAAGCCCATTAATTGGTTAAGCACAAACACAATTTGGTCAGCCAAATTAAAAAGCATTGGGCCCTTTTTTTAAATAAAAGAAACTGCATCAACACGGCGCATTAGGCATCCTCCATTTGACCCATATGCAATTCACATCATACCCTCCTTCTTCGAGATGATTTGTCCCGGATCTCAAGACACTAGTTTTAATGTAAGTTTATTATGATCTTGTGAAGGACTTTAATTTTTTCACAAGTCGAAACTAATTGTCTTCTTCCAGGATCAAATTCAACTTGATATTTGTTACTTTCCAATGGTTGCAATCCGTCGATAACATTTCTTGGCAACAGTACCGCACCTTGATATGTAACAATAAATAATTCCATGCATTGTGTTTGACGAATTTGCTTCTTATCGACGGACTAAATGCATAATAAAGCATTATGAACAAGCTTCCTTTTTAAACATGGAAGTTGGTGTGTTTCATTTACATGCTTATCCTTTTGTTCCTTGTAAATGACATCACAAACTGTAGAAGGAAAAACATTGACGAATAAAGTTTCTCTAGTTCCATTTCTTTTTCTTTATTTTCCCTTCCTTTTGCAGTTGATATTACTTCTTGTTCTATTCTTTCTTTTCCTTTTTCTCCTTCAGCATACGTTGATCCTTACTGACTTATCTTGGTGTCATAAATTTCTACTTGTTTTGATGTCCCTCATGCCTCAAATAAAGGGAACGTTCATCAAGATGGAGTGATTTAAAACGAAGCCATGCTCATCCCAACAGAAGATGACAAGAGTTCGTGGGAGCAATATCACATAACAATTCTTTCACGCATTGCCATGTACTGAATTTGATGCATGCTTGATCCAGATGAAAGGTTGCTGGTAACTGGAGTTTCTCCACCAATTTTTGGCTCACAACATTGTTTTCGCTTCCGTAATTGAATGCAACTAAACATGGATGGCCTTCGGTTAAAAACTTTGTATAATAAACTTCCTTTTCTATTCCAAATCTAGATAGCCAGGCTCTGAATACCAAATGATGTAAATCCAGAGGGTTCGATTCATTTGACTGATCTATCATTGTTGGAATGCTAACAAGCAAGAAATTTGAGAAATTATTTAAAACGAGAAAATGGAAACATAAAAGAAGATGGAACGGAAATTGATAGACATCACACTTCCAAGAATGGAAGATAAGCCTAAGAGTTGAAACAC
This sequence comes from Vigna unguiculata, assembly GCF_037176805.1. Classification (NCBI taxonomy): domain Eukaryota; kingdom Viridiplantae; phylum Streptophyta; class Magnoliopsida; order Fabales; family Fabaceae; genus Vigna; species Vigna unguiculata. Next base: position 32,423,347 of record NC_140794.1, read on the forward strand.
ACAAAGGGATAAAGGACCTTTGATTAAACTCATGGATTCTTGAACCACTCAAGAACTTAGGAGAATCACTCTCATTAAGATAGATGAGATAAAACCCGTCTACTTTCTGAATAAAACTCAGCTTCCCTTCATTGATGAAAATGGTTCAACTTATATAGGAGCTTTAACCATCAGAATTACAAAAGACACATAAATTTCAATATCATCCCGCTTAAAGCTATTAATTAATGATCCATTAAAGCTAATAACGTTCTGCTACTTAATGGTTGATTGTAACAGAATTTAAGGCTACCAAAAGTCATCCACAAACTTTGAGCAAAGGTCCTCTTGATCTTCCAAAGGTTGGTTCTTAAGTTGGGATATGGACCCTTATTTCAACTTGAAGATAAAGCAAAACTAAAGCCCATTAATTGGTTAAGCACAAACACAATTTGGTCAGCCAATTTTACAAAGCATTGGGCCCTTATTTAAATAAAAGAAACTGCATCAACACGGCGCATTAGGAATCCTCCATTTGACCCATATGCAATTCACATCATACCCTCCTTCTTCGAGATGATTTGTCCCGAATCTTAAGACACTAGTTTTAATGTAAGTTTATTATGATCTTGTGAAGGACTTTTATTTTTTCAAAAGTCGAAACTAATTCTCTTCTTAAAGGATCAAATTCAACTTGATATTTTGTTACTTTCCAATGGCTGCAATCTGTCGATAACATTTCTTGGCAACAGTACCCCACCTTGATATGTAACAATAAATAATTCCATGCATTGTGTTTGACGAATTTGCTTCTTATCGACGGACTAAATGCATAATAAAGCACTATGAACAAGCTTCCTTTTTAAACATGGAAGTTGGTGTGTTTCATTTACATGCTTATCCTTTTGTTCCTTGTAAATGACATCACAAACTGTAGAAGGAAAAACATTGACGAATAAAGTTTCTCTAGTTCCATTTCTTTTTCTTTATTTTCCCTTCCTTTTGCAGTTGATATTACTTCTTATTCTATTCTTTCTTTTCCTTTTTCTCCTTCAGCCTACGTTGATCCTTACTGACTTATCATGGTGTCATAAATTTCTACTTGTTTTGATGTCCCTCATGCCTTAAATAAAGGGAACGTTCATCAAGATGGAGTGTTTTAAAACGAAGCCATGCCCATCCCAAAAGAAGATGACAAGAGTCCATGGGAGCAATATCACATAATACTTCTTTCACACATTGGCATGTACTGAATTTGATCCATGCTATGATCCAGATGAAAGGTTGCTGGTAACTGGAGTTTCTCCACCAATCTTTGCCTCACAACATTGTTTTCGCTTCCGTAATCGAATGCAACTAAACATGGATGACCTTCGGTCAAAAACTTTGTATAATAAACTTCCTTTCCTATTCCAAATCTATATAGCCAGGCTCTGAATACCAAATGATGTGAATCCAGAGGGTTCGATTCGTTTGACTGATCTATCATTGATGGAATGCTAACAAGCAAGAAATTTGAGAAATTATTTAAAACGAGAAAATGGAAACATAAAAGAAGATGGAACGGAAATTGATAGACATCACACTTCTAAGAATGGAAGATAAGCCTAAGAGTTGAAAAACACAAAGGGATAAAGGACCTTTGATTAAACTCATGGATTCTTGAATCACTCAAGAACTTAGGAGAATCACTCTCATTAAGATAGATGAGATAAAACCCGTCTATTTTCTGAATAAAACTCAGCTTGCCTTCATTGATGAAAATGGTTCAACTTATATAGGAGCTTTCACCATCAGAATTACAAAAGACACATAAATTTCAATATCATCCCGCTTAAAGTTATTAATTAATGATCCACTAAAGCTAATAATGATCCGCTACTTAATGGTTGATTGTAACTGAATTTAAGGCTACCAAAAGTCATCCACAAACTTTGAGCAAAGGTCCTCTTGATCTTCCAAAGGTTGGTTCTTAAGTTGGCATATGGACCCTTATTTCAACTTGATGATAAAGCAAAACTAAAGCCCATTAATTGGTTAAGCACAAACACAATTTGGTCATCCAATTTTAAAAAGCATTGGGCCCTTATTTAAATAAAAGAAACTGCATCAACATGGCGCATTAGGCATCCTCCATTTAACCCATATGCAATTCACATCATACCCTCCTTCTTCGAGATGATTTGTCCCGAATCTCAAGACACTAGTTTTAATGTAAGTTTATTATGATCTTGTGAAGGACTTTAATTTTTTCACAAGTCGAAACTAATTGTCTTCTTCCAGGATCAAATTCAACTTGATATTTGTTACTTTCCAATGGTTGCAATCCGTCGATAACATTTCTTGGCAACAGTACCGCACTTTGATATGTAACAATAAATAATTCCATGCATTGTGTTTGACGAATTTGCTTCTTATCGATGGACCAAATGCATAATAAAGCACTATGAACAAGCTTCCTTTTTAAACATGGAAGTTGGTGTGTTTCATTTACATGCTTATCCTTTTGTTCCTTGTAAATGACATCAAAAACTGTAGAAGGAAAAACATTGATGAATAAACTATCTCTAGTTCCATTTCTTTTTCTTTATTTTCCCTTCCTTCTGAAGTTTATATTACTTCTTTTTCTATTTTCTCCTTCAGCCTACGTTGATCCTTACTGACTTGTCGTGGTGCCACAAATTTCTACTTCTTTTGATATCCCTCATCCCTCAAATAAAGGAAACGTTCATCAAGATGGAGTGTTTTAAAACGAAGCCATGCCGATCCCAAAAGAAGATGACAAGAGTCCATGGGAGCAATATCACATAATACTTCTTTCACACATTGCCATGTATTGAATTTGATCCATGCTTGATCCAGATGAAAGGTTGCTGGTAATTGGAGTTTTTCCACCAATCATTGGCTCACAACATTGTTTTCGCTTCCGTAATCGAATGCAACTAAACATGGATGGCCTTCGGATAAACACTTTGTATAATAAACTTCCTTTCCTATTCCAAGTCTAGATAGCCAGGCTCTGAATACCAAATGATGTGAATCCACAGGCTTTGATTCGTTTGCCTAATCTATCATTGTTAGAATGCTAACAAGCAAGAAATTTGAGAAATTATTTAAAACGAGAAAATGGAAACATAAAAGAAGATGGAACGGAAATTGATAGACATCACACTTCCAAGAATGGAAGATAAGCCTAAGAGTTGAAACACACAAAGGGATAAAGGACCTTTGATTAAACTCATGGATTCTTGAATCACTCAAGAACTTAGGAGAATCACTCTCATTAAGATAGATGAGATAAAACCCGTCTATTTTCTGAATAAAACTCAGCTTGCCTTCATTGATGAAAATGGTTCAACTTATATAGGAGCTTTCACCATCAGAATTACAAAAGACACATAAATTTCAATATCATCCCGCTTAAAGTTATTAATTAATGATCCACTAAAGCTAATAACGATCTGCTACTTAATGGTTGATTGTAACTGAATTTAAGGCTACCAAATGTCATCCATAAACTTTGAGCAAAGGTCCTCTTGATCTTCCAAAGGTTGGTTCTTAAGTTGGGATATGGACCCTTATTTCAACTTGAAGGTAAAGCAAAACTAAAGCCCATTAATTGGTTAAGCACAAACACAATTTGGTCAGCTAATTTTACAAAGCATTGGGCCCTTATTTAAATAAAAGAAACTGTATCAACACGGCGCATTAGGAATCCTCCATTTGACCCATATGCAATTCACATCATACCCTCCTTCTTCGAGATGATTTGTCCCGAATCTTAAGACACTAGTTTTAATGTAAGTTTATTATGATCTTGTGAAGGACTTTTATTTTTTCAAAAGTCGAAACTAATTCTCTTCTTACAGGATCAAATTCTACTTGATATTTGTTACTTTCCAATGGCTGCAATCCATCGATAACATTTCTTGGCAACAGTACCCCACCTTGATATGTAACAATAAATAATTCCATGCATTGTGTTTGACGAATTTGCTTCTTATTGACGGACCAAATGCATAATAAAGCACTATGAACAAGCTTCCTTTTTAAACATGGAAGTTGGTGTGTTTCATTCACATGCTTATCCTTTTGTTCCTTGTAAATGACATCACAAACTGTAGAAGGAAAAACATTGACGAATAAACTTTCTCTAGTTCCATTTCTTTTTCTTTATTTTGCCTTCCTTCCGCAGTTTATATTACTTCTTTTTCTATTCTTTCTTTTTCTGTTTTCTCCTTCAGCCTACGTTGATCCTTACTGACTTGTCTTGGTGTCATAAATTTCTACTTCTTTTGATCTCCCTCATGCCTCAAATAAAGGGAACGTTCATCAAGATGGAGTGATTTAAAACGAAGTCGTGCTCATCCCAAAAGAAGATGACAAGAGTCTGTGGGAGCAATATCACATAATACTTCTTTCACGCATTGCCATGTACTGAATTTGATCCATGCTTGATCCAGATGAAAGGTTGCTGGTAATTGGAGTTTCTCAACCAATCATTGGCTCACAACATTGTTTTCGCTTCCGTAATCGAATGCAACTAAACATGGATGGCCTTCGGTTAAACACTTTGTATAATAAACTTCCTTTCCTATTCCAAATCTAGATAGCCAGGTTCTAAATACCAAATGATGTGAATCCAGAGGGTTCGATTCATTTGACTGATCTATCATTGTTGGAATGCTAACAAGCAAGAAATTTGAGAAATTATTTAAAATGAGAAAATGGAAACATAAAAGAAGATGGAACGGAAATTGATAGACATCACACTTCCAAGAATGGAAGATAAGCCTAAGAGTTGAAACACACAAAGGGATAAAGGACCTTTGATTAAACTCATGGATTCTTGAATCACTCAAGAACTTAGGATAATCACTCTCATTAAGATAGATGAGATAAAACCCGTCTATTTTCAGAATAAAACTCAGCTTGCCTTCATTGATGAAAATGGTTCAACTTATATAGGAGCTTTCACCATCAGAATTACAAAAGACACATAAATTTCAATATCATCCCGCTTAAAGTTATTAATTAATGATCCACTAAAGCTAATAACGATCTGCTACTTAATGGTTGATTGTAACTGAATTTAAGGCTACCAAATGTCATCCATAAACTTTGAGCAAAGGTCCTCTTGATCTTCCAAAGGTTGGTTCTTAAGTTGGGATATGGACCCTTATTTCAACTTGAAGGTAAAGCAAAACTAAAGCCCATTAATTGGTTAAGCACAAACACAATTTGGTCAGCTAATTTTACAAAGCATTGGGCCCTTATTTAAATAAAAGAAACTGTATCAACACGGCGCATTAGGAATCCTCCATTTGACCCATATGCAATTCACATCATACCCTCCTTCTTCGAGATGATTTGTCCCGAATCTTAAGACACTAGTTTTAATGTAAGTTTATTATGATCTTGTGATGGACTTTTATTTTTTCAAAAGTCGAAACTAATTCTCTTCTTACAGGATCAAATTCAACTTGATATTTGTTACTTTCCAATGGTTGCAATCCGTCGATAACATTTCTTGGCAACAGTACCCCACCTTGATATGTAACAATAAATAATTCCATGCATTGTGTTTGACGAATTTGCTTCTTATCGACGGACCAAATGCATAATAAAGCACTATGAACAAGCTTCCTTTTTAAACATGGAAGTTGGTGTGTTTCATTCACATGCTTATCCTTTTGTTCCTTGTAAATGACATCACAAACTGTAGAAGGAAAAACATTGACGAATAAACTTTCTCTAGTTCCATTTCTTTTTCTTTATTTTGCCTTCCTTCCGCAGTTTATATTACTTCTTTTTCTATTCTTTCTTTTTCTGTTTTCCCCTTCAGCCTACGTTGATCCTTACTGACTTGTCGTGGTGCCACAAATTTCAACTTCTTTTGATATCCCTCATCCCTCAAATAAAGGGAACGTTCATCAAGATGGAGTGTTTTAAAACGAAGCCATGCTCATCCCAAAAGAAGATGACAAGAGTCCATGGGAGCAATATCACATAATACTTCTTTCACACATTGCCATGTACTGAATTTGATCCATGCTTGATCCAGATGAAAGGTTGCTGGTAATTGGAGTTTCTCCACCAATCATTGGCTCACAACATTGTTTTCGCTTCCGTAATCGAATGCAACTAAACATGGATGGCCTTCAGTTAAACACTTTGTATAATAAACTTCCTTTCCTATTCCAAATCTAGATAGCCAGGCTCTGAATACCAAATGATGTGAATCCACAGGGTTCGATTCGTTTGACTGATCTATCATTGTTAGAATGCTAACAAGCAAGAAATTTGAGAAATTATTTAAAACGAGAAAATGGAAACATAAAAGAAGATGGAACGGAAATTGATAGACATCACACTTCCAACAATGGAAGATAAGCCTAAGAGTTGAAACACACAAAGGGATAAAGGACCTTTGACTAAACTCATGGATTCTTGAATCACTCAAGAACTTAGGAGAATCACTCTCATTAAGATAGATGAGATAAAACCCGTCTATTTTCAGAATAAAACTCAGCTTGCCTTCATTGATGAAAATGGTTCAACTTATATAGGAGCTTTAACCATCAGAATTACAAAAGACACATAAATTTCAATATCATCCCGCTTAAAGCTATTAATTAATGAGCAACTGAAGCTAATAACAATCCGCTACTTAATGGTTGATTGTAACTGAATTTAAGGCTACCAAAAGTCATCAATAAACCTTGAGCAAAGGTCCTCTTGATCTTCCAAAGGTTGGTTCTTAAGTTGGCATATGGACCCGTATTTCAACTTGAAGATAAAGCAAAACTAAAGCCCATTAATTGGTTAAGCACAAACACAATTTGGTCAACCAATTTTATAAAGCATTGGACCCTTATTTAAATAAAAGAAACTGCATCAACACGGCGCATTAGGAATCCTCCATTTAACCCATATGCAATTCACATCATACCCTCCTTCTTCGAGATGATTTGTCCCGAATCTCAAGACACTAGTTTTAATGTAAGTTTATTATGATCTTGTGAAGGACTTTAATTTTTTCACAAGTCGAAACTAATTGTCTTCTTCCAGGATCAAATTCAACTTGATATTTGTTACTTTCCAATGGTTGCAATCCGTCGATAACATTTCTTGGCAACAGTACCGCACTTTGATATGTAACAATAAATAATTCCATGCATTGTGTTTGACGAATTTGCTTCTTATCGACGGACCAAATGCATAATAAAGCACTATGAACAAGCTTCCTTTTTAAACATGGAAGTTGGTGTGTTTCATTTACATGCTTATCCTTTTGTTCCTTGTAAATGACATCAAAAACTGTAGAAGGAAAAACATTGATGAATAAACTATCTCTAGTTCCATTTCTTTTTCTTTATTTTCCCTTCCTTCTGAAGTTTATATTACTTCTTTTTCTATTTTCTCCTTCAGCCTACGTTGATCCTTACTGACTTGTCGTGGTGCCACAAATTTCTACTTCTTTTGATATCCCTCATCCCTCAAATAAAGGAAACGTTCATCAAGATGGAGTGTTTTAAAACGAAGCCATGCCGATCCCAAAAGAAGATGACAAGGGTCCATGGGAGCAATATCACATAATACTTCTTTCACACATTGCCATGTATTGAATTTGATCCATGCTTGATCCAGATGAAAGGTTGCTGGTAATTGGAGTTTCTCCACCAATCATTGGCTCACAACATTGTTTTCGCTTCCGTAATCGAATGCAACTAAACATGGATGGCCTTCGGATAAACACTTTGTATAATAAACTTCCTTTCCTATTCCAAGTCTAGATAGCCAGGCTCTGAATACCAAATGATGTGAATCCACAGGCTTTGATTCGTTTGCCTAATCTATCATTGTTAGAATGCTAACAAGCAAGAAATTTGAGAAATTATTTAAAACGAGAAAATGGAAACATAAAAGAAGATGGAACGGAAATTGATAGACATCACACTTCCAAGAATGGAAGATAAGCCTAAGAGTTGAAACACACAAAGGGATAAAGGACCTTTGATTAAACTCATGGATTCTTGAATCACTCAAGAACTTAGGAGAATCACTCTCATTAAGATAGATGAGATAAAACCCGTCTATTTTCAGAATAAAACTCAGCTTGCCTTCATTGATGAAAATGGTTCAACTTATATAGGAGCTTTCACCATCAGAATTACAAAAGACACATAAATTTCAATATCATCCCGCTTAAAGTTATTAATTAATGATCCACTAAAGCTAATAACGATCTGCTACTTAATGGTTGATTGTAACTGAATTTAAGGCTACCAAATGTCATCCATAAACTTTGAGCAAAGGTCCTCTTGATCTTCCAAAGGTTGGTTCTTAAGTTGGGATATGGACCCTTATTTCAACTTGAAGGTAAAGCAAAACTAAAGCCCATTAATTGGTTAAGCACAAACACAATTTGGTCAGCTAATTTTACAAAGCATTGGGCCCTTATTTAAATAAAAGAAACTGTATCAACACGGCGCATTAGGAATCCTCCATTTGACCCATATGCAATTCACATCATACCCTCCTTCTTCGAGATGATTTGTCCCGAATCTTAAGACACTAGTTTTAATGTAAGTTTATTATGATCTTGTGATGGACTTTTATTTTTTCAAAAGTCGAAACTAATTCTCTTCTTAAAGGATCAAATTCAACTTGATATTTGTTACTTTCCAATGGTTGCAATCCGTCGATAACATTTCTTGGCAACAGTACCCCACCTTGATATGTAACAATAAATAATTCCATGCATTGTGTTTGACGAATTTGCTTCTTATCGACGGACCAAATGCATAATAAAGCACTATGAACAAGCTTCCTTTTTAAACATGGAAGTTGGTGTGTTTCATTCACATGCTTATCCTTTTGTTCCTTGTAAATGACATCACAAACTGTAGAAGGAAAAACATTGACGAATAAACTTTCTCTAGTTCCATTTCTTTTTCTTTATTTTGCCTTCCTTCCGCAGTTTATATTACTTCTTTTTCTATTCTTTCTTTTTCTGTTTTCTCCTTCAGCCTACGTTGATCCTTACTGACTTGTCTTGGTGTCATAAATTTCTACTTCTTTTGATCTCCCTCATGCCTCAAATAAAGGGAACGTTCATCAAGATGGAGTGATTTAAAACGAAGTCGTGCTCATCCCAAAAGAAGATGACAAGAGTCTGTGGGAGCAATATCACATAATACTTCTTTCACACATTGCCATGTACTGAATTTGATCCATGCTTGATCATAATGAAAGGTTGCTGGTAACTGGAGTTTCTACACCAATCTTTGGCTCACACCATTGTTTTCGCTTCCGTAATCGAATGCACTTAAACATGGATGGCCTTCGGTGAAACACTTTGTATAATAAACTTCCTTTCCTATTCCAAATCTAGATAGCCAGGCTCTGAATATCGAATGATGTGAATCCACAGGGTTCGATTCGTTTGACTGATCTATCATTGTTGGAATGCTAACAAGCAAGAAATTTGAGAAATTATTTAAAACGAGAAAATAGAAACATAAAAGAAGATGGAACGGAAATTGATAGACATCACATTCCAAGAATGGAAGATAAGCCTACGAGTTGAAACACACAAAGGGATAAAGGACCTTTGATTAAACTCATGGATTCTTGAATCACTCAAGAACTTAGGAGAATCACTCTCACTAAGATAGATGAGATAAAACTCGTTTATTTTCTGAATAAAACTCAGCTTGCCTTCATTGATGACAATGGTTCAACTTATATAGGAGCTTTAACCATCAGAATTACAATAGACACATAAATTTCAATATCATCCCGCTTAAAGCTGTTAATTAATGATCCACTCAAGCTAATAACGATCCGCTACTTAATGGTTGATTGTAACTGAATTTAAGGCTACCAAAAGTCATCCACAAACTTTGAGCAAAGGTCTTCTTGATCTTCCAAAGGTTGGTTCTTAAGTTGGCATACAGACCCTTATTTCAACTGAAGATAAAGCAAAACTAAAGCCCATTAATTGGTTAAGCACAAACACAATTTGGTCAGCCAATTTTACTAAGCATTGGGCCCTTATTTAAATGAAAGAAACTGCATCAACACGGCGCATTAGGCATCCTCCATTTGACCCATATGCAATTCACATCATACCCTCCTTCTTCGAGATGATTTGTCCCGAATCTTAAGACGCTAGTTTTAATATAAGTTTATTATGATCTTGTGAAAGACTTTTATTTTTTCACAAGTTAAAACTAATTCTCTTCTTCCAGGATCAAATTCAACTTGATATTTTTTACTTTCCAATGGCTGCAATTCGTCGATAACATTTCTTGGCAACAGTACCCCACCTTGATATGTAACAATAAATAATTCCATGCATTGTGTTTGACGAATTTGCTTCTTATCGACGGACCAAATGCATAATAAAGCACTATGAACAAGCTTCCTTTTTAAACATGGAAGTTGGTGTGTTTCATTCACATGCTTATCCTTTTGTTCCTGTAAAACGACATCACAAACTGTAGAAGGAAAAATATTGACGGATAAACTTTCTCTAGGTCCATTTCTTTTTCTTTATTTTCCCTTCCTTTTGTAGTTTATATTACTTCTTTTTCTATTCTTTCTTTTTCTGTTTTCTCTTTTGGTTCTTAAGTTGGCATAAATAAGGGTCTATATTTAAATAATTTTTGAAATTTCTTGCTTGTTAGCATTCCAACAATGATAGATCAGTCAAACGAATCGAACCCTATGGATTCACATCATTCGGTATTCAGAGCCTGGATATCTCGATTTGGAATAGGAAAGGAAGTTTATTATACAAAGTGTTTCACCGAAGGCCATCCATGTTTAGTTGCATTCGATTACGGAAGCGAAAATAATGGTGTGAGCCAAAGATTGGTGGAGAAACTCCAGTTACCAGTAACCTTTCATCTGGATCAAGCATGGATCAAATTTAGTGCTTGGCAATGTGTGAAAGAAGTATTATGTTATATTGCTCCCATGGACTCTTGTCATCTTCTTTTGGGATGGGCATGGCTTCGTTTTAATACACTCCATCTTGATGAACGTTCCCTTTATTTGAGGCATGAGGGATATCAAAAGGAGTATAAATTTATGACACCACGACATGTCAGTAAAGAAGTAATATAAACTGCAAAAGGAAGGGATGATAAAGAAAAAGAAATGGAACTAGAGAAAGTTTATTCGTCAATGTTTTTCCTTCTACAGTTTGTGATGTCGTTTTACAGGAACAAAAGGATAAGCATGTGAATGAAACACACCAACTTCCATGTTTTAAAAGGAAGCTTGTTCATAGTGCTTTATTATGCATATGGTCCGTCGATAAGAAGCAAATTCGTCAAACACAATGCATGGAATTATTTATTGTTACATATCAAGGTGGGGTACTGTTGCCAAGAAATGTTATCGACGAATTGCAGCCATTGGAAAGTAAAAAATATCAAGTTGAATTTGATCCTGGAAGAAGAGAATTAGTTTCAACTTGTGAAAAAATAAAAGTCCTTCACAAGATCATAATAAACTTACATTAAAACTAGCGTCTTAAGATTCGGGACAAATCTTCTCGAAGAAGGAGGGTATGATGTGAATTGCATATAGGTCAAATGGAGGATGACTAATGCGCCGTGTTGATGCAGTTTGTTTCATTTAAATAAGGGCCCAATGCTTTGTAAAATTGGCTGACCAAATTGTGTTTGTGCTTAACCAATTAATGGGCTTTAGTTTTGCTTTATCTTCAGTTGAAATAAGGGTCTGTATGCCAACTTAAGCCAACCTTTGGAAGATCAGGAAGACCTTTGCTCAAAGTTTGTGGATGACTTTTGGTAGCCTTAAATTCAGTTACAATAAACCATTAAGTAGCGGATCATTATTAGCTTGAGTGGATCATTAATTAATCGCTTTAAGCGGGATGATATTGAAATTTGTGTCTTTTGTAATTCTGATGGTTAAAGCTCCTATATAAGTTGAACCATTTTCATCAATGAAGGCAAGCTGAGTTTTATTCAGAAAATAAACGAGTTTTATCTCATCTATCTTAGTGAGAGGGATTCTCCTAAGTTCTTGAGTGATTCAAGAATCCATGAGTTTAATCAAAGGTCCTTTATCACTTTGTGTGTTTCAACCCATAGGCTTATCTTCCATTCTTGGAAGTGTGATGTCTATCAATTTGCCTTCCATCTTCTTTTATGTTTCCATTTTCTCGTTTTAAATAATTTCTCAAATTTCTTGCTTGTTAGCATTCCAACAATAATAGATCAGTCAAACAAATCGAACCCTGTGGATTCACATCATTCGGTATTCAAAGCCTGGCTATCTAGATTTGGAATAGGAAAGGAAGTTTATTATACAAAGTGTTTCACCGAAGGACATCCATGTTTAGTTGCATTCGATTACGGAAGCGATAACAATGTTGTGAGCCAAAGACTGGTGGAGAAACTCCAGTTACCAGCAACCTTTCATCTGGATCAAGCATGGATCAAATTCAGTACATGACAATGCGTGAAAGAAGTATTATGTGATATTGCTCCCATGGACTCTTGTCATCTTCTTTTGGGATGGGCATGGCTTCATTTTAAAACACTCCATCTTGATGAGCATTCCCTTTATTTGAGGCATGAGGGACATCAAAAGAAGTAGAAATTTATGACACCAAGACAAGTCAGTAAGGACAAACGTAGGCTGAAGGAGAAAACAGAAAAAGAAAGAATAGAACAAGAAGTAATATAAGCTGCAGAAGGAAGGGAAAATAAAGAAAAAGAAATGGAACTAGAGAAAGTTTATTCGTCTATGTTTTTTCTTCTACAGTTTGTGATGTCATTTTACAGGAACAAAAGGATAAGCATGTGAAGGAAACACACCAACTTCCATGTTTAAAAAGGAAGCTTGTTCATAGTGCTTTATTATGCATTTGGTCCGTCGATAAGAAGCAAATTCGTAAAAAACAATGCATGGAATTATTTATTGTTACATATCAAGGAGGGGTATTGTTGCCGAGAAATGTTATCGACAGATTGCAACCATTGGAAAGTAACAAATATCAAGTGGAATTTGGTCCTGGAAGAAGACAATCAGTTTCAACTTGTGAAAAAATAAAAGTCCATCACGAGATCATAATAAACTTACATTAAAACTAGTGTCTTAAGATTCGGGACAAATCTTCACGAAGAAGGAGGGTATGATGTCAATTGCATATGGGTCAAATGGAGGATGACTAATGCGCCGTGTTGACGCAGTTTCTTTTATTTAAAAAAGGGCCCAATGCTTTGTAAAATTGGCTGACCAAATTGTGTTTGTCCTTAACCAATTAATGGGCTTTAGTTTTCCTTTATCTGTAGTTGAAATAAGGATCCATATGCCAACTTAAGAACCAATCTTTGGAAGATCAGGAAGACCTTTGCTGAAAGTTTGTTGATGACTTTTGGTAGCCTTAAATTCAGTTACAATAAACCATTAAGTAGCGGATCATTATTAGCTTGAGTGGATCATTAATTAATCGCTTTAAGTGGGATGATATTGAAATTTATGTGTCTTTTGTAATTCTGATGGTTAAAGCTCCTATATAAGTTGAACCATTTTCATCAATGAAGGCAAACTGAGTTTTATTCAGAAAATAAACGAGTTTTATCTCATCTATCTTAGTGAGAGTGATTCTCCTAAGTTCTTGAGTGATTCAAGAATCCATGAGTTTAATCAAAGGTCCTTTATCACTTTGTGTGTTTCAACTCTTAGGCTTATCTTCCATTCTTGGAAGTGTGATGTCTATCAATTTCCGTTCCTTCTTCTTTTATGTTTCCATTTTCTCATTTTAAATAATTTATCAAATTTCTTACTTGTTAGCATTCCAACAATAATAGATGAGTCAAACGAATCGAACCTTGTGGATTCACATCATTCGGTATTCAAAGCCTGGCTATCAAGATTTGGAATAGGAAAGGAAGTTTATTATACAAAGTGTTTCACCGAAGGCCATCCATGTTTAGTTGCATTCGATTACCGAAGCGAAAATAATGTTGTGAGCCAAAGATTGGTGGAGAAACTCCAGTTACCAGCAACCTTTCATCTGGATCAAGCATGGATCAAATTCAGTACATGACAATGCATGAAAGAAGTATTATGTGATATTGCTCCATGGGCATGGCTTCGTTTTAAAACACTCCATCTTGATGAACGTTCCCTTTATTTGAGGCATGAGGGACATCAAAAGAAGTAGAAATTTATGACACCAAGACAAGTCAGTAAGGATCAACGTAGGCTGAAGGAGAAAATAGAAAAAGAAAGAATAGAACAAGAAGTAATATAAACTGCAGAAGGTAGGGAAAATAAAGAAAAAGAAATGGAACTAGAGAAAGTTTATTCATCAATGTTTTTCCTTCTACAATTTGTGATGTCATTTTACAGGAACAAAAGGATAAGCATGTGAATGAAACACACCAATTTCCATGTTTAAAAAGGAAGCTTGTTTATAGTGCTTTATCATGCATTTGGTCCGTCGATAAGAAGCAAATTCGTCAAACACAATGCATGGAATTATTTATTGTTACATATAAAGGTGGGGTACTGTTGCCAAGAAATGTTATCGACGGATTGTGATGAAGGAATTATCTTGTTTTCTTTTAAGATTATTGAATATGGTGTGAGTTGATTAAGAAAGCTAAGTGAAATCCCCACTGGACATTAAGATAGCAAGCTATCTAGATGTGAAGGTTTCATTCACAAAGCTCAAGAGAAGAAGATGATGGATTGATTCAAAACAAAAAGGAAATGGAAAGCACATAAACCATAGAAAATCAAGAAAAATTAAAGGAAGAAGAAAACATGAAATGGAAAGGAAAGAAATGGTAAAAATGTGAGAAGCACGCCACTACAAGGCTAGGCTAGAAGCCATGGCAACCTTGAAGATGAGTGGATGTTTGCCACCACTTGCTATGCAAGATAAGGCTTAAAAGTATTCACTCCCATGGGAGGAAACTCTCACAAATGGTTGACACACAAGAGTGTTTTTACTTCAAAATGTTCAACCCTTTTACATGTCTAGGAGCACCCTTTATATAGAAGAGTTTAGGGGCCTCTAAGCAAATAAAAGACACCTAAGGATGTCTCTACAAAAACCTAACCCTAGCTTTTAGAAACTAGGTCAAATAAGGTTACAAAAATGAGAGACAAAAGAGCCAACTATGGTGTGTGCAAGGCTAATTTCGTTCTAGCACAAAAGGAGACAAAGAATGTGTCTCATATGTCTCCAAAAAGTGGCCAAAGTGTGCTAAAAACAAAGGAGACCAAAGGTACATAGGTACACTTGTTTTATGCCTTTTACTTTATGCTTTATGCCTTTGCTTTACTCTCTCATCCACATCATTTATGCTCCCCAATCACCATGCGCCACCTAGCATTGCTTTCTTACTCCTAATTAACCTACAAAGCAAATAAACATAGATTAGCATGTTGGCTTAAGTCAAGTCAACTATAGTCAACAAGTCAAACCTAGTCAAAGGTCAACAAGTCAACTAAAGTTGATTCAACTAAGTCAACTTAGGGAATCAAAAATAACAAACACAAATCAAATGGATGAAGGATTAGTGAACTTCCTTTCTAAACATGCTTAGTCTTCTTAAGCATGTGCCTTCATTCTTGGTTGGGGTCAATCCTTCATCAGATTGCAACCATTGGAAAGTAATAAATATCAAGTTGAATTTGATCCTGGAAGAAGAGAATCAGTTTCAACTTGTGAAAAAATAAAAGTCCTTCACGAGATCATAATAAAATTACATTAAAACTACTGTCTTAAGATCCGGGACAAATCTTCTCGAAGAAGGAGGGTATGATGTGAATTGCATATGGGTCAAATGGAGGATGACTAATGCGCCGTGTTGACGCAGTTTCTTTTATTTAAATAAGGGCCCAATGCTTTGTAAAATTGGCTGACCAAATTGTGTTTGTGCTTAACCAATTAATGGGCTTTAGTTTTGCTTTATCTGCAGTTGAAATAAGGATCCATATGCCAACTTAAGAACCAACCTTTGGAAGATCAGGAAGACCTTTGCTAAAACTTTGTGGATGATGTTTGGTAGCCTTAAATTCAGTTACAATCAACCATTAAGTAGCGGATCGTTATTAGTTTGAGTGGATCATTAATGAATAGCTTTAAGCGGGATGATATTGAAATTTATGTGTCTTTTGTAATTCTGATGGTTAAAGCTCCTATATAAGTTGAACCATTTTCATCAATGAAGGGAAGCTGAGTGTTATTCATAAAATAAACGAGTTTTATCTCATCTATCTTAGTGAGAGTGATTCTCCTAAGTTCTTGAGTGATTCAAGAATCCATGAGTTTAATCAGAGATCCTTTATCCCGTTGTGTGTCTCAACTCTTAGGCTTATCTTCCATTCTTGGAAATGTGATGTCTATCAATTTCCGTTCCATCTTCTTTTATGTTTCCATTTTCTCGTTTTAAGTAATTTCTCAAATTTTTGCTTGTTAGAGTTCCAACAATGATAGATCAGTCAAACGAATCGAACCCTGTGGATTCACATCATTTGGTATTCAGAGCCTAGCTATCTAGATTTGGAATAGGAAAGGAAGCTTGTTATACAAAGTGTTTAACCGAAGGCCATCCATGTTTTAGTTCCATTCGACTACGGAAGCGAAAACAATGTTGTGAGCCAAATATTGGTGGAGAAACTCCAGTTACCAGCAACCTTTCATCTGGATCAAGTATGCATCAAATTCAGTACATGGCAATGTGTGAAAGAAGTATTATGTGATATTGCTCCCATGGACTCTTGTCATCTTCCTTTGGGATGGGCATGGCTTCGTTTTAAAACACTGCATCTTGATGAACGTTCCCTTTATTTGAGGCATGAGGGACATCAAAAGAAGTAGAAATTTATGACACCAAGACAAGTCAGTAAGGATCAACGTAGGCTGAAGGAGAAAACAAAACAAGAAAGAATAGAACAAGAAGTAACATAAACTACAGAAGGAATGGAAAATAAAGAAAAAGAAATGGAAGGAGAGAAAGTTTATTCGTCAATGCTTTTTCTTCTACCTTTTGTGATGTCATTTTACAGGAACAAAAGGATAAGCATGTGAATGAAACACACCAACTTCCATGTTTAAAAAGGAAGCTTGTTCATAGTGCTTTATTATGCATTTGGTCCGTCGATAAGAAGCAAATTCGTCAAACACAATGCATGGAATTATTTTTTGTTACTTATCAAGGTGGGGTACTGTTGCCAAGAAATGTTATCGAAGGATTGCAGCCATTGGAAAGTAACAAATATCAAGTAGAATTTGATCCTGTAAGAAGAGAATTAGTTTCGACTTTTGAAAAAATAAAAGTCCTTCACAAGATCATAATAAACTTACATTAAAACTAGTGTCTTAAGATTCGGGACAAATCATCTCGAAGAAGGAGGGTATGATGTGAATTGCATATGGGTCAAATGGAGGATTCCTAATGTGCCGTGTTGATGCAGTTTCTTTTATTTAAATAAGGGCCCAATGCTTTGTAAAATTGGCTGACCAAATTTTGTTTGTGCTTAACCAATTAATGGGCTTTAGTTTTGCTTTATCTGCAGTTGAAATAAGGATCCATATGCCAACTTAAGAACCAAACTTTGGAAGATCAGGAAGACTTTTGCTCAAAGTTTGTGGATGACTTTTGGTAGCCTTAAGTTCAATTACAATCAACCATTAAGTAGCAGATCGTTATTAGCTTGAGTGGATCATTAATTAATCGCTTTAAGCGGGATGATATTTAAATTTATGTGTCTTTTGTAATTCTGATGGTTAAAGGTCTTATATAAGTTGAACCACTTTCATCAATGAAGGCAAGCTGAGTTTTATTCAGAAAATAAACGAGTTTTATCTCATCTATCTTAGTGAGAGTGATTCTCCTAAGTTCTTGAGTGATTAAAGAATCCATGAGTTTAATCAAAGGTCCTTTATCCCTTTGTGTGTTTCAACACCTAGGCTTATCTTCCATTCTTGGAAGTCTAATGTCTATTAATTTTCGTTCCATCTTCTTTTATGTTTCCATTTTCTCGTTTTAAATAATTTCTCAAATTTTTGCTTGTTAGAGTTCCAACAATGATAGATCAGTCAAACGAATCGAACCCTGTGGATTCACATCATTTGGTATTCAGAGCCTGGCTATCTAGATTTGGAATAGGAAAGGAAGCTTGTTATACAAAGTGTTTAACCGAAGGCCATCCATGTTTTAGTTGCATTCGACTACGGAAGCGAAAACAATGTTGTGAGCCAAAGATTGGTGGAGAAACTCCAGTTACCAGCAACCTTTCATCCGGATCAAGCATGCATCAAATTCAGTACATGGCAATGTGTGAAAGAAGTATTATGTGATATTGCTCCCATGGACTCTTGTCATCTTCTTTTGGGATGAGCATGGCTTCGTTTTAAAACACTCCATCTTGATGAATGTTCCCTTTATTTGAGGCATGAGGGACATCAAAAGAAGTAGAAATTTATGACACCAAGACAAGTCAGTAAGGATCAACGTAGGCTGAAGGAGAAAACAAAACAAGAAAGAATAGAACAAGAAGTAACATAAACTGCAGAAGGAATGGAAAATAAAGAAAAAGAAATGGAAGTAGAGAAAGTTTATTCGTCAATGTTTTTTCTTCTACAGTTTGTGATGTCATTTTACAGGAACAAAAGGATAAGCATGTGAATGAAACACACCAACTTCCATGTTTAAAAGGGAAGCTTGTTCATACTGCTTTATTATGCATTTGGTCCGTCGATAAGAAGCAAATTCGTCAAAAACAATGCATGGAATTATTTATTGTTAGATATCAAGGTGGGGTACTATTGCCGAGAAATGTTATCGACATATTGCAACCATTGGAAAGTAACAAATATCAAGTTCAATTTGATCCTGGAAGAAGAGAATCAGTTTCAACTTGTGAAAAAATAAAAGTCCTTCACGAGATCATAATAAAATTACATTAAAACTACTGTCTTAAGATCCGGGACCAATCTTCTCGAAGAAGGAGGGTATGATGTCAGTTGCATATGGGTCAAATGGAGGATGACTAATGCGCCATGTTGATGCAGTTTCTTTTATTTAAATAAGGGCCTAATGCTTTGTAAAATTGACTGACCAAATTTTGTTTGTGCTTAACCAATTAATGGGCTTTAGTTTTGCTTTATCTGCAGTTGAAATAAGGATCCATATGCCAACTTAAGAACCAAACTTTGGAAGATCAGGAAGACTTTTGCTCAAAGTTTGTGGATGACTTTTGGTAGCCTTAAGTTCAGTTACAATCAACCATTAAGTAGCAGATCGTTATGAGCTTGAGTGGATCATTAATTAATCGCTTTAAGCGGGATGATATTTAAATTTATGTGTCTTTTGTAATTCTGATGGTTAAAGGTCTTATATAAGTTGAACCATTTTCATCAATGAAGGCAAGCTGAGTTTTATTCAGAAAATAAACGAGTTTTATCTCATCTATCTTAGTGAGAGTGATTCTCCTAAGTTCTTGAGTGATTAAAGAATCCATGAGTTTAATCAAAGGTCTTTTATCCCTTTGTGTGTCTCAACTCTTAGGCTTATCTTCCATTCTTGGAAGTCTAATGTCTATCAATTTCCGTTCCATCTTCTTTTATGTTTCCATTTTCTCGTTTTAAATAATTTCTCAAATTTTTGCTTGTTAGAGTTCCAACAATGATAGATCAGTCAAACGAATCGAACCCTGTGGATTCACATCATTTGGTATTCAGAACCTGGCTATCTAGATTGGGAATAGGAAAGGAAGCTTGTTATACAAAGTGTTTAACCGAAGGCCATCCATGTTTTAGTTGCATTCGACTACGAAAGCGAAAACAATGTTGTGAGCCAAAGATTGGTGGAGAAACTCCAGTTACCAGCAACCTTTCATCTGGATCAAGCATGCATCAAATTCAGTACATGGCAATGTGTGAAAGAAGTATTATGTGATATTGCTCCCATGGACTCTTGTCATCTTCCTTTGGGATGGGCATGGCTTCGTTTTAAAACACTCCATCTTGATGAACGTTCCCTTTATTTGAGGCATGAGGGACATCAAAAGAAGTAGAAATTTATGACACCAAGACAAGTCAGTAAGGATCAACGTAGGCTGAAGGAGAAAGAAAAAAAGAAAGAATTGAACAAGAAGTAACATAAACTGTAGAAGGAAGGGAAAATAAAGAAAAAGAAATGGAAGTAGAGAAAGTTTATTCGTCAATGCTTTTTCTTCTACAGTTTGTGATGTCATTTTACAGGAACAAAAGGATAAGCATGTGAATGAAACACACCAACTTCCATGTTTAAAACGGAAGCTTGTTCATACTGCTTTATTATGCATTTCGTCCGTCGATATGAAGCAAATTCGTCAAACACAATGCATGGAATTATTTATTGTTACATATCAAGGTGGGGTACTGTTGCCAAGAAATATTATCGACGAATTGCAACCATTGGAAAGTAAAAAATATCAAGTTGAATATGATCCTGGAGGAAGAGAATTAGTTTGAACAAATCATTCCTTTTTGGCTATTCTTGGATCCAGTGTTGGGTGATTTCCAGGGTTGAGTAGGAGTTCGTAGGTGGCTGTCAGAAGGTGCTATAGGGGTGTCAGGGTGCATTGAATTGATGCGACGTTTGGGTTGTACTGTTTTGCGCCAGGGTGCGTTTTTCGAAGGGGTTTGGCCTTGGGCTTGCACTGTTTGGTGTGGGATGTGAAAGGGTGCGTGTTTGGTATTTAAGGCTCGTGGGTGGTGGTTGGGTCATACTTGAGTTGTGCTCTTGACTTTGCGAAGAGAGAAAGCGGCTAGGGATTAAGGATAGTTGCGTTAATTGGCCGTGTTGTTTCTTGTGAAGGTATGTCGTCCTCTTCTCGTGGTTCTAATTTCGGGGAGTCTGACGCGAGTTATGGAGAATTAAGGTTGGAGTTTCTCAGTAGCTCGTCTGAGTCATTGCGAGTTGAGGTGGAGCGGGAGGTGCGGTAGGATCCGCCTAGCGAGCATGTCGAGTCCCTATGGCTAAGCGGAACGGGTATGTTTGGGTGGCCGAAGGTGTGAGAAATTGCTACTCGAAGTATAGATGGTCTCGGCTGCTTAAATCTTGGTTAAATAGCATATACCTTTTTGAGAGGGTTTTTGATCCGGACACGATGAGAGTGGAGCGAGTGAGTGCCGTGGAGTGTGTATGTCATGGCAGAGAGGGGGCTACTGCTGACTTCTTTTACATGTATTCATGTATGTTTGTGAAGTTGCAGGTCCGGCTTCTGTTTGACAACTTCACGATGGGTGTCCTTAGGTTGTTGAACGTGGCGCCTACCCAGTTGCATCCGAACAGCTGGGGTAGTTTGTAAGCGTTCAGACTGTTGTGTAGGGCGCTTGGGTTGGAGGCGACCGCCGAGAGCTTTTTGTACTTTTATGTGACGAGGCCGAGGGATCCGTGCAGTTGGGTGTCGCTGGTGGGTAGACCAAGGAGTTGCGTGTTGGATGGGTTCACCCAATCTTTCAAGAATTTTAAAGATGGGTTTTTCCGTGTGAGTATGGAGGCAGGGAATGAGCCGTGGTATTTGGATGAGGCGGGTGTGGCGAGGTTTCCGCTGTATTGGACGAGTTCGCCTACCAAGTGGGAGTTGGTGTCTAAAGATACGTTGGATTTAGCCAGTAGGCGGGTTGTAGAAGTTTTGGAAAGATTGCCGCCTAGGGCTCTTGGGAAGTGGATTGTGTGTTGCTACTTGACGGATGATCCGGGGCGGGATGTTTGTGGTATGTTTTCTGGTAGCTGTATGGGTTCGCGTGTTGGACTAATCTGAATGTGTTGCGTTTTTGCAGGTGTAATGGCTCATTACGCAAAGAAAGTGGGGGCTTCAGAAGATTTATTTGCTAAAATCAGGGATCAGCTAGCGACTTCTTCGAAGGGGGAGGGTTCTTCGAAAGCGCCTGCTTTGGCTGGTCCTGTGGTGGAGACGGTTCGTCCTGCTGCGAAAAGGCCGGCTGTCTCAAAGTTGAAGGGGGTTGGTAAGGATAGGAAAAGGTTGAGAGCTCTCGCCAAGACGGGGGGTGTTGCGCCTGGTGGAACTAACAACCCGGACTTAGGCGGTTTTGAGAAGGCGAAGGTGCAGATGAGGAAGGGAGTGGAGATCAAGTTGACGGATCCGGAGGTTGCACTTGTTGAGGCCGCCAATCCTGGGATGATTATGAGGGCATGGAATGAGTATACGTCCCGTGGACTTGTGCTGGGGCGCCGGTTGTCAGCCATGATGCAGGAAGAGATCGCTGCGGGTGACAAGAAGAAACTGGCCGACGAGCTGGCTACGTTGAAAGTGCAGGTGGAGCTTGATCAGCGTACATGGGATGAGGAGAAGAAGAAGTTGGAGGCTGAGGTGAAGAAGTTGAAGGTGGGCGTGTTGGCCGCGGAGAAAAAATTGAAGTTAAAGCAAGTGGAGGTGGATGAGTTGCAGGCGAGGAGGAAAGCAGAGTTTGAGGAGGCGGCCGATGGGATTAGCGGCTTACAGCAGGCCGTGTATACGGAACATGTAAAGGGGTTTGAGAAGGCATTGAGGCAGGCTGATTTTTTGTATAAAGAGGTCTCTGTCACCGACTGTCGTTTCAACATAAATTTGGACATCTATGATAACAAGATGTTGGACGTGGCGGAGATTAGCAAACTGAAGGCGCTGGCCGAGGGCGAGGAGGTTGCACGGGATGAGGAGGGCACTTTGATGATGACTCCAATAAACGTTGGTGATGACCGTGCTTCCAACGAGGAAGGTGTGGGTGAAGAGGCCGAAGCTGAGGCTGCTGATGGGGATAATGATGCAGGGGAGGAGTAGGTTGTTTAGCGTAGTTTCTTGGGGCCGAGGGCGCCGAAATCTTTGTAATTTTCGTAATGTGGCTACGGGCCTTTGTTTGTTGAGAGCTTAATTTTGATTTGCTTGTTTGGGTACCTCTCTTTTGTTGTGCTAATCCGAGAGGGCCGCTATGTATTGACTTGTATGGTGGGAATGTTATTTGGAAATGAATGCCAAGCTTGTTTGTTCATATTCGATTTCATGTGGTATATCGTTATACTTCTTGCTCGGTTGAGGTTTATGTATTTGCGTATACGTGCGGTTGGTTTAATGGTGACGTGATTTGTTTCTGTTATATAATGCGCTTGGGTTGATATATCATGTTTAGTGAATCGGTTTCTTGATAGTGTATTACCGCTCGGCGTTTTGGAGGAGTGGTTGAGGATACTCGTTTTAGCTTTCGACTAGCGGCACATAGGGTAGTGGCTAGGAATTTGAATAGATTTCGACCAGCGACACTTGGGTCAATGACCGGGAACGTTAGTTCTTAATATCGACCAGCGACACTTAGAGTAGTGGCTAGGGGTGTTAGTTTGAGTTTCGACCAGCGGCACTTAGAATAGTGGCTGGGAATGTTAGTTCTTAATATCGACCAACGGCACTTAAAGCAGTGGCTGGGAGTATGAGTTCTTAATATCGACCAGCGGCACTTAGAGCAGTGGCTGGGAGTGTTAGTTCGTAATATCGACCAGCAGCACTTAGAGTAGTGGCTGGGAGTGTTAGCTTTAATATCGACTAGTGGCACTTAAAGTAGTGGCTGGGAGTTGCGATAGGACAAATCTTGAGTAATGGATTCCTTGTAATATATTGGTGGGTGGATACCTCGTTAAAACCTTCCTGGCCAAAACCCTACTTAGGGAAAAATGCCAGGGGAGGAAAGAGTACATCTGATTACAAGTACTGTTTAGCTAAAATAAAACTTTAAATGTGAAATGTTCCAAGTGCTCAGTAGTGGTTCCCCAGAAAGTTTCTCCAGACGATATGCTCATTTGCCGACGTCCTTTAGTATACGGAATGGGCCCTCCCAGTTTGGTGAGAATTTGCCTTCGTGTTTCCGTGCTTTACTGGTCATCCTCCAGACTAAGTCGCCCTTGTGGAGAGAGCGCGTCTTGAGTTTGGAGTTGTATCTTCTAGCGGCTCTTAATTTGGTCGCAAGGTCTTGGATGTGTGCCTTTTCTCGTGCTTCGTACAGAAGGTCGAGATGGGTATTCATATAGTCGTCATTGGATTGTGTGTTGTGGTGTTGCTGGCGTAGGGATGGTTGTCCGATTTCTACGGGAATCACAGCATCGGTGCCGTAGACAAGGGTGTATGGTGCCTCGTGGGTGGAGGATTGGGGCGTGCATCTATATGCCCAGAGTACTTCGAGGAGCTCGTCTGGCCATTTCCCCTTTGCCCCGTCAAGCCGCTTCTTGAGTTGGCCGAGGAGGACTTTGTTTGCAGCTTCTGCTTGACCGTTTGTTTGGGGGTGCTCGACGGAACTGGTGATGTGTGTGATTTTCAAGTTGCGGTAGAATTCGCTGAGGCCCTTGTCTATGAACTGGCGGCCGTTGTCAGTTATGATGGTGTGAGGTATTCCGTAACGACATATGATGTTCTTCCAAACGAAACGCTGCACTTGGTTGGCAGTTATGGTGGCAAGGGGTTCTGCCTTGTTCCACTTGGAAAAGTAATCGACTGTGATAAGTAGGAATTTCACTTGGCCTTTACCTGGTGCGAAAGGGCCGACTATGTCCATTCCCCATTTGGAGAATGGCCATGGTGAGGACACGTGGTGGAGTTCTTCCTGGGGTACGTGCGTCACGGGACCGTGCTTTTGACATTGAACGCACTTTCTAACATACGTGGTGCAATCTCCCTCCATTGTCGGCCAGTAGTAGCCGGCTCGCAATATCCTGGCGGCCATGGTCTTGGGGCCCGAGTGATAGCCACAAGTTCCTTGGTGTATTTCTTGCATGACATATTCGGCTTGCTCGCGTGTGACGCACTTGAGCAAGGGTCTGCTGAAGCCTCTTCTGAATAGTTCACCCTCGACTAAAGTATAGCACACCGCTTTCCGGGCCCAACCTTTGTCTTCGTTTGCCGGGGTGGTTCCTTCTTCTAGGTACTTGACAAAAGGTTCCATCCAGGTGCCGGCTGTGGTAATGTTGAGGCATTGATTAGTTTGTTCGATGGAGGGCATGCTCAGGGTGTGCTGCAAAAGTGACTTGTATCGCCCCTTCTTCTTAGTGCTAGTGAGCTTGGAGAGGATATCGGCTCTGGTGTTGTTACTTCTAGGGACATGTTCGATCTTGAAAGCCTCGAAGTGTTCGATTAGGGCGGTTACCGTGTGGTAGTATTGCGAGAGCAAGGTGTCCTTGACTTGATAGTCGCCATTGAGGTGCCCCACTGTGAGCTTGGAGTCTGTTTTGCAAAGTAACTTTTTGGCACCGACGTCGCGTGCTAGATTGAGGCCGGCTATTATGGCTTCGTATTCTGCTTGATTGTTGGAAGTTTTGAAATTGAAGTGGAGGGATTGCTCGACGAGGATGTCGCCGGGGCCTTCCAGTACTATTCTTGCACTGGCACCTTGGGGGTTTGAGGAGCCATCTACATGCATCGTCCACCAAGTGTCTTGGGTGGATGGGTGGTTTTGAAGGTCGTTGGTGAAGTCTGCTAAGCATTGTGCTTTGATGGGTCCGTGTGGCTCGTACCGGATGTTGAATTCGGACATTTCGATGGCCCAAGAAGATAGTCGTCCTGCCAAATCTGGTTTTTGAAGGATTTTTTGTACAGGATGGTCCGTTCTGACGATGATTGTGTGGGACTGAAAGTATGGGCGTAATCGTCGTGCTGCGGTTATCAGCGCAAGGGCTACTTTTTCAATCATCTGGTATCGCGTTTCCGTGTCCTGGAGGATTCGGCTGGTGAAATATATGGGTTGCTGGGTGTTATCTTTCTCTTGGACGAGGGCGGAGCTGAGTGCGCTCGCAGATGCCGCTATGTACATGACGAGGGGAAGGTTGAGGTGTGGTTTGGTGAGAATTGGGGGGGTGGTTAGCAGCTGTTTCAAAGTGTTGAAGTTTTGTTCGCAGGTCTCGTCCCAAACAAACTTGGCTGATTTCATTAGTAACTTGATCATTGGTTTGGTTTTGTCGGCCAACTTGGGGAGAAAACGTGAGATGGCGGTTAACCTGCCCACTAGGCGTTGCACTTCCTTGACGTTTGTGGGACTTCTCATGTCGATTATTGCTTGGCATTTTTCGGGGTTTGCTTCGATTCCGCGTTGCGTGAGCATGAAGCCGAGGAACTTGTCGCTGTCGACCCCGAAGGTATATTTCTCGGGGTTGAGTCTGATGTTATACGTTCGTAGGGCCTTGAAGACTTTGGCCAAATCTGCCGAGTGCTGCTTGGGGTTAGGGGATTTTATGATAATATCATTTACGTAAACCTCCACTGTTCTGCCGAGGAGTGGGTGAAAGACTCTATCCATGAGGCGCTGGTACGTCGTGCCGGCGTTCTTGAGGCCAAAGGGCATGACCTTATAGAAAAGGTTGGCCGTCTCGGTGATGAAAGCGGTTTTAAGCTTGTCCTCATCGGCCATGGGTATCTGATTGTAGCCGGAATAGGCATCAAGGAAACTAAGTACCGCGTGTCCCGCAGCCCCATCGACTAGTTTGTCGATGCTAGGAAGTGGGTAGGCATCTCTCGGACATGCTTTGTTTAGGTCCGTGTAGTTGACGCACATGCGCCACTTGCCACTGGGTTTCTTTACTAGCACTACGTTTGCTAGCCAGGTTGTGTCCTGGGCTTCACCGACGAATCCGGCCTGCTTGAGTTTATTGGCTTCTTCGATTGCTGCTTGTCTTCTGCTTTCTCCGAGTTTCCTCTTCTTCTGTGAAACAGGTTTGGCGTGGGGGAAGACGGACAACTTGTGGGAGGCTATCTTGGGGTGTACACCAGGGAGATCTGCGGCGGACCAAGCGAAAAGATCGGCGTTCTATTTAAGGATGCGTTCGATGTGGTGCTCTTCTCCTTTGGGGAGGGTGGTGCCAATTTGGAGGAATCGATTTTGCTATTCGAGGGGGAAGTGTCTTATGTCCCCAACAGGCTCGACCCTGGCTTCGGAGTTTATTCTGGGGTCGAGGTCGTCGCCTGCTAGGGATGCTTTGGCCGGGGATTGCTCGATATTGTGGGTTGTCAAGGGTGGGTGGGGAAGTTTTAGGCTTGCTATATAGCATTCCCTGTCGGCGCGCTGGTCGTCGTGTACCGTGATTATGTCGCCCTGCGAGGATGGGAATTTCATGGCGAGGTGTGGGGTGGATACGATGGCTCCCAAGGCGTTGATGGATGGTCTTCCCAGAAGTATGTTGTAGGATGTGTGTGCCTCCACAACTAGGTAGCGGATGGGTATGGTTTTCGTTTGCCTGCCTTCTCCAAAGGTTGTGTGGAGGTCGATATACCCTTTGGTTGGGACCCTTTCACCTGAGAACCCGTATATCGGTTCATTATGGGGAGTGAGGTCGGCTAGGGGTATCTGCAGTTTGTTGAAAGTTTTCCAATATAAGATATCCACGGAGCTTCCTTGGTCGATGAGCACTTTCTTGACTGCAAAGTTTTCAACTTCTATGGTTATGACCATGGGGTCATCTTGGTTGGGGTCGGTGTCTTGAAAGTCTGAGTCTGAGAAGGTGATGGGTGACATTCTTCTTATCGTTCTACCGGACACAGCATGTATTGATTGGACTGCTCATAGGTGCCTTTTCCTGGAGGAGGATGACCTCCCTCCTCCGGTAAATCCTCCAGATATGGTTTTGATTGTTCCGCGTAGGGGTGGTCTATCGTCGGTTCGTCTGGGTTGTGGTTGAGCTGGCGCTCTTTGTTCTGTATGTTGGGTTCTTGCGGGTTCTCTTCTTGGCTCTCTGCGCTCAGTTCGCTGGTCCGTTCGTTGCTCGACTCGCCTATTGCCATTTCTCTCATAACGAGGTCTGGGTGGGCCTTCCCCGGTTTCTCTTATGTAATGTTTGAGATGTCCAGCCCGCACGAGTTCTTCTATCTTGTCCCGCAGTGTATCGCATTCATCAGTCGTATGGTCGTTGTTGTGATGGTAATGGCAGTACTTGCTCAGGTCCACATTAGGCGGGTTTTGGTACTTCCTAGGCGGGGGGATGAGTTCTGCCTACAGGACTTCGTCTAGTATGCGAGATCTGGGTGCGTTCAAGGGAGCGTAGTTGGAGAACTTAGCGGGTCTTCGCTCCATCGGAAGGATATGTTCACGCGGGGGGGGGGGGGGGGGGGGGGGGGCGCTCTTTATTAGGCCTCCTGATGTTGGTTTGTGCTGAGGGGGTCTGAGCGTTACTTTGGTATCGCCTCATGTCCTCGACTCTGATAAACATGGCCGCTCTTTTCCTAAGCTCCTGCATGCTTATGGGGGGACGCATTGCTAACTCATCAGCAAAGGGTCCTGGTCGGAGGGAGGTCATCATGTACATCAATATGAGATTGGGGGTGAGGTCCTTGATTTTCATGGCTATGGCGCCAAATCTGTCGATAAAAACTCGGAGAGGTTCTCCCTCCTCCTGCCTGAGATTGAGGAGGGCAATTGTGGTGAGGTCGTGGCGACGACTCGTGTCGAACTGGGTGGTGAAGGTGGTGGTAAGCGTGGTGAAGGAGTCAATGGTGTAGCGAGGAAGGCTCATGAACCACTCTAAAGCCGACCCTCTGAGGGCCACCGAAAACGACTTACATAGGACGGCGTCGTCCGTGGAATATAACCCCACCTGGTTGGTGTAAATAGATACGAATTCGTCTGGGTCCATTGTGCCGTCATACGTCACAGTGGGCGCTTTCCACTTATGGGGTAGGGGAGTTTCTGCGATCCCGTCTATGAAGGGGTGGCGGCGATTCCTCTTCGAGGCGAAGGAGCTGTAGTTACCACCTCTTGTTGGCCCGGTGGGCCTGTATTCGCTTTCGTCTTCAGTTGGATGGATGTCAACTCTTGAGTGGGGAGGGGCAGTGACCCTTGAGTTTGGGGGAACATCCACCCTTGACCGAGGTTGGTAGGGCTCCTCAGCTGCTTGGTCTGCTTCTATCTTCCGCCTAAGGCGAGAATTTTCCTCTTTCAATGCTTCCATTTCATCTACGTTTCTTTTCTTGTACTTTGCGAACTCTTGCTGCATCCTGGCTTGGGCCTCCAGAATGCGGGAGATCTCTGAGGCTGGTCCGGGGTCCCCAACTTCAACAGTTGGGACCACGGGGGGGACGTCTGCTGTTCTGCTCCTCGTGGAGACCATCTTGTCTTTTTAGGCGGTTGCTTCAGACCTGTGAAGTACTCTTCGGCCCCACGGTGGGCGCCAAATGTTCTTACGGGACAAAAGGTTGTAACTCACAGATCACTTGAGGGTTTCGGATGGCTGGTACCGGCTGTTCTTCTGTCGCTTTCCGGGGGCGGAGCAGGGGACCTGCAAAAGACACTCCGATGCCTAAGTCAGCACTGGTGATGTCAGAGTATCAGAATAATTTAATGCGTAATCAATGCATGGAAAAGTGTGCTATTTATACTATTTTACCTGTGGATCCTACTTGGAATGGGCTTTCTGGCCCAATCATCCCCTTTTTGGCTATTCTTGGATCCAGTGTTATAGGGAGGAAATTACCAAAGGATCCTTCAGGGGTTTACGGTATTCGGTACTCGGTCATGAGGATCTTTGGGGTTTCAGGTTGACTGGAGTGGTTGTGTCGCGGATCTGGGCTATTTGGTGGAAAGATATCTGTAATGTGGGGTATGCGATCCGTAACGCGGGGTGGGCGGCCACCAGGGTGGTCGCCGAGGGCCGCGTATCTTGTGAGGTTTCCTTCTGTGAATATGCGGTCCCCAGTTCTGCTGAGGGCCGTGCTCTAAGGAGGGTGTTTGGTGTAGCGTATGCGGTTGGTGTGACCTAGGTTGAGTAAACGGCCGCAAGACTTTGAGTAAGCGGCCACGAGGCTTTGCTGGGGGCCGTATACTAGGGGTTGGGACCTTCCATGGCGTAATGTGATGTGGGCGGTCATCAGCCTTGTTGGGTGTTTCCTGAGCCGGGGGGGCTTTGGTATGCGGTTGGCGGATGTGTTTGGTGCTGCGTACCTAGGCTGGGACATCAGCCTCCCAGTCTTGAGGAGATATTGACGTAAAGACTTACCGGTGTTGTGTTATTTTGCAATTTTCATTTGTGGGTTAAGGTCGCGTGCCCTACGGCTATACGCCGTGTTGATGAAGTTTCTTTTATTTAAATAAGGGCCCAATGCTTTGTAAAATTGGCTGACCAAATTGTGTTTGTGCTTAACCAATTAATGGGCTTTAGTTTTTCTTTATCTTCAAGTTGAAATAACGGTCAATATGCCAACTTAAGAACCAAACTTTGGAAGATCAAGAGGACCTTTGCTCAAAGTTTGTGGATGACTTTTGGTAGCCTTAAATTCAGTTACAATCAACCATTAAGTAGCGGATCGTTATTAGTTTGAGTGGATCATTAATTAAGAGCTTTAAGCGGGATGATATTGAAATTTATGTGTCTTTTGTAATTCTGATGGTTAAAGCTCCTATACAAGTTGAACCATTTTCATCGATGAAGGCAAGCTGAGTGTTATTCAGAAAATAAACGAGTTTTATCTCATATATCTTAGTGAGAATGATTCTCCTAAGTTCTTGAGTGATTCAAGAATCCATGAGTTTAATAAAAGATCCTTTATCCCTTTGTGTGTCTCAACTCTTAGGCTTATCTTCCATTCTTGGAAGTGTGATATCTATCAATTTTCGTTCCATCTTCTTTTATGTGTCCATTTTCTCGTTTTAAATAATTTCTCAAATTTCTTGCTTGTTAGCATTCCAACAATGATAGATCAGTCAAACAAATCGAACCCTGTGGATTCACATCATTTTGTATTTAGAGCCTGGCTATCTAGATTTGGAATAGGAAAGGAAGTTTATTATACAAAGTGTTTAACCGAAGGCCATCCATGTTTTAGTTGCATTCGATTACGGAAGCGAAAACAATGTTGTGAGCCAAAGATTTGTGGAGAAACTCCAGTTACCAGCAACCGTTCATCTGGATCAAGCATGCAACAAATTCAGTACATGGCAATGTGTGAAAGAAGTATTGTGTGATATTGCTCCCATGGACTCTTGTCATCTTCTTTTGGGATGGGCATGGCTTCGTTTTAAAACACTCCATCTTGAAGAACGTTCCCTTTATTTGAGGCATGAGGGACATCAAAAGAAGTACAAATTTATGACACCAAGACAAGTCAGTAAGGATCAACGTAGGCTGAAGGAGAAAACAGAAAAAGAAAGAATAGGACAAGAAGTAATATAAACTGCAGAAGGAAGGGAAAATAAAGAAAAAGAAATGGAAGTAGAGAAAGTTTATTCGTCAATGCTTTTTCTTCTATAGTTTGTGATGTCATTTTACAGGAACAAAAGGATAAGCATGTGAATTAAACACACCAACTTCCATGTTTAAAAAGGAAACTTGTTCATAGTGCTTTATTATGCATTTGGTTCGTTGATAAGAAGCAAATTCGTCAAACACAATGCATGGAATTATTTATTGTTACATATCAAGGTGGGGTACTATTGCCAAGAAATGTTATCGACGGATTGCAACCATTGGAAAGTAACAAATATCAAGTTGAATATGATCCTGGAGGAAGATAATTAGTTTCAACATGGGAAAAAGTAAAAATCCTTCACAAGATCATAATAAACTTACATTAAAACTAGTGTCTTAAGATTCGGGACAAATCTTCTCGAAGAAGGGGGGTATGATGTGAATTGCATATGGGTCAAATGGAGGATGACTAATGCGCCGTGTTGATGCAATTTCTTTTATTTAAATAAGGGCCCAATGCTTTGTAAAATTGGCTGACCAAATTGTGTTTGTGCTTAACCAATTAATGGGCTTTAGTTTTTCTTTATGTTCAAGTTGAAATAAGGGTCAATATGCCAACTTAAGAACCAAACTTTGGAAGATCAAGAGGACCTTTGCTCAAAGTTTGTGGATGACTTTTGGTAGCCTTAAATTCAGTTACAATCAACCATTAAGTAGCGGATCGTTATTAGTTTGAGTGGATCATTAATTAAGAGCTTTAAGCGGGATGATATTGAAATTTATGTGTCTTTTGTAATTCTGATGGTTAAAGCTCCTATTTAACCATCAGAATTACAAAAGACACAAAATTTTCAATATCATCCCGCTTAAAGCTATTAATTAATGATCCACTCAAGCCAATGACGATGCGCTACTTAATGGTTGATTGTAACTGCAATTAAGGCTACCAAAAGTCATCCACCTTAATATGTACCAATAAATAATTCCATGCATTGTGTTTGACGAATTTGTTTCTTATCGACGGACCAAATGCATAATAAAGCACTATGAACAAGCTTCCTTTTTAAACATGGAAGTTGGTGTGTTTCATTCACATGCTTATCCTTTAGTTCCTGTAAAATGACATCACAAAGTGTAGAAGAAAAAACATTGACGAATAAACTTTCTCTAGTTCCATTTATTTTTCTTTATTTTCCCTTCCTTTTGCAGTTTATATTACTTCTTTTTCTGCTCTTTCTTTTTCTGTTTTCTCCTTCAGCCTACGTTGATCCTTACTGACTTGTCTTTGTGGCATAAATACTTACTTCTTTTGATGTCCCTGATGCATCAAATAAAGGGAACGTTCATCAAGATGGAGTGTTTTAAAACAAAGCCATGCCCATCCCAAAAGAAGATGACAAGAGTCCATGGGAGCAATATCACATAATACTTCTTTCACACATTGCCATGTACTGAATTTGATCCACGCTTGATCCAGATGAAAGTTTGCTGGTAACTGGAGTTTTTCCACCAATCTTTGGCTCACAACATTGTTTTCGCTTCCGTAATTGAATGCAACTAAACATGGATGGTCTTCGGTTAAACACTTTTGTAATTCTGATGGTTATATAGGAGCTTTAACCATCAGAATTACAAAAGACACATAAAATTCAATATCATCCCGCTTAAAGCTATTAATTAATGATCCACTCAAGCTAAAGACGATGCGCTACTTAATGGTTGATTGTAACTGCAATTAAGGCTACCAAAAGTCATCCACCTTGATATGTAACAATAAATAATTCCATGCATTGTGTTTGACGAATTTGCTTCTTATCGACAGACCAAATGCATAATAAAGCACTATGAACAAGCTTCGTTTTTAAACATGGAAGTTGGTGTGTTTCATTCAGATGCTTATCCTTTAGTTCCTGTAAAATGACATCACAAACTGTAGAAGAAAAAACATTGATGAATAAACTTTCTCTAGTTCCATTTATTTTTCTTTATTTTCCCTTCCTTCTGCAGTTTATATTCTTTTTCTACTCTTTCTTTTTCTGTTTTCTCCTTCAGCCTACATTGATCCTTACTGACTTGTCTTGGTGTCATAAATTTTTGATGTCCCTCATGCCTCAAATAAAGGGAACGTTCATCAAGATGGAGTGTTTTAAAACGAAGCCATGCCGATCCCAAAAGAAGATGACAAGAGTCCATGCGAGCAATATCACATAAGAAATTAATGGTTGATTGTAACTGCAATTAAGGCTACCAAAAGTCATCCACCTTGATATGTAACAATAAATAATTCCATGCATTGTGTTTGACGAATTTGCTTCTTATCGACGGACAAAATGCATAATAAAGCATTATGTACAAGCTTTGTTTTTAAACATGGAAGTTGGTGTGTTTCATTCACATGCTTACCCTTTAGTTCCTGTAAAATGACATCACAAACTGTAGAAGAAAAAACATTGACGAATAACCTTTCTCTAGTTCCATTTATTTTTCTTTATTTTCCCTTCCTTCTGCAGTTTATATTACTTCTTTTTCTACTCTTTCTTTTTCTGTTTTCTCCTTCAGCCTACGTTGATCCTTACTGACTTGTCTTGGTGTCATAAATTTTTGATGTCCCACATGCCTCAAATAAAGGGAACGTTCATCAAGATGAAGTGTTTTAAAACGAAGTCATGCCCATCCCAAAAGAAGATGACAAGAGTCCATGGGAGCAATATCACATAATACTTCTTTCACACATTGCCATGTACTGAATTTGATCCATGCTTGATCCAGATGAAAGGTTGCTGGTAACTGGAGTTTCTCCACCAATCTTTGGCTCACAACATTGTTTTCGCTTCCGTAATCGAATGCAACTAAACATGGATGGCCTTCGGTTAAACACTTTGTATAATAAACTTCCTTTCCTATTCCAAATCTAGATAGCCAGGCTCTGAATACCAAATGATGTGAATCCACATGGTCGATTCGTTTGACTGATCTATCATTGTGTGACAATGAGCAAAGACAAGGATCCACTTGAAGAACTTGGAGGACCTATGACAAGGTCTAGAGCAAAGAAAGCAAAAGAAGCTCTACAACAAGTGTTGTCAATATTATTTGAGTACAAGCCCAAGTTTGAAGAAGAAAAGACAAAAGTTGTAAATTGCATCGTGGCCCAAATGGAAGAGGACTAACGCGCCAGATTAATGCAGTTTCTTTTATTTAAATAAAGGCCCATTTGACATCTTAAGAACCAGCCTTGGAAGACTAAGAAGACCTTGCTGAATAATTTTGGATGACTTTTTGGCTGCCCCAATTTCAGTTATAATTAGCCATTAGGTAGTGGACAATTATTAGCTTGATTGGTTTATTATTAGCACTAGTGGGATATAATGACAATTAATGGTCTTTTTGTAACCCTAATGGTTAAAGCCTCTATATAAGCTGAACCATTTCTTATCAATGAAATCAAGTTAAGTTTTGTTCAGAAATTCAATTTTCTATCTAATAGTGAGAGTGATTCTCCTAGTTCTTGAGTGATTCAAGAACCCTTGGCTGTATCAAAGGATTTTGCCATCCTTTGTGTGTTGCCTCCTTTGGAAAGAGCGATTCTTTCCTTCCACTTTTAGATTCACCCCTTATTACTTTCTTCTTCACCCAATTTTCAAAAGAATATCTAATTCTGCCCACAAAACATCTCGTGGTCATAACTGGTTCTAACCCTAAAAGAAAAAAAAATCCTAAATTAGCCCTTGTGCAATGAGATTCTAATCATTTGGTATTCAAAGCTTCGGTTTAAGGGTTTGAACGTCAAATTGGTAACATCCTTCCTTCTTTCTTATTTTACCAATTCATTACCTTATTACTTGTATTATTTATGTTTGTGCTGAATCATTGCAAAAGTTAGGCCCTTCTAAAAATTAAAAAAAGAAAATAGTTACAGCAATTCGTAATTGTACTGAAACTGTGAAAAAAAAATGGGCCGAATGATTCATGCCTCGTAACAATTTTTATAAGGTAATATATTGGTGTTATTGAAGGATTGTTGCTGATTTCCTTCTTTTTACCTACTTTTCTTGGCCTTCTTTTTTTCTTTGTTAACCTTTCTTTGTCTACTTACAAGCGTTTTGCTGCACATATTGGAGAATTGTTCTTTCTTATGGCCATAATCTCTTGAATTGCCTAAGAAACCAAGGAGAATTTGAGTGGTAAAAGGCAAGAGTGTTTTATTTTTAGTAAAAGCCAATCTGTGAGTGCAAACACTTGAGTGGGTGAGAAAATTTTCAAACACCATATATATATTTTGTTCTTGTTACCTTGATCTGTTAGTTAATCATGGCAGAAAGGAATGATATTCAGATGCAAATTGCTGCATTATCTCAACATTTGGAGAGGTTGATGAAGCAATAACAAGATGAGTTTCATGATAGGTTGGACCAACTAGAGAATAGAACCCCACCAAGAGGAGGAGGAGGAGGGCCACAAAGGAATGAAGGGAGAATAGAAGGAGTAAGGTTGAATGTGCCACCTTTCAAGGGGAGGAATGATCCTGAAGCTTACTTGGAGTGGGAGCTCAAAATTGAGCATGTATTTTCTTGCAATAATTATAGTGAGGAGCAAAAGGTAAGGCTTGCAGCAACTGAATTTTTTGATTATGCTTTAATTTGGTGGAACAAGTTGCAAAGATAGAGGATTAGAGATGAGGAGCCTTTGGTGGACACTTGGGGTGAGATGAAAAGGGTCATGAGGAAGCGGTATGTACCTTGTAGCTTTCATAGGGACTTAAAATTGAAACTACAAAGACTTTCTCAAGGAAGCAAGGGAGTGGATGAGTATTATAAGGAGATGGAGATTCTTATCATCCAAGACAAAATTGAAGAAGATCCTGAGGTAACTATGGCACGTTTCCTTAATGGATTAAATCATGATATTAGAGATGTTGTTGAGTTGCAGGAGTTTGTGGAGATGGAGGATCTATTGCATAAAGCCATACAGGTAGAACAACAAATTAAAAGAAAAAGTACAACAAGAAAGAGTTCTACCAATTTCAATTCTTCAAACTGGAAAGATAGAGTAAAGAAAGAAGGTGTTGCCTCCTCTAGCAATTCAGTGCTTTCTAATGAAGGAAAAATTGTTCAAAAGAAACCTTAACATCCACCAAAGAGGACTAGAGAAGTGAAATGTTTTAAATGTTTGGGCATGGGACATTATGCCTATGAGTGTCCTACAAAGAAGACCGTTCTTCTTAAGGATAATGGGGAGTACACAAGCGATTCTGATGATGATGGAGAGGTAAAAGAGAGTGATGGCGAGTTGAAACCTAATGTAGGAGAGTTATACATGATTAGAAGGATGCTGGGAAGTCAAGTCAAGGCCGAGGATGCATCTCAAAGGGAGAATATTTTTCATACAAGATGTTCAGTTAATGGTAATGTATGTTTGGTAATCATTGATGGAGGAAGTTGTACCAATGTGGTGAGTTCAAGATTAGTATCAAAAATGAACATGGACACTAAACCACATCCTAGGCCATACAAACTTCAATGGCTTAGTGAAGGAGAAGAAGTCCAAGTGAAACAGCAAGCTGAAGTCTCTTTCTCCATTGGGAAATATGAAGATAAGATCTTATGTGATGTGGTTCCCATGGAGGCTAGCCATATTCTTTTGGGAAGACCGTGTGGCAGTATGACATTAAAGCCATTCATGATGGTTTCACTAACAAAATCTCTTTCATGTATCAAGATAAAAAAGTGGTCCTCAAACCCTTGTCTCCTAAAGAGGTGTGTGAGGATCAAATAAAAATGAGAGAAAAGTTAGCAAATGAGAGAAAGAGTGAAACATTTGAAAGGAAAAAGAAAAAGAGTGAAACACTTGACAGGAAAATGAGAGAAAATGAAACATTTGAGGGTAAGCAAGTTTATTTAGCAAGAGAAAGAGAGGTAAGGAGGGTGCTTTGCGCAATACAGCCCCTCTACTTATTGTTTTGTCAAAATCAAATTTCAAATTCTGACCAATTTGGCAAATTTGAATTGCCCTCTAGTATTGAGTCCCTTTTGCAGGATTATAAAGATGTGTTTCCAGCAAGTGTCTCTGATGGTTTGCCACCTTTGAGAGGAATTGAGCATCACATTGATCTCATTCTGGGAGCTGCTTTGCCCAATAGGCCAGCTTATAGGAGCAACCCACAAGAGACCAAAGAGATTGAAAAACAAGTTACTGAACTCATGAGTAAAGGTTGGGTGAGGGATAGCATGAGTCCATGTGTTGTACCTGTGATTTTGGTGCCCAAAAAGGATGGCTCATGGAGGATGTGTTCTGATTGTAGAGCAATAAACAACATCACCATCAAGTATAGGCATCCAATTCCAAGGTTAGATGATCTTCTTGATGAACTTTATGGTGCATGTGTGTTTTCTAAAATTGATCTTAAAAGTGGCTATAATCAGATTAGGATTAGAAAAGGTGATGAATGGAAAACTGCTTTTAAAACTAAATATGGATTGTATGAGTGGTTGGTTATGCCCTTTGGTTTGACAAATGCACCTAGTACTTTTATGCGGTTAATGAACCATGTTTTAAGAGAGTTTATTGGTAAATTTGTTGTGGTGTACTTTGATGATATTCTGATCTATAGCACCAGTCTTGAGTTGCATGTTGAGCATTTGCAATCTGTTTTGGTTGTTCTTAGAAAAGAAAAATTGTATGCCAATTTGGAAAAATGCATCTTTTATTCTGATCATGTGGTGTTTTTGGGTTTTGTTGTGAGTGCTAAAGGTGTACAAGTTGATGCAGAAAAGGTCAAGGCCATCCAAGAATGGCCTACACCTAAGACTGTCAGTAAGGTGAGGGGTTTTCATGGTTTAGCAAGTTTTTACAAGAGATTTGTTAAGGATTTTAGTACCCTGGCTGCACCTCTAAATGAAATTGTTAAAAAGAATGTGGGTTTTAAATGGGGAGAGAAACAAGAGGAGGC
Source organism: Vigna unguiculata (assembly GCF_037176805.1). NCBI lineage: Eukaryota > Viridiplantae > Streptophyta > Magnoliopsida > Fabales > Fabaceae > Vigna > Vigna unguiculata. The sequence continues at coordinate 32,461,477 of NC_140794.1, forward strand.
CTTTGCTTCCCTCAAGCATAAGCTAACTAATGCACCTATTCTTGCCATGCCTAATTTTGCAAAATCTTTTGAAATTGAGTGTGATGCATCAAATGTGGGTATTGGGGCTGTTTTGTTGCAAGATGGACATCCCATTGCTTATTTTAGTGAAAAGTTAAGTGGGGCTGCCCTTAACTATTCTACTTATGATAAGGAATTGTATGCTTTGGTTAAAGCTTTAAAGACTTGGCAACACTATTTGTTACCCAACGAATTTGTCATTCACAGTGATCATGAGTCCTTGAAATACTTGAAAGGACAAGGTAAGCTTAATTAGAGACATGCTAAATGGGTAGAGTTTTTGGAGCAATTTCCGTACGTAATCAAGTATAAAAAGGGAAAAGGAAATATAGTGGCTGATGCACTTTCTAGGAGGCATGCATTGCTTTCTATGCTTGAAACTAAATTGTTTGGTCTTGAATCTTTGAAAGACATGTACAAGAATGATGCAAATTTTGCTGAAATATATGTTGCATGTGAAAAGTTTTCTGAAAATGGTTACTATAGGCATAATGGATTCTTGTTTAAATCAAATAAATTGTGTGTGCCTAAGTGTTCCATTAGAGAGTTGCTTGTGACTGAATCACATGAAGGAGGTTTGATGGGTCATTTTGGGGTTCAAAAGACTTTGGAAATTTTGCAAGAGCACTTCTTTTGGCCTCATATGAAAGGTGATGTACATAAGTTTTGTGATCACTGCATTGTGTGTAAAAAAGCTAAATCTAAGGTGAAGCCTCATGGATTATATACTCCTTTACCTGTTCCTGAATATCCTTGGACTGATATTTCAATGGACTTTGTTATGGGGCTGCCTAAAACAAAGAATGGAAAGGATTCTGTCTTTGTTGTTGTTGACAGATTTTCTAAAATGGCACACTTCATACCTTGCAAGAAGGTGGATGATGCTTGTCATGTGGCTGACTTGTTTTTCAAGGAAATAGTAAGACTTCATGGACTACCAAGGAGCATTGTGAGTGATAGGGATACAAAATTCCTTAGTCACTTTTGGAGGACCTTGTGGGGTAAGATTGGTACTAAATTGTTATTTTCTACTACTTGTCACCCACAAACTGATGGTCAAACTGAGGTAGTCAATAGAACTTTAGGCACATTACTTAGGACTGTTATAAAGAAAAATCTTAAGTCTTGGGAAGCATGTTTGCCTCATGTTGAGTTTGCTTATAATAGGGCTGTCCATAGCACACCTAATTATTCACCTTTTGAGATTGTATATGGATTTAACCCTTTAACTCCTCTTGATTTGCTACCTATGCCTAACATTTCCATGTTTAAGCATAAAGAAGCACAGGCTAAAGCTGACTATGTGAAGAAGTTACATGAGCAAGTAAGGGGTCAAATTGAAAAGAAAAACGAAAGCTATGCAACGCAAGCTAACAAAGGTAGAAAGAAGGTTGTCTTCCAACCTGGAGATTGGGTTTGGGTGCACATGAGAAAGGAAAGGTTTCCAGAACAAAGAAAATCAAAGCTTCAACCAAGGGGAAATGGTCCATTCCAAGTGCTTGAAAGAATAAATGACAATGCTTACAAAATTGATCTGCCTGGTGAGTATAATGTTAGTTCCACATTCAATGTGTCTGACTTATCCCTTTTTGATGTAGAGGGAGAATCTGATTTGAGGACAAATCCTTCTCAAGAGGGAGAGAATGATGGAGGTGTGACAATGAGCAAAGACAAGGATCCACTTGAAGAACTTGGAGGACCTATGACAAGGTCTAGAGCAAAGAAAGCAAAAGAAGCTCTACAACAAGTGTTGTCAATATTATTTGAGTACAAGCCCAAGTTTGAAGGAGAAAAGAAAAAAGTTGTAAATTGCATCGTGGCCCAAATGGAAGAGGACTAATGCGCCAGATTAATGCAGTTTCTTTTATTTAAATAAAGGCCCATTTGAAATCTTAAGAACCAGCCTTGGAAGACTAAGAAGACCTTGCTGAATAATTTTGGATGACTTTTTGGCTGCCCCAATTTCAGTTATAATTAGCCATTAGGTAGTGGACAATTATTAGCTTGATTGGTTTATTATTAGCACTAGTGGGATATAATGACAATTAATGGTCTTTTTGTAACCCTAATGGTTAAAGCCTCTATATAAGCTGAACCATTTCTTATCAATGAAATCAAGTTAAGTTTTGTTCAGAAATTCAATTTTCTATCTAATAGTGAGAGTGATTCTCCTAGTTCTTGAGTGATTCAAGAACCCTTACTGTATCAAAGGATTTTGCCATCCTTTGTGTGTTGCCTCCTTTGGAAAGAGCGATTCTTTCCTTTCACTTTTAGATTCACCCCTTATTACTTTCTTCTTCACCCAATTTTCAAAAGAATATCTAATTCTGCCCACAAAACATCTCGTGGTCATAACTGGTTCTAACCCTAAAAGAAAAAAAAATCCTTTGAGTGATTCAAGAATCCATGAGTTTAATCCAAAGTCCTTTATCCCTTTGTGTGTTTCAACTCTTAACCTTATCTTCAATTCTTGGAAGTGTGATGTCTATCAATTTCCATTCCATCTTCTTTTATGTTTCCATTTTCTCGTTTTAAATAATTTCTCAAATTTCTTGCTTGTTAGCATTCCAACAATGATAGATCAGTTAAACGAATCGAACCCTGTGGATTCACATCATTTGGTATTCAGAGCCTGGCTATCTAGATTTGGAATAGGAAAGGAAGTTTATTATACAAAGTGTTTAACCGAAGGCCATCCATGTTTAAATGCATTCGATTACGGAAGCGAAAACAATGTTGTGAGCCAAAGATTGGTGGAGAAACACCAGTTACCACCAACCTTTCATCTGGATCAAGCATGCATCAAATTCAGTACATGGCAATGTATGAAAGAAGTATTATGTGATATTGCTCCCATGGACTCTTGTCATCTTCTTTTGGGATGGGCATGGCTTCGTTTTAAAACACTCCATCTTGATGAACGTTCCCCTTATTTGAGGCATAAGGGACATCAAAAGAAGTAGAAATTTATGACACCAATACAAGTCAGTAAGGATCAACGTAGGCTGAAGGGGAAAACAGGAAAAGAAAGAATAGAAAAAGAAGTAATATAAACTGCAGAAGGAAGGGAAAATAAAGAAAAATAAATGGAATTAGAGAAAGTTTATTCGTCAATATTTTTTCTTCTACAGTTTGTGATGTCATTTTACAGGAACAAAAGGATAAGCATGTGAATGAAACACACCAACTTCCATGTTTAAAAAGGAAGCTTGTTCATAGTGCTTTATTATGCATTTGGTCCGTCGATAAGAAGCAAATTCGTCAAACACAATGCATGGAATTATTTATTGTTACATATCAAGGTGGATGACTTTTGGTACCCTTAATTACAATTACAATCAACCATTAAGTAGTGCATCGTCATTAGCTTGAGTGGATCATTAATTAATAGCTTTAAGCGGAATGATATTGAAATTTATGTGTCTTTTGTAATTCTGGTGGTTAAAGCTCCTATATAAGTTGAACCATTTTCATCAATGAAGGCAAGCTGACTTTTATTCAGAAAATAAACGAGTTTTATCTCATCTATCTCAGTGATAGTGATTCTCCTAAGTTCTTGAGTGATTCAAGAATCCATGAGTTTAATCAAAGGTCCTTTATCCCTTTGTGTGTTTCAACTCTTAGGCTTATCTTCCGTTCTTGGAAGTGTGATGTCTATCAATTTCCGTTCCATCTTCTTTTATGTTTCCATTTTCTCCTTTCAAATAATTTCTCAAATTTCTTGCTTGTTAGCATTTCAACAATGATAGATCAGTCAAACGAATCGAACCCCGTGAATTCACATCATTTGGTATTCAGAGCCTGGCTATCTAGATTTGGAATAGGATAAGAAGTTTATTATACAAAGTGTTTAACCGAAGGCCATCCATGTTTAGTTGCATTCGATTACGGAAGCGAAAACAATTTTGTGAGCTAAAGATTGGAGGAGAAACTCCAGTTACCAGCAACCTTTCATCTGGATCAAGCATGCATCAAATTCAGTACATGGCAATGTGTGAAAGAAGTATTATGTGATATTGCTCCCATGGACTCTTGTCATCTTCTTTTAGTATGGGCATGGCTTCGTTTTAAATCACTACATCTTGATGAACGTTCCCTTTACTTGAGGCATGAGGGACATCAAAAGAAGTAGAAATTTATGACACCAATACAAGTCAGTAAGGATCAACGTAGGCTGAAGGGGAAAACAGGAAAAGAGAGAATAGAAAAAGAAGTAATATAAACTGCAGAAGGAAGGGAAAATAAAGAAAAATAAATGGAATTAGAGAAAGTTTATTCGTCAATGTTTTTTCTTCTACAGTTTGTTATGTCATTTTACAGGAACTAAAGGATAAGCATGTGAATGAAACACACCAACTCCCATGTTTAAAAAGGAAGCTTGTTCATAGTGCTTTATTATGCATTTGGTCCGTCGATAAGAAGCAAATTCGTCAAACACAATGCATGGAATTATTTATTGTTACATATCAAGGTGCATGACTTTTGGTAGCCTTAATTGCAGTTACAATCAACCATTAAGTAGTGCATCGTCATTAGCTTGAGTGGATCATTAATTAATAGCTTTAAGCGGGATGATATTGAAATTTATGTGTCTTTTGTAATTCTGATGGTTAAAGCTCCTATATAAGTTGAACCATTTTCATCAATGAAGGCATGGTGAGTTTTATTCAGAAAATAAACGAGTTTTATCTCATCTATCTTAGTGAGAGTGATTCTCCTAAGTTCTTGAGTGATTCAGGAATCCATGAGTTTAATCAAAGATCCTTTATCCCTTTGTGCGTTTCAACTCTTAGGCTTATCTTCCATTCTTGGAAGTGTAATGTCTATCAATTTCCGTTCCATCTTCTTTTATGTTTCCATTTTCTCGTTTTAAATAATTTCTCAAATTTCTTGCTTGTTAGCAATCCAACAATGATAGATCAGTCAAACGAATCGAACTCTGTGGATTCACATCATTTGGTATTCAGAGCCTGGCTATCTAGATTTGGAATAGGAATGAAAGTTTATTATGCGAAGTGTTTAACCGAAGGCCATCCATGTTTAGTTGCATTCGATTACGGAAGCGAAAACAATGTTGTGAGGCAAAGATTGGTGGAGAAACTCCAGTTACCAGCAACCTTTCATCTGGATCAAGCATGGATCAAATTCAGTACATGGCAATGTGTGAAAGAAGTATTATGTGATATTGCTCCCATGGACTCTTTTCATCTTCTTTTGGGATTGGCATGGCTTCGTTTTAAAACACTCCATCTTGATGAACGTTCCCTTTATTTGAGGCATGAGGGACATCAAAAGAAGTAGACTTTATGACACCAAGACAAGTCCGTAAGGATCAACGTAGGCTGAAGGAGAAAACAGAAAAAGAAAGAGTAGAAAAAGAAGTAATATAAACTGCAAAAGGAAGGGAAAATAAAGAAAAATAAATGGAATTAGAGAAAGTTTATTCGTCAATGTTTTTTCTTCTACAGTTTGTTATGTCATTTTACAGGAACTAAAGGATAAGCATGTGAATGAAACACACCAACTCCCATGTTTAAAAAGGAAGCTTGTTCATAGTGCTTTATTATGCATTTGGTCCGTCGATAAGAAGCAAATTCGTCAAACACAATGCATGGAATTATTTATTGTTACATATCAAGGTGCATGACTTTTGGTAGCCTTAATTGCAGTTACAATCAACCATTAAGTAGTGCATCGTCATTAGCTTGAGTGGATCATTAATTAATAGCTTTAAGCGGGATGATATTGAAATTTATGTGTCTTTTGTAATTCTGATGGTTAAAGCTCCTATATAAGTTGAACCATTTTCATCAATGAAGGCATGGTGAGTTTTATTCAGAAAATAAACGAGTTTTATCTCATCTATCTTAGTGAGAGTGATTCTCCTAAGTTCTTGAGTGATTCAGGAATCCATGAGTTTAATCAAAGATCCTTTATCCCTTTGTGCGTTTCAACTCTTAGGCTTATCTTCCATTCTTGGAAGTGTGATGTCTATCAATTTCCGTTCCATCTTCTTTTATGTTTCCATTTTCTCGTTTTAAATAATTTCTCAAATTTCTTGCTTGTTAGCAATCCAACAATGATAGATCAGTCAAACGAATCGAACTCTGTGGATTCACATCATTTGGTATTCAGAGCCTGGCTATCTAGATTTGGAATAGGAATGAAAGTTTATTATGCGAAGTGTTTAACCGAAGGCCATCCATGTTTAGTTGCATTCGATTACGGAAGCGAAAACAATGTTGTGAGGCAAAGATTGGTGGAGAAACTCCAGTTACCAGCAACCTTTCATCTGGATCAAGCATGGATCAAATTCAGTACATGGCAATGTGTGAAAGAAGTATTATGTGATATTGCTCCCATGGACTCTTTTCATCTTCTTTTGGGATTGGCATGGCTTCGTTTTAAAACACTCCATCTTGATGAACGTTCCCTTTATTTGAGGCATGAGGGACATCAAAAGAAGTAGACTTTATGACACCAAGACAAGTCCGTAAGGATCAACGTAGGCTGAAGGAGAAAACAGAAAAAGAAAGAGTAGAAAAAGAAGTAATATAAACTGCAAAAGGAAGGGAAAATAAAGAAAAATAAATGGAATTAGAGAAAGTTTATTCGTCAATGTTTTTTCTTCTACAGTTTGTTATGTCATTTTACAGGAACTAAAGGATAAGCATGTGAATGAAACACACCAACTTCCGTGTTTAAAAACCAAGCTTGTTCATAGTGCTTTATTATTCATTTGGTCTGTCGATAAGAAGAAAATTCGTCAAACACAATTCATGGAATTATTTATTGTTACATATCAAGGTGGGGTACTGTTGCCAAGAAATATTATCAACGGATTGCAACCGTCGGAAAGTAACAAATATCAAGTTGAATTTGATCCTGGAAGAAGAGAATGAGTTTCAACTTGTGAAAAAATAAAAGTCCTTCACAAGATCATAATAAACTTACATTAAAACTGGTGTCTTAAGATTCGGGACAAATCTTCTCGAAGAAGGAGGGTATGATGTGAATTGTATATGGGTCAAATGGAGGATGACTAATGCGCCGTGTTGATGCAGTTTCTTTTATTTAAATAAGGGCCCAATGCTTTGTAAAATTGACTGACCAAATTGTGTTTTTGCTTAACCAATTAATGGGCTTTAGTTTTGCTTTATCTTCAAGTTGAAATAAGGGTCCATATGCCAACTTAAGAACCAACCTTTGGATGATCAAGAGGACCTTTGCTCAAAGTTTGTGGATGACTTTTGGTAGCCTTAATTGGAGTTACAATCAACCATTAAGTAGTGCATCGTCATTAACTTGAGTGGACCATTAATTAATAGCTTTAAGCGGGATGATATTGAAATTTATGTGTCTTTTGTAATTCTGATGGTTAAAGCTCCTATATAAGTTGAACCATTTTGATCAATGAAGGCAAGCTGAGTTTTATAAAGAAAATAAACGAGTTTTATCTCATCTATCTTAGTGAGAGTGATTCTCCTAAGTTCTTGAGTGTTTCAAGAATCCATGAGTTTAATCAAAGGTCCTTTATCCCTTTGTGTGTTTCAACTATTAGGCTTATCTTCCATTCTTGGAAGTGTGATGTCTATCAATTTCCGTTCCATCTTCTTTTATGTTTCCATTTTCTCGTTTTAAATAATTTCTCAAATTTCTTGCTTGTTAGCAATCCAACAATGATAGATCAGTCAAACGAATCGAACTCTGTGGATTCACATCATTTGGTATTCAGAGCCTGGCTATCTAGATTTGGAATAGGAATGAAAGTTTATTATGCGAAGTGTTTAACCGAAGGCCATCCATGTTTAGTTGCATTCGATTACGGAAGCGAAAACAATGTTGTGAGCCAAAGATTGGTGGAGAAACTCCAGTTACCAGCAACCTTTCATCTGGATCAAGCATGGATCAAATTCAGTACATGGCAATGTGTGAAAGAAGTATTATGTGATATTGCTCCCATGGACTCTTTTCATCTTCTTTTGGGATTGGCATGGCTTCGTTTTAAAACACTCCATCTTGATGAACGTTCCCTTTATTTGAGGCATGAGGGACATCAAAAGAAGTAGACTTTATGACACCAAGACAAGTCCGTAAGGATCAACGTAGGCTGAAGGAGAAAACAGAAAAAGAAAGAGTAGAAAAAGAAGTAATATAAACTGCAAAAGGAAGGGAAAATAAAGAAAAATAAATGGAATTAGAGAAAGTTTATTCGTCAATGTTTTTTCTTCTACAGTTTGTTATGTCATTTTACAGGAACTAAAGGATAAGCATGTGAATGAAACACACCAACTTCCGTGTTTAAAAACCAAGCTTGTTCATAGTGCTTTATTATTCATTTGGTTCGTCAATAAGAAGCAAATTCGTCAAACACAATTCATGGAATTATTTATTGTTACATACAAGGCGGATGACTTTTGGTAGCCTTAATTGCAGTTACAATCAACCATTAAGTAGCACATCGTCATTAGCTTGAGTGAATCATTAATTAATAGCTTTAAGCGGGATGATATTGAAATTTATGTGTCTTTTGTAATTCTGATAGTTAAAGCTCCTATATAAATTGAACCATTTTCATCAATGAAGGCAAGCTGAGTTTTATAAAGAAAATAAACGAGTTTTATCTCATCTATCTTAGTGAGAGTGATTCTCCTAAGTTCTTGAGTGATTCAAGAATCCATGAGTTTAATCAAAGGTCCTTTATCCCTTTGTGTGTTTCAACTATTAGGCTTATCTTCCATTCTTGGAAGTGTGATGTCTATCAATTTCCGTTCCATCTTCTTTTATGTTTCCATTTTCTCGTTTTAAATAATTTCTCAAATTTCTTGCTTGTTAGCAATCCAACAATGATAGATCAGTCAAACGAATCGAACTCTGTGGATTCACATCATTTGGTATTCAGAGCCTGGCTATCTAGATTTGGAATAGGAATGAAAGTTTATTATGCGAAGTGTTTAACCGAAGGCCATCCATGTTTAGTTGCATTCGATTACGGAAGCGAAAACAATGTTGTGAGCCAAAGATTGGTGGAGAAACTCCAGTTACCAGCAACCTTTCATCATAGCATGGATCAAATTCAGTACATGGCAATGTGTGAAAGAAGTATTATGTGATATTGCTCCCATGGACTCCTGTCATCTTCTTTTGGGATGGGCATGGCTTCGTTTTAAAATGCTCCATCTTGATGAACGTTCCCTTTATTTGAGGCATGAGGGATATCAAAAGAAGTAGAAATTTATGACACCAAGGCAAGCCCGTAAGGATCAACGTAGGCTGAAGGAGAAAACAGAAAAAGAAAGAGTAGAAAAAGAATTAATATAAACTGCAGAAGGAAGGGCAAATAAAGAAAAAGAAATGGAGCTAGAGAAAGTTTATTCGTCAATGTTTTTTCTTCTACAGTTTGTGATGTCATTTTACAGGAACTAAAGGATAAGCATGTGAATGAAACACACCAACTTCCATGTTTAAAAAGGAAGCTTGTTCATAGTGCTTTATTATGCATTTGGTCCGTCGATAAGAAGCAAATTCGTCAAACACAATGCATGGAATTATTTATTGTTACATATCAAGGTGGATGACTTTTGGTAGCCTTAATTGCAGTTACAATCAACCATTAAGTAGCACATCGTCATTAGCTTGAGTGGATCATTAATTAAATGCTTTAAGCGGGATGATATTGAAATTTATGTGTCTTTTGTAATTCTGATGGTTAAAGCTCCAATATAAGTTGAACCATTTTCATTAATGAAGGCAAGCTGATTTTTATTCAGAAAATAAACGAGTTGTATCTCATCTATCTTAGTAAGAGTGATTCTCCTAAGTTCTTGAGTAATTCAAGAATTCATGAGTTTAATCAAAGGTCCTTTATCCCTTTATGTGTTTCAACTATTAGGCTTATCTTCCATTCTTGGAAGTGTGATGTCTATCAATTTCCGTTCCATCTTCTTTTATGTTTCCATTTTCTCGTTTTAAATAATTTCTCAAATTGCTTGCTTGTTAGCAATCCAACAATGATAGATCAGTCAAACGAATCGAACTCTGTGGATTCACATCATTTGGTATTCAGAGCCTGGCTATCTAGATTTGGAATAGGAATGAAAGTTTATTATGCGAAGTGTTTAACCGAAGGCCATCCATGTTTAGTTGCATTCGATTACGGAAGCGAAAACAATGTTGTGAGCCAAAGATTGGTGGAGAAACTCCAGTTACCAGCAACCTTTCATCTGGATCAAGCATGGATCAAATTCAGTACATGGCAATGTGTGAAAGAAGTATTATGTGATATTGCTCCCATGGACTCTTGTCATCTTCTTTTGGGATGGGCATGGCTTCGTTTTAAAACACTCCATCTTGATGAACGTTCCCTTTATTTGAGGCATGAGGAACATCAAAAGAAGTAGAATTTATTACACCAAGACAAGTCCGTAAGGATCAACGTAGGCTGAAGGAGAAAACAGAAAAAGAAAGAGTAGAAAAAGAAGTAATATAAACTGCAAAAGGAAGGGAAAACAAAGTAAAATAAATGGAACTAGAGAAAGTTTATTCGTCAATGTTTTTTCTTCTACAGTTTGTGATGTCATTTTACAGGAACTAAAGGATAAGCATGTGAATGAAACACACCAACTTCCATGTTTAAAAACCAAGCTTGTTCATAGTGCTTTATTATTCATTTGGTTCGTCGATAAGAAGCAAATTCGTCAAACACAATGCATGGAATTATTTATTGTTACATACAAGGCGGATGACTTTTGGTAGCCTTAATTGCAGTTACAATCAACCATTAAGTACCACATCGTCATTAGCTTGAGTGAATCATTAATTAATAGCTTTAAGCGGGATGATATTGAAATTTATGCGTCTTTTGTAATTCTGATAGTTAAAGCTCCTATATAAGTTGAACCATTTTCATCAATGAAGGCAAGCTGAGTTTTATAAAGAAAATAAACGAGTTTTATCTCATCTATCTTAGTGAGAGTGATTCTCCTAAGTTCTTGAGTGATTCAAGAATCCATGAGTTTAATCAAAGGTCCTTTATCCCTTTGTGTGTTTCAACTATTAGGCTTATCTTCCATTCTTGGAAGTGTGATGTCTATCAATTTCCGTTCCATCTTCTTTTATGTTTCCATTTTCTCGTTTTAAATAATTTCTCAAATTTCTTGCTTGTTAGCAATCCAACAATGATAGATCAGTCAAACGAATCGAACTCTGTGGATTCACATCATTTGGTATTCAGAGCCTGGCTATCTAGATTTGGAATAGGAATGAAAGTTTATTATGCGAAGTGTTTAACCGAAGGCCATCCATGTTTAGTTGCATTCGATTACGGAAACGAAAACTATGTTGTGAGCCAAAGATTGGTGGAGAAACTCCAGTTACCAGCAACCTTTCATCATAGCATGGATCAAATTCAATACATGGCAATGTGTGAAAGAAGTATTATGTGATATTGCTCCCATGGACTCTTGTCATCTTCTTTTGGGATGGGCATGGCTTCGTTTTAAATCACTCCATCTTGATGAACGTTCCCTTTATTTGAGGCATGAGGGACATCAAAAGAAGTAGAAATTTATGACACCAAGACAAATCAGTAAGGACAACGTAGGCTGAAGGAGAAAAAGGAAAAGAAAGAGTAGAAAAAGAAGTAATATAAACTGCAGAAGGAAGGGAAAATAAAGAAAAAGAAATAGAACTAGAGAAAGTTTATTCGTCAATGTTTTTTCTTCTACAGTTTGTGATGTCATTTTACAGGAACAAATAGATAAGCATGTGAATGAAACACACCAATTTCCATGTTTAAAAAGGAAGCTTGTTCATAGTGCTTTATTTTGCATTTGGTCCGTCGATATGAAGCAAATTCGTCAAACACAATGCATGGAATTATTTATTGTTACATATAGAGGTGAGGTACTGTTGCCATGAAATGTTATCGATGGACTGCAACCATTGGAAAGTAACAAATATGAAGTTGAATTTGATCCTAGAAGAATTGAATTAGTTTCAACTTGTGAAAAAAATAAAAGTCCTTCACAAGATCATAATAAACTTACATTAAAACTGGTGTCTTAAGATTCGGGACAAATCTTCTTGAAGAATGAGGGTATGATGTGAATTGCATATGGGTCAAATGGAGGATGACTAATGCGCCGTGTTGATGCAGTTTCTTTTATTTAAATAAAGGCCCAATGCTTTTTAAATTTGGCTGACCAAATTGTGTTTGTGCTTAACCAATTAATGGGCTTTAGTTTTGCTTTATCTTCAAGTTGAAATAAGGGTCCATATGCCAACTTAAGAGCCAACCTTTGGAAGATCAAGAGGACCTTTGCTCAAAGTTTGTGGATGACTTTTGGTAGCCTTAAATTCAGTTACAATCAACCATTAAGTAACGCATTGTCATTAGCATGAGTGGATCATTAATTAAGAGATTTAAGCGGGATGATATTGAAATTTATGTGTCTTTTGTAATTCTGATGGTTAAAGCTCCTATACAAGTTGAACCATTTTCATCAATGAAGGCAAGCTGAGTTATTCAGAAAATAAACGAGTTTTATCTCATCTATCTTAGTGAGAATGATTCTCCTAAGTTCTTGAGTGATTCAAGAATCCATGAGTTTAATCAAAGATCCTTTATCCCTTTGTGTGTCTCAACTCTTAGGCTTATCTTCCATTCTTGGAAGTGTGATGTCTATCAATTTTCGTTCCATCTTCTTTTATGTGTCCATTTTCTCGTTTTAAATAATTTCTCAAATTTCTTGCTTGTTAGCATTCCAGGAATGCTGGATCAGTCAAACGAATCGAACCCTGTGGATTCACATCATTTTGTATTCAGAGCCTGGCTATCTAGATTTGGAATAGGAAAGGAAGTTTATTATACAAAGTGTTTAACCGAAGGCCATCCATGTTTAGTTGCATTCGATTACGGAAGCGAAAACAATGTTGTGAGCCAAAGATTGGTGGAGAAACTCCAGTTACCAGCAACCGTTCATCTGGATCAAGCATGCAACAAATTCAGTACATGGCAATGTGTGAAAGAAGTATTGTGTGATATTGCTCCCATGGACTCTTGTCATCTTCTTTTGGGATGGGCATGGCTTCGTTTTAAAACACTCCATCTTGAAGAACGTTCCCTTTATTTGAGGCATGAGGGACATCAAAAGAAGTACAAATTTATGACACCAAGACAAGTCAGTAAGGATCAACGTAGGCTGAAGGAGAAAACAGAAAAAGAAAGAATAGGACAAGAAGTAATATAAACTGCAGAAGGAAGGGAAAATAAAGAAAAAGAAATGGAAGTAGAGAAAGTTTATTCGTCAATGCTTTTTCTTCTATAGTTTGTGATGTCATTTTACAGGAACAAAAGGATATGCATGTGAATTAAACACACCAACTTCCATGTTTAAAAAGGAAGCTTGTTCATAGTGCTTTATTATGCATTTGGTTCGTCGATAAGAAGCAAATTCGTCAAACACAATGCATGGAATTATTTATTGTTACATATCAAGGTGCATGACTTTTGGTAGCCTTAATTGCAGTTACAATCAACCATTAAGTAGTGCATCATCATTAGCTCGAGTGGATCATTAATTAATAGCTTTAAGCGGGATGATATTGAAATTTATGTGTCTTTTGTAATTCTGATGGTTAAAGCTCCTATATAAATTGAACCATTTTCATCAATGAAGGCAAGGTGAGTTTTATTCAGAAAATAAACGAGTTTTATCTCATCTATCTTAGTGAGAGTGATTCTCCTAAGTTCTTGAGTGATTCAGGAATCCATGAGTTTAACCAAAGATCCTTTATCCCTTTGTGCGTTTCAACTCTTAGGCTTATCTTCCATTCTTGGAAGTGTGATGTCTATCAATTTCCGTTCCATCTTCTTTTATGTTTCCATTTTCTCGTTTTAAATAATTTCTCAAATATCTTGCTTGTTAGCATTCCAACAATGATAGATCAGTCAAACGAATCGAACCCTATGGATTCACATCATTTGGTATTTAGAGCCTGGCTATGTAGATTTGGAATAGGAAAGGAAGTTTATTATACAAAGTGTTTAACCGAAGGTCATCCATGTTTAGTTGCATTTGATTACGGAAGCGAAAACAATGTTGTGAGCCATAGATTGGTGGAGAAACTCCAGTTACCAGCAACCTTTCATCTGGATCAAGCATGGATCAAATTCAGTACATGGCAATGTGTGAAAGAAGTATTATGTGGTATTGCTCCCATGGACTCTTGTCATCTTCTTTTTAGTATGGGCATGGCTTCGTTTTAAATCACTCCATCTTGATGAACATTCCCTTTATTTGAGGCATGAGCGACATCAAAAGAAGTAGAAATTTATGACACCAAGACAAGTCAGTAAGGATCAACGTAGGCTGAAGGAGAAAACAGAAAAAGAAAGAGTAGAAAAAGAAGTAATATAAACTGCAGATGGAAGGGAAAATAAAGAAAAATAAATGGAACTAGAGAAAGTTTATTCGTCAATATTTTTTCTTCTACAGTTTGTGATGTCATTTTACAGGAACAAAAGGATAAGCATGTGAATGAAACACACCAACTTCCATGTTTAAAAAGGAAGCTTGTTCATAGTGCTTTATTTTGCATTTGGTCCGTCGATAAGAAGCAAATTCGTCAAACACAATGCATGGAATTATTTATTGTTGCATATCAAGTTGGATGACTTTTGGTACCCTTAATTACAGTTACAATCAACCATTAAGTAGTGCATCGTCATTAGCTTGAGTGGATCATTAATTAATAGCTTTAAGCGGAATGATATTGAAATTTATGTGTCTTTTGTAATTCTGGTGGTTAAAGCTCCTATATAAGTTGAACCATTTTCATCAATGAAGGCAAGCTGAGTTTTATTCAGAAAATAAACGAGTTTTATCTCATCTATCTCAGTGAGAGTGATTCTCCTAAGTTCTTGAGTGATTCAAGAATCCATGAGTTTAATCAAAGGTCCTTTATCCCTTTGTGTGTTTCAACTCTTAGGCTTATCTTCCATTCTTGGAAGTGTGATGTCTATCAATTTCCGTTCCATCTTCTTTTATGTTTCCATTTTCTCCTTTCAAATAATTGCTCAAATTTCTTGCTTGTTAGCATTTCAACTATGATAGATCAGTCAAACGAATCGAACCCCGTGGATTCACATCATTTGGTATTTAGAGCCTGGCTATCTAGATTTGGAATAGGATAAGAAGTTTATTATACAAAGTGTTTAACCAAAGGCCATCCATGTTTAGTTGCATTCGATTACGGAAGCGAAAACAATTTTGTGAGCTAAAGATTGGAGGAGAAACTCCAGTTACCAGCAACCTTTCATCTGGATCAAGCATGCATCAAATTCAGTACATGGCAATGTGTGAAAGAAGTATTATGTGATATTGCTCCCATGGACTCTTGTCATCTTCTTTTAGTATGGGCATGGCTTCGTTTTAAATCACTCCATCTTGATGAACGTTCCCTTTACTTGAGGCATGACGGACATCAAAAGAAGTAGAAATTTATGACACCAAGACAAGTCAGTAAGGATCAACGTAGGCTGAAGGGGAAAACAGGAAAAGAAACAATAGAAAAAGAAGTAATATAAACAGCAGAAGGAAGGGAAAATAAAGAAAAATAAATGGAATTAGAGAAAGTTTATTCGTCAATGTTTTTTCTTCTACAGTTTGTTATGTCATTTTACAGGAACTAAAGGATAAGCATGTGAATGAAACACACCAACTCCCATGTTTAAAAACCAAGCTTGTTCATAGTGCTTTATTATGCATTTGGTCCGTCGATAAGAAGCAAATTCGTCAAACACAATGCATGGAATTATTTATTGTTACATATCAAGGTGCATGACTTTTGGTAGCCTTAATTGCAGTTACAATCAACCATTAAGTAGTGCATCGTCATTAGCTTGAGTGGATCATTAATTAATAGCTTTAAGCGGGATGATATTGAAATTTATGTGTCTTTTGTAATTCTGATGGTTAAAGCTCCTATATAAATTGAACCATTTTCATCAATGAAGGCAAGGTGAGTTTTATTCAGAAAATAAACGAGTTTTATCTCATCTATCTTAGTGAGAGTGATTCTCCTAAGTTCTTGAGTGATTCAGGAATCCATGAGTTTAATCAAAGATCCTTTATCCCTTTGTGCGTTTCAACTCTTAGGCTTATCTTCCATTCTTGGAAGTGTGATGTCTATCAATTTCCGTTCCATCTTCTTTTATGTTTCCATTTTCTCGTTTTAAATAATTTCTCAAATATCTTGCTTGTTAGCATTCCAACAATGATAGATCAGTCAAACGAATCGAACCCTATGGATTCACATCATTTGGTATTTAGAGCCTGGCTATGTAGATTTGGAATAGGAAAGGAAGTTTATTATACAAAGTGTTTAACCGAAGGTCATCCATGTTTAGTTGCATTTGATTACGGAAGCGAAAACAATGTTGTGAGCCATAGATTGGTGGAGAAACTCCAGTTACCAGCAACCTTTCATCTGGATCAAGCATGGATCAAATTCAGTACATGGCAATGTGTGAAAGAAGTATTATGTGGTATTGCTCCCATGGACTCTTGTCATCTTCTTTTAGTATGGGCATGGCTTCGTTTTAAATCACTCCATCTTGATGAACATTCCCTTTATTTGAGGCATGAGCGACATCAAAAGAAGTAGAAATTTATGACACCAAGACAAGTCAGTAAGGATCAACGTAGGCTGGAGGAGAAAAAGGAAAAGAAAGAATAGAACTAGAACTAATATAAACTGCAGAAGGAAGGGAAAATAAGGAAAAAGAAATGGAACTAGAGAAAGTTTATTCGTCAATGTTTTTTCTTCTACAGCTTGTGATGTCATTTTACAGGAACAAAAGGATAAGCTTGTGAATGAAACACACCAACTTCGATGTTTAAAAAGGAAGCTTGTTCATAGTACTTTATTATGCATTTGGTCTGTCGATAAGAAGAAAATTCGTCAAACACAATTCATGGAATTATTTATTGTTACATATCAAGGTGGGGTACTGTTGCCAAGAAATATTATCAATGGATTGCAACCGTTGGAAAGTAACAAATATCAAGTTGAATTTGATCCTGGAAGAAGAGAATGAGTTTCAACTTGTGAAAAAATAAAAGTCCTTCACAAGATCATAATAAACTTACATTAAAACTGGTATCTTAAGATTCGGGACAAATCTTCTCGAAGAAGGAGGGTATGATGTGAATTGTATATGGGTCAAATGGAGGATGACTAATGCGCCGTGTTGATGCAGTTTCTTTTATTTAAATAAGGGCCCAATGCTTTGTAAAATTGACTGACCAAATTGTGTTTGTGCTTAACCAATTAATGGGCTTTAGTTTTGCTTTATCTTCAAGTTGAAATAAGGGTCCATATGCCAACTTAAGAACCAACCTTTGGATGATCAAGAGGACCTTTGCTCAAAGTTTGTGGATGACTTTTGGTAGCCTTAATTGCAGTTACAATCAACCATTAAGTAGCGCATCGTCATTAACTTGAGTGGACCATTAATTAATAGCTTTAAGCGGGATGATATTGAAATTTATGTGTCTTTTGTAATTCTGATGGTTAAAGCTCCTATATAAGTTGAACCATTTTGATCAATGAAGGCAATCTGTTTTTTATAAAGAAAATAAACGAGTTTTATCTCATCTATCTTAGTGAGAGTGATTCTCCTAAGTTCTTGAGTGATTCAAGAATCCATGAGTTTAATTATTGGTCCTTTATCCCTTTGTGTGTTTCAACTCTTAGGCTTATCTTCCATTCTTGGAAGTGTGATGTCTATCAATTTTCGTTCCATCTTCTTTTATGTTTCCATTTTCTCGTTTTAAATAATTTCTCAAATTTCTTGCTTGTTAGCATTCCAACAATGATAGATCAGTCAAACGAATCGAACCCTATGGATTCACATTATTTGGTATTCAGAGCCTGGCTATCTAGATTCGGAATAGGAAAGGAAGTTTATTATACAAAGTGTTTAACCGAAGGTCATCCATGTTTAGTTGCATTCGATTACGGAAGCGAAAACAATGTTGTGAGCCAAAGATTGGTGGAGAAACTCCAGTTACCAGCAACCTTTCATCTGGATCACGCATGGATCAAATTCAGTACATGGCAATGTGTGAAAGAAGTATTATGTGATATTGCTCCCATGGACTCTTGTCATCTTCTTTTGGGATGGGCATGGCTTCGTTTTAAAACACTCCATCTTGATGAACGTTCCCTTTATTTGAGGCATGAGGGACATCAAAAGAAGTAGAATTTATTACACCAAGACAAGTCCGTAAGGATCAACGTAGGCTGAAGGAGAAAATAGAAAAAGAAAGAGTAGAAAAAGAAGTAATATAAACTGCAAAAGGAAGGAAAAACAATGTAAAATAAATGGAACTAGAGAAAGTTTATTCGTCTATGTTTTTTCTTCTACAGTTTGTGATGTCATTTTACAAGAACTAAAGGATAAGCATGTGAATGAAACACACCAACTTCCATGTTTAAAAACCAAGCTTGTTCATAGTGCTTTATTATGCATTTGGTTCGTCGATAAGAAGCAAATTCGTCAAACACAATGCATGGAATTATTTATTGTTACATACAAGGTGGATGACTTTTGGTAGCCTTAATTGCAGTTACAATCAACCATTAAGTACCACATCGTCATTAGCTTGAGTGAATCATTAATTAATAGCTTTAAGTAGGATGATATTGAAATTTATGTGTCTTTTGTAATTCTGATAGTTAAAGCTCCTATATAAGTTGAACCATTTTCATCAATGAAGGCAAGCTGAGTTTTATTCAGAAAATAAACGAGTTTTATCTCATCTATCTCAGTGAGAGTGATTCTCCTAAGTTCTTGAGTGATTCAAGAATCCATGAGTTTAATCAAAGGTCCTTTATCCCTTTGTGTGTTTCAACTCTTAAGCTTATCTTCCATTCTTGGAAGTGTGATGTCTATGAATTTCCGTTCCATCTTCTTTTATGTTTCCATTTTCTCGTTTTAAATAATTTCTCAAATTTCTTGGTTGTTAGCATTCCAACAATGATAGATCAGTCAAACGAATCGCACCCTGTGGATTCACATTATTTGGTATTCAGAGCCTGGCTATCTAGTTTTGGAATAGGAAAGGAAGTTTATTATACAAAGTATTTAACCGAAGGCCATCCATGTTTAGTTGCATTCGATTACGGAAGCGAAAACAATGTTGTGAGCCAAAGATTGGTGGAGAAACTCCAGTTACCAGCAACCTTTCATCATAGCATGGATCAAATTCAGTACATGGCAATGTGTGAAAGAAGTATTATGTGATATTGCTCCCATGGACTCTTGTCATCTTCTTTTGGGATGGGCATGGCTTCGTTTTAAAATGCTCCATCTTGATGAACGTTCCCTTTATTTGAGGCATGAGGGATATCAAAAGAAGTAGAAATTTATGACACCAAGACAAACCCGTAAGAATCAACGTAGGCTGAAGGAGAAAACAGAAAAAGAAAGAGTAGAAAAAGAATTAATATAAACTGCAGAAGGAAGGGAAAATAAAGAAAAAGAAATGGAGCTAGAGAAAGTTTATTCGTCAATGTTTTTTCTTCTACAGTTTGTGATGTCATTTTACAGGAACTAAAGGATAAGCATGTGAATGAAACACACCAACTTCCATGTTTAAAAAGGAAGCTTGTTCATAGTGCTTTATTATGCATTTGGTCCGTCGATAAGAAGCAAATTCGTCAAACACAATGCATGGATTATTTATTGTTACATATCAAGGTGGATGACTTTTGGTAGCCTTAATTGCAATTACAATCAACCATTAAGTAGCACATCGTCATTAGCTTGAGTGGATCATTAATTAATAGCTTTAAGCGGGATGATATTGAAATTTATGTGCCTTTTGTAATTCTGATGGTTAAAGCTCCAATATAAGTTGAACCATTTTCATCAAAGAAGGCAAGCTGAGTTTTATTCAGAAAATAAACTAGTTTTATCTCATCTATCTTAGTGAGAGTGATTCACCTAAGTTCTTGAGTGATTCAAGAATCCATGAGTTTAATCAAAGGTCCTTTATCCCTTTGTGTGTTTCAACTATTAGGCTTATCTTCCATTCTTGGAAGTGTGATGTCTATCAATTTCCGTTCCATCTTCTTTTATGTTTCCATTTTCTCGTTTTAAATAATTTCTCAAATTGCTTGCTTGTTAGCAATCCAACAATGATAGATCAGTCAAACGAATCGAACTCTGTGGATTCACATCATTTGGTATTCAGAGCATGGCTATCTAGATTTGGAATAGGAATGAAAGTTTATTATGCGAAGTGTTTAACCGAAGGCCATCCATGTTTAGTTGCATTCGATTACGGAAGCGAAAACAATGTTGTGAGCCAAAGATTGGTGGAGAAACTCCAGTTACCAGCAACCTTTCATCTGGATCAAGCATGGATCAAATTCAGTACATGGCAATGTGTGAAAGAAGTATTATGTGATATTGCTCCCATGGACTCTTGTCATCTTCTTTTGGGATGGGCATGGCTTCGTTTTAAAACACTCCATCTTGATGAACGTTCCCTTTATTTGAGGCATGAGGGACATCAAAAGAAGTAGAATTTATTACACTAAGACAAGTCCGTAAGGATCAACGTAGGCTGAAGGAGAAAACAGAAAAAGAAAGAGTAGAAAAAGAAGTAATATAAACTGCAAAAGGAAGGGAAAACAAAGTAAAATAAATGGAACTAGAGAAAGTTTATTCGTCTATGTTTTTTCTTCTACAGTTTGTGATGTCATTTTACAGGAACTAAAGGATAAGCATGTGAATGAAACACACCAACTTCCATGTTTAAAAACCAAGCTTGTTCATAGTGCTTTATTATTCATTTGGTGCGTCGATAAGAAGCAAATTCGTCAAACACAATGCATGGAATTATTTATTGTTACATACAAGGCGGATGACTTTTGTTAGCCTTAATTGCAGTTACAATCAACCATTAAGTAGCACATCGTCATTAGCTTGAGTGAATCATTAATTAATAGCTTTAAGCGGGATGATATTGAAATTTATGCGTCTTTTGTAATTCTGATAGTTAAAGCTCCTATATAAGTTGAACCATTTTCATCAATGAAGGCAAGCTGAGTTTTATAAAGAAAATAAACGAGTTTTATCTCATCTATCTTAGTGAGAGTGATTCTCCTAAGTTCTTGAGTGATTCAAGAATCCATGAGTTTAATCAAAGGTCCTTTATCCCTTTGTGTGTTTCAACTATTAGGCTTATCTTCCATTCTTGGAAGTGTGATGTCTATCAATTTCCGTTCCATCTTCTTTTATGTTTCCATTTTCTCGTTTTAAATAATTTCTCAAATTGCTTGCTTGTTAGCAATCCAACAATGATAGATCAGTCAAACGAATCGAACTCTGTGGATTCACATCATTTGGTATTCAGAGCATGGCTATCTAGATTTGGAATAGGAATGAAAGTTTATTATGCGAAGTGTTTAACCGAAGGCCATCCATGTTTAGTTGCATTCGATTACGGAAGCGAAAACAATGTTGTGAGCCAAAAATTGGTGGAGAAACTCCAGTTACCAGCAACCTTTCATCTGGATCAAGCATGGATCAAATTCAGTACATGGCAATGTGTGAAAGAAGTATTATGTGATATTGCTCCCATGGACTCTTGTCATCTTCTTTTGGGATGGGCATGGCTTCGTTTTAAAACACTCCATCTTGATGAACGTTCCCTTTATTTGAGGCATGAGGGACATCAAAAGAAGTAGAATTTATTACACTAAGACAAGTCCGTAAGGATCAACGTAGGCTGAAGGAGAAAACAGAAAAAGAAAGAGTAGAAAAAGAAGTAATATAAACTGCAAAAGGAAGGGAAAACAAAGTAAAATAAATGGAACTAGAGAAAGTTTATTCGTCTATGTTTTTTCTTCTACAGTTTGTGATGTCATTTTACAGGAACTAAAGGATAAGCATGTGAATGAAACACACCAACTTCCATGTTTAAAAACCAAGCTTGTTCATAGTGCTTTATTATTCATTTGGTTCGTCGATAAGAAGCAAATTCGTCAAACACAATGCATGGAATTATTTATTGTTACATACAAGGCGGATGACTTTTGTTAGCCTTAATTGCAGTTACAATCAACCATTAAGTAGCACATCGTCATTAGCTTGAGTGAATCATTAATTAATAGCTTTAAGCGGGATGATATTGAAATTTATGCGTCTTTTGTAATTCTGATAGTTAAAGCTCCTATATAAGTTGAACCATTTTCATCAATGAAGGCAAGCTGAGTTTTATAAAGAAAATAAACGAGTTTTATCTCATCTATCTTAGTGAGAGTGATTCTCCTAAGTTCTTGAGTGATTCAAGAATCCATGAGTTTAATCAAAGGTCCTTTATCCCTTTGTGTGTTTCAACTATTAGGCTTATCTTCCATTCTTGGAAGTGTGATGTCTATCAATTTCCGTTCCATCTTCTTTTATGTTTCCATTTTCTCGTTTTAAATAATTTCTCAAATTTCTTGCTTGTTAGCAATCCAACAATGATAGATCAGTCAAACGAATCGAACTCTGTGGATTCACATCATTTGGTATTCAGAGCCTGGCTATCTAGATTTGGAATAGGAATGAAAGTTTATTATGCGAAGTGTTTAACCGAAGGCCATCCATGTTTAGTTGCATTCGATTACGGAAGCGAAAACAATGTTGTGAGCCAAAGATTGGTGGAGAAACTCCAGTTACCAGCAACCTTTCATCTGGATCAAGCATGGATCAAATTCAGTACATGGCAATGTGTGAAAGAAGTATTATGTGATATTGCTCCCATGGACTCTTGTCATCTTCTTTTGGGATGGGCATGGCTTCGTTTTAAAACACTCCATCTTGATGAACGTTCCCTTTATTTGAGGCATGAGGGACATCAAAAGAAGTAGACTTTATGACACCAAGACAAGTCCGTAAGGATCAACGTAGGCTGAAGGAGAAAACAGAAAAAGAAAGAGTAGAAAAAGAAGTAATATAAACTGCAAAAGGAAGGGAAAACAAAGTAAAATAAATGGCACTAGAGAAAGTTTATTCGTCTATGTTTTTTCTTCTACAGTTTGTGATGTCATTTTACAGGAACTAAAGGATAAGCATGTGAATGAAACACACCAACTTCCATGTTTAAAAAGGAAGCTTGTTCATAGTGCTTTATTATGCATTTGGTCCGTCGATAAGAAGCAAATTCGTCAAACACAATGCATGGAATTATTTATTGTTACATATAAAGGTGGATGACTTTTGGTAGCCTTAATTGCAGTTACAATCAACCATTAAGTAGCGCATCGTCATTAGCTTGAGTGGATCATTAATTAATAGCTTTAAGCGGGATGATATTGAAATTTATGTGTCTTTTGTAACTCTGATGGTTAAAGCTCCTATATAAGTTGAACCATTTTCATCAATGAAGGCAAGCTGAGTTTTATTCAGAAAATAAATGAGTTTTATCTCATCTATCTTAGTAAGAGTGATTCTCCTAAGTTCTTGAGTGATTCAAGAATCCATGAGTTCAATCAAAGGTCCTTCATCCCTTTGTGTGTTTCAACTCTTAGGCTTATCTTCCATTCTCGGAAGTGTGATGCCTATAAATTTCCGTTCCATCTTCTTTTATGTTTCCATTTTCTCGTTTTAAATAATTTCTCAAATTTCTTGCTTGTTAGCATTCCAACAATGATAGATCAGTCAAACAAATCGAACCCTGCGGATTCACATCATTCGGTATTCAAAGCCTGGCTATCTAGATTTGGAATAGGAAAGGAAGTTTATTATACAAAGTGTTTAACCGAAGGCCATCCATGTTTAGTTGCATTCGATTACGGAAGCGAAAACAATGTTGTGAGCCAAAGATTGGTGGAGAAACTCCAGTTACCAGCAACCTTTCATCTGGATCAAGCATGGATCAAATTCAGTACATGGCAATGTGTGAAAGAAGTATTATGTGATATTGCTCCCATGGACTCTTGTCATCTTCTTTTGGGATGGGCATGGCTTCGTTTTAAATCACTCCATCTTGATGAACGTTCCCTTTATTTGAGGCATGAGGGACATCAAAAGAAGTAGAAATTTATGACACCAAGACAAGTCAGTAAGGACAACGTAGGCTGAAGGAGAAAAAGGAAAAGAAAGAATAGAACAAGAAGTAATATAAACTGTAGAAGGAAGGGAAAATAAAGAAAAAGAAATGGAACTAGAGAAAGTTTATTCGTCAATGTTTTTTCTTCTACAGTTTGTGATGTCATTTTACAGGAACAAAAGGATAAGCATGTGAATGAAACACACCAACTTTCATGTTTAAAAAGGAACCTTGTTCATAGTGCTTTATTATGCATTTGGTCCGTCGATATGAAGCAAATTCGTCAAACACAATGCATGGAATTATTTATTGTTACATATCAAGGTTGGGTACTGTTGCCAAGACATGTTATCGACGGATTGCAACCATTGGAAAGTAACAAATATCAAGTTGAATTTGATCTTGGAGGAAGAGAATTAGTTTCAACTTGCGAAAAAATAAAAGTCCTTCACAAGATCATAATAAACTTACATTAAAACTAGTGTCTTAAGATTCAGGACAAATCTTCTCGAAGAAGGAGGGTATGATGTGAATTGCATATGGGTCAAATGGAGGATGACTAATGCGCCGTGCTGATGTAGTTTCTTTTTTTTAAATAAGGGCCCAATGCTTTGTAAAATTGGCTGACCAAATTGTGTTTGTGCTTAACCAATTAATGGGCTTTAGTTTTGCTTTATCTTCAAGTTGAAATAAGGGTCCATATGCCAACTTAAGAACCAAACTTTGGAAGATCAAGAGGACCTTTGCTCAAAGTTTGTGGATGACTTTTGGTAGCCTTAGATTCAGTTACAATCAACTATTAAGTAGCAGATCGTTATTAGTTTGAGTGGATCATGAATTAATAGCTTTAAGCGGGATGATATTGAAATTTATGTGTCTTTTGTAATTCAGATGGTTAAAGCTTCTATATAAGTTGAACCATTTTTATCGATGAAGGCAAGCTGAGTGTTATTCAGAAAATAAACAAGTTTTATCTCATCTATCTTAGTGAGAGTGATTCTCCTAAGTTCTTGAGTGATTCAAGAATCCATGAGTTTAATCAAAGGCCCTTTATCCCTTTGTGTGTCTCAACTCTTAGGCTTATCTTCCATTCTTGCAAGTGTGATGTCTCTCAATTTTCGTTCCATCTACTTTTATCTTTCCATTTTCTCGTTTTAAATAATTTCTCAAATTTCTTGCTTGTTAGCATTCCAACAATGATAGATCAGTTAAACAAATCAAACCCTGTGGATTCACATCATTTGGTATTCAGAGCCTGGCTATCTAGATTTGGAATAGGAAAGGAAGTTTTTTATACAAAGTGTTTAACCGAAGGCAATCCATGTTTTAGTTGCATTCGATTACAGAAGCGAAAACAATGTTGTGAGCCAAAGATTGGTGGGGAAACTCCAATTACTAGCAACCTTTCATCTGGATCAAGCATGCATCAAATTCAGTACATGTCAATGTGTGAAAGAAGTATTATGTGATATTGCTCCCATGGAGTCTTGTCAACTTCTTTTGGGATGGGCATGGCTTCGCTTTAAAACATTCCATCTTGATGAACGTTCCCTTTAATTGAGGCGTGAGGGACATCAAAAGAAGTAGAAATTTATGACACCAAGACAAGTCAGTAAGGATCAACGTAGGCTGAAGGAGAAAACAGAAAAAGAAAGAATAGAAAAAGAAGTAATATAAACTGTAGAAGGAAGGGAAAATAAAGAAAAAGAAATGGAACTAGAGAAAGTTTATTCGTCAATGTTTTTTCTTCTACAGTTTGTGATGTCTTTTTACAGGAACAAAAGGAAATTCCTTCACAAGATCACAATAAACTTACATTAAAACTAGTGTCTTAATATTCGGGACAAATCTTCTCGAAGAAGGAGGGTATGATGTGAATTGCATAGAGGTTAAATAGACGATGACTATTGCACCGTGTTGATGCAGTTTCCTTTATTTAAATAAGGGCCCAATGCTTTGTAAAATTGGCTGACCAAATTGTGTTTGTGCTTAACTGACGAAGGCATGACCACCTCCTTAGAAGCTCCATCAAGAAGGATCACTAGAAGCATGTCTAGAGGGGAGTCTTCTATTCCATCACCTTTATCTTTGTTTTGCATTACTTTAGTTTGAATTCCCTAAGTTGGTTTCTAGTTGATTTATTTTGGTTGACTTGTTGACTTTGATCCAAAGTTGACCTTTGACCAAGATTAGATTAACTTAAACCAACATGCTAATCCTTGTTTGTCTTGTTTTCTAGGTAATTAAGAGAAAGTAGAGCATGGCTAGGTGGCACTTGGTGATTGGAGACTTGGATGAAGTGGAAGAGAGAGGAAAGCAAAAAAGCATAAAGCAAAAGCAAAAGTAGACATGTACCTTGTCTCCTTTTGCCTTTGTGGTTTATGCCTTAGAAGGTCACTTGGTCTCCTTCCTCTTTTGGCCTAGAATCCTCATGGGAATGCCTCCACCAATCATCTTCCTTCACTTGGCCAAGACTCACTCTCACATTAGGTTTAGGGTTTGCTAGTTAATCCTTTTTCATGTTTTTGTATTTGCTAAAGGACCCCTATGAACTCCTATTTAAAGGGTGCTCCTTGTCTTGTAAAAGGGTTGATCATTCTGTTTCTAAACTATTGTGTTTCAACCTTTAAATTTTCGTGAGCTCTCCTTCCTAGAAGTGAACTCACCTTTGCCTTATCTTGCTTGCAAGTGGCGGCACCATCACTCATCTCTAGGGCTTGGTTGGCTTAGATCCCCCCCTATGAGTGGCGTGCTTCTTCCATGCTTCATCTTCTATGCTTTCCATCTTTAATGTTTCTTCTTTCATTTTGGTTCTTTAAGTGTTGTTAATGTTGTGTGAGTTTAAGCTTGAATCCAACTCTCTTCTTCCTTTCATGAGCTTGAGAAATGAACCTTCACATCTAGATAGCTTGCTATCTTAATGTCCAGTGGGAATTTTCAAAAAGCTTTCTTAAATAACTTCACCATATTCATAACTCTAAAAGGAAACAAGATAATCCTTCATCATTAACCAATTAATGGGCTTTAGTTTTGCTTTATCTTCAAGTTGAAATAAGGGTCCATATGCCAACTTAAGAACCAATCTTTGGAAGATCAAGAGGACCTTTGCTCAAAGTTTGTGGATGAGTTTTGGTAGTCTTAAATTCAGTTACAATGAACTATTAAGTAGTGGATCATTATTAGCTTGAGTAGATCATTAATTAATAGCTTTGGTCCTTTATCTCTTTGTGTGTTTCAAATCTTAGGCTTATCTTCCATTCTTGGAAGTGTGATGTCTATCAATTTCCGTTCCATCTTCTTTTATGTTTCCATTTTCTCGTTTTAAATAATTTCTCAATTTCTTGCTTGTTAGCATTCCAACAATGATAGATCAGTCAATAGAATCAAACCCTGTGGATTCACATAATTTGGTATTCAGAGCCTGGCTATCTAGATTTGGAATAGGAAAGGAAGTTTATTATACAAAGTGTTTAACCGAAGGCAATCCATGTTTAGTTCCATTCGGTAACGGAAGCGAAAACAATATTGTGAGCCAAAGATTGGTGGAGAAACTCCAGTTACCGGCAACCTTTCATCTGGATCAAGCATGGATCAAATTCAGTACATGGCAATGCGTGAAAGAAGTATTATGTGATATTGCTCCTATAGACTCTTGTCATTTTCTTTTGGGATGGGCATGGCTTCGTTTTAAAACACTCCATCTCGATGAACGTTCCCTTTATTTGAGGCATGAAAGACATCAAAAGAAATAGAAATTTATGACACCAAGACAAGTTAGTAAGGATCAACGTAGGCTGAAGGAGAAAACAGAAAAAGAAAGAATAGAACAAGAAGTAATATAAACTGCAGAAGGAAGGGAAAATAAAGAAAAAGAAATTGAACTAGAGAAAGTTTATTCGTCAATGTTTTTTCTTCTACAGTTTGTGATTTCATTTTACAGGAACAAAAGGATAAGCATGTGAATGAAACATACCAACTTCTATGTTTAAAAAGGAAGCTTGTTCATAGTGATTTATTATGCATTTGGTCCATCGATAAGAAGCAAATTCGTCAAACACAATGCATGGAATTATTTATTGTTACATATCAAGGTGGGGTACTGTTGCCAAGAAATGTTATCGACGGATTTCTGGAAGAAGAGAATCAGTTTCAACTTGTGAAAAAATAAAAGTCCTTCACGAGATCATAATAAACTTACATTAAAACTAGTGTCTTAAGATTCGGGACAAATCTTCTCGAAGAAGGAGGGTATGATGTGAATTGCATATGGGTCAAATGGAGGATTAGTCAATAGTCATCAACACGGCGCATTAGTCATCCTCCATTTGACCCATATGCAATTCACATCATACCCTCCTTCTTCGAGAAGATTTGTTCCGAATCTTAAAACACTAGTTTTAATGTAAGTTTATTATGATCTCGTGAAGGAATTTTATTTTTTCACAAGTTGAAACTAATTCTCTTCTTCCAGGATCAAATTCAACTTGATATTTGTTACTTTCCAATGGTTGCAATCCGTCGATAATATTTCTGGGCAAGAGTACCCCACCTTGATATGTAACAATAAATAATTCCATCCATTGTGTTTGACGAATTTGCTTCTTATCGACGGACCAAATGCATAATAAAGCACTATGAACAAGCTTCCTTTTTAAACATGGAAGTTGGTGTGTTTCATTCACATGCTTATCCTTTAGTTCCTGTAAAATGACATCACAAACTGTAGAAGAAAAAACATTGACGAATAAACTTTCTCTAATTCCATTTATTTTTCTTTATTTTCCCTTCCTTCTGCGGTTTATATTACTTCTTTTTCTACTCTTTCTTTTTCTGTTTTCTCCTTCAGCCTACGTTGATCCTTATTGACTTGTCTTGGTGTCATAAATTTCTACTTCTTTTGATGTCCCTCATGCCTCAAATAAAGGGAACGTTCATCAAGATGGAGTGTTTTAAAATGAAGCCATGCCCATCCCAAAAGAAGATGACATGAGTCCATGGGAGCAATATCACATAATACTTTTTTCACACATTGCCATGTACTGAATTTGATCCATCCTTGATCCAGATGAAAGGTTGCTGGTAACTGGAGTTTCTCCACCAATCTTTGGCTCACAACATTGTTTTCGCTTCCGTAATCGAATGCAACTAAACATGGATGGCCTTCGGTTAAACACTTTGTATAATAAACTTCCTTTCCTATTCCAAATCTAGATAGCCAGGCTCTGAATACCGAATGATGTGAATCCGCAGGGTTCGATTTGTTTGACTGATCTATCATTGTTGGAATGCTAACAAGCAAGAAATTTGAGAAATTATTTAAAACGAGAAAATGGAAACATAAAAGAAGATGGAATGGAAATTGATAGACATCACAGTTCCAAGAATGGAACATAAGCCTAAGAGTTGAAACACACAAAGGGATAAAGGACCTTTGATTAAACTCATGGATTCTTGAATCACTCAAGAACTTAGGAGAATCACTCTCACTAAGATAGATGACATAAAACTCAATTATTTTCTGAATATAGGAGCTTTAACCATCAGAATTACAAAAGACTCATAAATTTCAATATCTTCCCGCTTAAAGCTATTAATTAATGATCCACTCAAGCTAATAACGATCCGCTACTTAATGGTTGATTGTAACTAAAATTAAGGCTACCAAAAGTCATCCACAAACTTTGAGCATAGGTCCTTGTTCTTATGGGACCGAGGTCTATAGTCCACAAATCAGCCAAGGGTCTTGTACATCTTCTCGAGGTCGGTCTTCTCTTGTTGAAAGGAGGGCCAGAGGGCGGCGCAGGGGACTTGCAAAAGAGACTCCGATGCCTAAGTCAGCACTGGTGATGTCAGGGTTTTAGAGAATAATTAATGCGTAATGAATGCATGCAACAGTGTGCTATTTATACCTTTTTACCTGTGGGTCCTACCTGGGATGGGCTTTCGGGCCCAATATTCCTTTTTTAGCCATTCTTGGATCCAGTGTAAAAGGGGAGAATTTACCAAGGGGTCCTTCAGATGTTGGCAGTGTTCGGTACTCGGCCAAGAGATGCGTCGAGGGTGGCTTTCTTTTGTAAAGGTGCCTTTCGCGTGGTAACCAGCCATCGGGTTTTGGTGTGTAGGCCGTGTGGTTTAACAAGGGGGTGTGGAGCTAGGTGGGGGTCGTGTTCTCCATATGGAGGGGTTCTTGCGTGGTAGGCGGCTATTGTGCTCTCTGGGGGTCGTCTGGTTCTGTGCGAAGGCGTTTCTGCGTGGTAGGCGGCCATTGTGCTCTCTGGGGCCGTCTACTTGGGTATGGTTGGGACATCAACCTCCCAGTCTAGAGGCAAGAAGTGACGTGTAGACTATTTTGCAAATTTCATTTGTGGTCTTTGGCCGTGTACCATGTGAGCATACCGGCCTCCCAGTCTAGAGGCAAGAAGTGACGTGTAGACTATTTTGCAAATTTCATTTGTGGTCTTTGGCTGTGTACTATGTGAGCATACCGGCCTCCCAGTCTAGAGGCAAGAAGTGACGTGTAGACTATTTTGCAAATTTCATTTGTGGTCTTTGGCCGTGTACCATGTGAGCATACCGGCCTCCCAGTTTAGAGGCAAGAAGTGACGTGTAGACTATTTGAATGGGGTAACGTGCCACTGTCTGTAGTGGTTAACGGCCACGTTGTTGTGATAGTTGGGCCGGTATCTTTTAGGAGGTGTTAGGGGGTGATGAAGGATTGACCTCAACCAAGGATGGAGACAAATGCTTAAGAAGACTAAGCATGTTTAGAAAGGAAGTTCACTAATCCTTCATCCCTTTCATTTGTGTTTGCTATTTTTGATTCCCTAAGTTGACTTAGTTGAATCAACTTTAGTTGACTTGTTGACCTTTGACTAGGTTTGACTTGTTGACTATAGTTGACTTGACTTAAGCCAACATGCTAATCTATGTTTATTTGCTTTGTAGGTTAATTAGGAGTAAGAAAGCAATGCTAGGTGGCGCATGGTGATTGGGGAGCATAAATGATGTGGAAGAGAGAGTAAAGCAAAGGCATAAAGCATAAAGTAAAAGGCATGAAGCAAGTGTACCTATGTACCTTTTGTCTCCTTTGTTTTTAGCACACTTTGGCCACTTTTTGGAGACATATGAGACACATTCTTTGTCTCCTTTTGTGCTAGAACGAAATTAGCCTTGCACACACCATAGTTAGCTCCTTTGTCTCTCATTTTTGTAACCTTATTTGACCTAGTTTCTAGAAGCTAGGGTTAGGTTTTTGTAGAGACATCCTTAGGTATCTTTTATTTGCTTAGAGGCCCCTAAACTCTTCTATATAAGGGGTGCTCCTAGACATGTAAAAGGGTTGAACATTTTGAAGTAAAAACACTCTTGTGTCTCAACCATTTGTGAGAGTTTCCTCTCTTGGGAGTGAATACTTTTAAGCCTTATCTTGCATAGCAAGTGGCGGCACACATCCACTCATCTTCAAGGTTGCCATGGCTTCTAGCCTAGCCTTGTAGTGGCGTGCTTCTCACATTTTTACCATTTCTTTCCTTTCCATTTTATGTTTTCTTCTTCCTTTAATTGTTCTTGGTTTTCTATGGTTTATGTGCTTTCCATTTCCTTTTTTTTTTGAATCAATCCATCATCTTCTTCTCTTGAGCTTTGTGAAAGGAATCTTCACATCTAGATAGCTTGCTATCTTAATGTCCAGTGGGGATTTCGCTTAGCTTTCTTAATCAACTCACACCATATTCAATAATATTAAAAAGGAACAAGATAATCCTTCATCATTTGGTATCTAGAGCCTAGGTTATCTTGAATATGGTGTTTTTCATGTTCTAACCTTGTCTTGTTGTAGCTATCTTGGTATGGTTCAAATCCACTTCCATGACACACAAAAACAGTGCTGGCAGAAAACTTGACGATTTTAAAACATTAAACTGCACCAGCTCAGCGGTCCAAAAATTATGTTTTTGGTGTCAAAAGAAAGCTCTATGAGTCTAGTTTCCAGAAAAAAAAGAACCAACGCATTTGGAGTTATGTGGAGAAAGTTATGATCAAATTAGTGAGCAAATTTGGTGGGAGGTGAAGGGTTTTGGCTAAGTTCTTTAAATAGTAGTGGATTCACTTGTCATTTTTCGTTGCTCTTAGTTCCTAGTTTCGTTGTGCTTGCTGTGTTGCTGCTTAGGCGTTTGTTGGTGTTCGTGTGCCGTCTTCTATTTGACCGGCTTTGAGGTATGTCGACTACGTCTTCTAGTGGTTCAAATTGTGGTGATTCGGGGGAAAGTTTTGGTGGACTACAATTAGAGTTCTTGAGTTCGTCGGAGACGTTGCATGTTGAGGTTGAGCGGGAGGTGCGTGAAGATCCGGCTAATGAGCATGTGGAGTCGCTCTGGCTGAGAAGGGGTGGGTACGAGTTGGTGGCTGAGGGGGTGAGGTTGTGCTCTTCAAAGTATCGTTGGTTTAGGTTGCTTAGATCTTGGATGAACAACATCTATCTGTTTGAAAGGGGTGCGGATCCTAATATGGTGGCTATTGAGAGGGTGAGTGCTGTGGAGGCTGTGTGCCATGGTTGCGAGGGGTTGGAAGGTGATTTTTTCTACATGTACGCGTGCATGTTCACAAAGCTTCATGTTCGGTTGCCATTAGACGAGTTCACGATGGGGGTTCTGCGGCTGTTAAATGTTGCGCCGACACAGTTGCATCCTAACAGTTGGGGGAGTTTGCAAGCTTTCCGGCTGATTTGTAAGGCGCTTTATTTGACGCCGACTCCCGAGAGGTTTTTGTACTTTTACGTCACGCGTCCAAGGGATCCGCTGTCATGGGTGTCTTTGGTCGGCAGGGCGAAGATTAGCTTGTTAGATGGCTTCACGCAGTCATTTAAGAAGTTTAAGGATGGGTTCTTTCGAGTGCGGGTGTTGCCTGCCGGGAGGTTGTTATATTATGATGATGGGGGGCGGCCCAAATTTCCCTTTTATTGGACGAGTGCACCGGCGTGTAGGGATTCGTTGGCTAAGGAGGCCTTGGATGTGGATAGCCAGAGAGTGGTGGAGGTGTTGGAGATGTTGCCGGTTAGGGTGCCGGGGAAATGGGTTGTTTGCTGTTATTTGACGGACAATCCTGGTCACGACTTATGCGGTATGTTTTGATATTGTTGTTGGTTCTGTGTTGGACTAATCTGAAAATTTGGGTTTTGTTCAGGTGTGATGGCTCACCACGTGAAAAAGGTTGGTGGAGAAGTGGACCTATTTGCCAAGATTAGAGACCAGATGGCGAATGCCGCGAAGGGGGAGGGGCAGTCGCAGGCTCCGAATCTTGCGGGTCCGGTTGTGGATACTTACCGACCTCTTGTTGCCAAGAGACTGGCTCCTTCTAAGATGAAGGGGGTTGGGAAGGACCGTAAGAGGTTGAGGGCTCTTGCAAAGACTGGGGGTGTTGGGTCGAGTGGGTCGAGCAATCCTGATCTTGGCGGCTTTTAGAAAACGAAGATTCAAATGAGGAAGGGGGTGGAGCTCAAGTTGAGTGACGAGGAGGTGGCGGTCGTGGAGGCTGCTGATCCGGGGTTGACTATGCGGGCTATGAGTGAGTATTTGGCGCGCGGTATGGTGTTAAGTCGGCGGGTGGCGACTTTGCTGTAGGAGAAGCTGGCTGTGGGTGATAAGAAAAAATTGGCCGAGGAAGTTGCTGCATTGAAGGTCCAGAGGGATCGCGAACAAGTGGCGTGGGCGGATGAGAAGATGAAGTTGGAGGCTGAGGTGAAGAAATTGAAGGGGAGTGTTGTGGGTTTGGAGAAAAAATTGAAGGCTAAGCAGGTGGAGTTGGATGGGGTGAATGCCGCCAAAGGCGCTGCTGCTGAAGAAGCTACTAGCGAAGTGTTTGGTCTTCAGCAGGCCGTGTATAATGAACACGTTAATGGTTTCCAGAAGGCCTTGAGGCAAGCCGAGTTCTTGTATCGGGAAGTGTCTGTGACGGACTGCCACTTTAACATAAATCTGGATGTGTATGATGACCGCATGTTGGATGTTGCAGAAATTAGCCGGCTCAAAGCTGAGAAGGAGGTGGCCACAATTGCAAATGAGGATACCGTGATGACGACTCCAGCAACCACCACGGTTGATGGGGTGGTGGGGCAGGTGGAGGTTGCCGACGAGGAAGCCGAGGGCGCGGAAGAGGACGCGGCGAGTGAGGAGGTGGATGAAGCTGAAGAGTAACATTAGTGTAGATATTGGGGGCGAGGACGCCGAAACTTGTTTTGTTTGTTTTTTGTACGCTCATGGAGACAGATTATAATTTGTTTTGTCGGCGTGTTGCCGGTTTGCTTTTAGGGCGAATGTGCCTGCATGGAATCCTGGGGACCGAAATATTATCAATGTAATGTATATTTTCGAAATTTATGGAAATGACCGTGTTATCATTAACGTATATTTTTGTTTTGGGATCTGGTTGTGCTAGTTAGGCATAGTAAATTTAATTTCAAAGTGCGGTAACATGCGCTTTTTTGATTTATTGGCGTGTGTTTGTTAAATCACGTGGTGCTTGCGTTAGCGGCCGACCACGGTTGCGGTTATCGACCAGCGGTAATTTGGATTGGCGAGTAGGATTGTTTACCTTTTTTTGCTTAGCGGCACAGGACTTGGAGTATTAGCTAGGAATAGTTAATTCGTTCGACCAGCGGCATTCAAGAATAGTGGCTGGGAATTAGTTCGTTCGACTAGCGGCACTTAGAGTAGTGGCTGTGAGTTAATTTGTTCGACTAGCGGCACTTAGAGTAGTGGCTGGGAGTTAGTTCGTTCGACCAGCGACACTTAGAGTAGTAGTTGGGAGTTAGTTCGTTCGACCAGCGGCACTTAGAGTAGTGGTTGGGAGTTAATTCGTTCGACCAGCGGCACTTAGAGTAGTGGCTGGGAGTTGTTGTGAATAAGATATGCATAAACTTGTATTTCATTGATAGGTGATGCCTCATTAAAACCTTCCCGGCTAAAACCCTCCTTAGGGAAAAATGCCGGAGTAGGAAAAAGTGCATCGGATTACAAGTGTGGTTCAACTAAAATAGAATTTGAGGTGGGAGATGTTCCAAGTGTTGGGAAGCGGCTCTCCGGATAGTTTTTCCAGGCGATAGGCTCCCTTGCCGACCTCTTTAAGTACTCGGAAAGGTCCTTCCCAGTTGGGTGAGAACTTGCCTTCGTGCTTGTGGGCTTTGCTGGCCATTCTCCACATGAGGTCCCCTTTGTGAAAAAAACGCGGTTTCAGCTTGGTGTTGTATCTTCTTGCTGCCCTCAATTTGGTCGCTAAGTCCCGGATTCGTCCCTTTTCTCTTGTCTCGTAAAGAAGATCGAGGTGTGTAGCCATGCAGTCAGCATTTAACTGTGTGTCGTGGTGTTGTTGTCGGATTGAGGGTTCCCCGATTTCTATCGGAATGACGACGTCTGTTCCGTACACTAGAGTATATGGTGCTTCGTGGGTCGAAGATTGGGGGGTGCACCTATATGCCCATAGTACTTCGAGCAATTCATCTGGCCATTTGCCTTTGGCTCCATCTAAGCGTTTCTTTAATTGCCCAAGGATGATCTTGTTGGCGACCTCAGCTTGGCCATTGGATTGAGGGTGTTCGACGGAGCTTGTTATGTGGGTAATGTTCAGGTTGCGGTAGAAGTCGGCGAGGCCCTTGTCTATGAACTGGCGACCATTGTCGGTTATGATTGTGTGGGGGATTCCGTAGCGGCAGATGATGGTTTTCCAAACGAAGCGCTGGACTTGGTTGGTCGTGATAGTGGCTAATGGTTCTGCTTCGATCCACTTGGAGAAGTAGTCGACCGCAACGAGAAGGAACTTGACCTGTCCTTTCCCTGCTGCAAAGGGGCCAATTATGTCCATTCCCCATTTTGAGAATGACCATGGTGAGGAGACGTGGTGTAATTCTTCCTGGTGCATGTGTGTTATCGGTCCGTGTTTTTGGCATTGAACGCATTTTTGGACGTATGTGGTGCAGTCTTCTTCCATTGTGGGCCAGTAATAACAGGCGCGTAATATCCTAGCGGCCATGGTTTTGGGTCCTGAGTGGTAGCCGCAGATGCCTTGGTGTATTTCTTGTATGATATAGTTGGCTTTTTCTCTGGTTATGTACTTGAGTAAGGGCTTGCTGAAGCCTTTTCTGAATAGTTCGCCCCCAATTAGGGTGTATCGCGCGCTTTCCGGACCCATCCTTTTTCTTCATTCGGCGGGGTGACTCCTGATTCTAAGTATTTGATGAAAGGTTCCATCCAGGTGTTAGTGGTAGTAATGTTTAAGCATTGGTTTTGCTGGTCAATGGAGGGTGTAGCTAGGGTGTGCTGGAGGAGTGACTTGTAACGGCCTTTGTTTTTGGTACTTGCGAGCTTTGAGAGAATGTCTGCCCGGGTATTGTCGCTTCGTGGGACGTGTTGAATTTGGAAAGTGTCGAAGTGCTCGGTCAGGGATACTACCATGTGGTAGTATTGTGCGAGGGTGGGATCTTTGATTTGGTAGTCGCCATTGAGGTGTCCTACGGTGAGCTTTGAGTTTGTCTTGCATAGGAGTTTACGCGCGCCGACGTCTCGTGCTAAGTTGAGGCCGGCGATGATGGCTTCGTACTCAGCTTGATTGTTGGATGTTTTGAAGGTGAAACGTAGAAATTGTTTTATGAGGATGTTGCCAGGTCCTTCTAGTACTATTCCGGCGCCGGCTCCCAGCGGGTTTGAGGAGCCGTCTACGTGCATGGTCCACCAGGTGTCATGGGGGGCTTGCTCTTGAAGGTCGTTGGCGAAGTCTGCTAGGCACTGTGCTCGGATAGGTCCATGCGGTTCGTAGTGGATAGTAAATTCTGACAGTTCGATGGCCCAAGAGGATAGCCGACCTGCTAAATCGGGTTTTTGCAGGATTTTCTGTATAAGATGGTCCGTTCTGATGATGATCGTGTGTGATTGGAAGTATGGTCGTAGACGACGTGTTGTTGTTATGATTGCAAGGGCTACCTTCTCCACCATTTGATATCGTGTTTCTGGGTCTTGGAGGATGCGGCTTGTAAAGTATATTGGATGTTGGGTGTTGTCCCTTTCATGGACGAGCGCGGAGCTGACAGCGTTTGTTTACGCGGCTATGTACATTATAAGGGGGAGGGAAAGGTTTGGTTTGGTCAGGATCGGGGGGGTGGTGAGAAGTTGCTTCAAAGTGTTGAAAATTTGTTCGCAGGTGTCGTCCCAGGTAAACTTTGTCGACTTTTTTAGGAGTTGGATCATTGGTTTGGTTTTGTCCGCCAGCTTCGGGAGGAAGCGCGAGATGGCGGTTAGTCTGCCCACTAGGCGCTGCACCTCTTTGATATTCGCGGGGCTTCTCATGTCGATGATGGTTTGACATTTTTCGGGGTTGGCCTCAATCCCTCGTTGCGTGAGCATGAAGCCTAGAAACTTCCCGCCATCTACTCCGAATGTGCATTTTTCGGGGTTGAGTCTAATGTTGTATGTGCGCTAGGTCCGCGAAGTGCTGTTGCGCATTGGGGGACTTGACGATGATGTCGTCTACATATACCTCTATCGTCTTGCCCAGGAGTGGCTGGAAAACTCTATCCATCAATCGTTGGTATGTAGCGCCGGCGTTTTTGAGACCAAAGGGCATGACTTTGTAGTAAAGGTTGGCCTCCTCGGTTATGAACACGATTTTGATTTTGCCTTCGTCAGCCATGGGTATTTGGTTGTAGCCGGAATAAGCGTCTAGGAAGCTCAGTATGGCATGCCCCGCGGCCCCATCGACGAGCCTGTCTATGCTGGGCAATGGGTAAGCATCCCGGGGGCAAGCCTTGTTCAGGTCCGTGTAATCTACACACATTCGCTAGTTCCCATTGGGTTTCTTGACTAGCACCACGTTGGCGAGCCAGGTCGTGTATTAGGCTTCACCGATAAAGTCGGCCTGTTTTAGCTTTTTGGCCTCTGCTATAGCTGCTTGCCTCCTTTTTTTCTGTGAGACGAGTTTTGCATTTGGGAAAACAGATAGCCGGTGGGCGGCTATCCTAGGGTGAACACCGGGGAGATCGGCTGCCGACCAGGCGAAGAGGTCAGCATTTTGTCTGAGCACTTGCTCGATGTGGCCCTCCTCTCCTTCGGGAAGGGAAGCTCCCACTTGGAGGAAATGGCCTTGTTGTTTGAGTGGAAGTTGCCTTGTTTCCCCCACGGGTTCAAGGCGTGCTTCGGAGTTTATTCTGGGGTCTAAGTCATCACCGTTCAGGGTGGTGTGGGCTTGGGATTGTTCAACATTGTGGGTTGTCAGGGGTGGGAGTGGGAGTTTCAGGCTTGCCATGTAGCATTCTCTGGCTGCATGTTGGTCGCCATGTACTGTGATGATGTCGCCCTCCGGGGATGGAAACTTCATTGCAAGGTGCGGGGTGGATACTATGGCACCCAGCGCGTTGATGGATGGACGGCCAAGGAGGATGTTGTAGGACGTGTGGGCGTCGACGACCAAGTAGCGAATGGGAATGGTTTTGGTTTGTCTTCCCTCTCCGAACGTTGTGTAAAGGTCGATGTACCCTTTGGTGGGGACTCTCTCGCTTGAGAATCCGTATATGGGCTCATTATGAGGGGTTAATTCAGCGAGGGGTATTTGCATCTTGTTGAATGTTTTCCAATACAAGATGTCTACGGAGCTCCCTTGATCAACGAGAACCTTCTTTACTGCGAAGTTCTCGACTTCCACAGTTACGACCATGGGGTCTTCTTGGTTGGGGTCGGTTCCCTAGAAATCGGAGTCTGAGAAAGTGATGGACGACATTCTTCTTTGCGTTCGTTTGGATACTACGTGTATTTGTTGGACGGCTCTCAGGTGCCTCTTTCTCGATGAGGAGGACCTCCCTCCTCCTGCGAATCCCCCTGATATTGTGTTAATCGTTCCTCGTAGGGGGGGCTTGTCATCTGCTCGTCGCGGTTGCGGCTACGGCGGTTCCCTTTGTTCTGCGTTCTGTGCTCTGGCTGGCTCTCTCCTGGGTTCTCTACGCTCGGTTCTTTGGTCATTACGTCACTCGGCTCACCTATTATCGTTCCTGTCGTAGCGGGGTCTGGGGGGACCTGCTCCGATTTCTCTTATATAGTGCCTTAGATGTCCAGCTCGGATGAGTACCTCTATTTTGTCTCGTAGGGTGTCACATTCGTCGGTGGTGTGGCGATTGTTGCGGTGGTAGTGACAATACTTGCTCAAATCTGCGTTGGGCGGGTTGTGATACTTCCTGGGTGGGGGAAGGAGTTCTGCTTGTAGGACTTCATCGAGTATGCAGGACCGGGGTGCGTTGAGGGGGGCATAATTCGAGAATTTTGCTAGTCTGCGTTCTGAGGGACGGTTATGGTCCCGTGGGATGGGCTCTTTGTTGGTCCTCTTGGTTTCTGTCTGTGCTGGGGCGGGTTGGGCGTTGTTCTGGTAACGTCTCATGTCTTCGACCCTTATAAACATGGCTGCTCTCTTGCGAAGTTCCTGCATACTCAGGGGGGCGCATGGCCAGCTCGTCGGCAAAGGGTCCCGGCCTGAGAGAGGTCATCATGTATATCAGGATGAGGTTAGGGGTGAGGTCCTTGATCTTCATGGCGATGGCCCCGAACCTATCAATGAAAACTCGTAGGGGTTCTCCTTCTTCTTGCCTAAGGTTGAGGAGGGCGATTGTGGTTAGATCATGTCGTCTGCTTGTATCAAATTGGGTGGTGAAGGTAGTGGTGAGCGTGGTGAAGGAGTCGATAGTGTAGGGGGGGAGGCTCATGAACCATTCCAGAGCTGACCCCTTGAGGGCTACCGAGAACGATTTGCATAGCACCGCGTCATCAGTGGAGTATAGGCTTACTTGGTTGGTATAAATGGACACAAATTCGTCTGGATCGGTGGTTCCGTCGTAGGTGACTGTTGGTGCTTTCCACTTATGGGGTAAAGGTGTTTCCGTTATCCCGTCCACGAAGGGGTGGCGGCGATTTCTTCTGGAGGCGAAGGAGCTGTAGTTGCCGCCCAAGGTTGGAGCGGTGGGCTTGTATTCAGTCTCGTCCTCAATAGGATGGACGTCAAGTTTTGAATAGGGAGGGGGGTCATTCCTCAACGGAGGAGGGGCCCCCATCCCCGAATGGGGGCGGTTCGGCTCCCCAGCCGCCTTATCTGTCTCAATTCTCTACCTAAGGCGGGAGTTTTCTTCCCTTAGTGCTTCCATCTCATCTGCATTCCTCTTCTTGTATTCCGCGAACTCCTGCTGCATCCTGGCTTGAGCTTCCAGGATGCGCGATATCTCTGAGGCGGGGCCGGGGTCGCCAACCTTGGATTTGTGAAATACTCTTCGAGCCCCACGGTGGGCACCAATTCTTCTTATGGGATCGAGGTCTGTAGTCCACAAATCAGCCAAGGGTCTTATACGTCTTCTCGGGGTCGGTCTTCTCTTGTTGAAAGGAGGGCCAGAGGGCGGCGCAGGGGACCTGCAAAAGACACTCCGATGCCTAAGTCAGCACTGGTGATGTCAGGGTTTCAGAGAATAATTAATGCGTAATGAATGCATGGAACAGTGTGCTATTTATACCTTTTTGCCTGTGGATCCTACCTGGGATGGGCTTTCTGGCCTAATATTCCTTTTTTAGCCATTCTTGGATCCAGTGTAAAAGGGGAGAATTTACCAAGGGGTCCTTCAGATGTTGGCGGTGTCTGGTACTCGGCCACGAGATGCGTCGAGGGTGGCTTTCTTTTGTAAAGCTGCCTTTCGCGTGGTAACCGGCCATCGAGTTTTGGTGTGTAGGCCGTGTGGTTTAGCAAGGGGGTGTGGAGCTAGGTGGGGGTCGTGTTCTCCATATGGAGGGGTTCTTGCGTGGTAGGCGGCTATTGTGCTCTCTAGGGGACGTCTGGTTCTGTGCGAAGGCGTTTCTGCGTGGTAGGCGGCCATTGTGCTCTCTGGGGACCGTCTACTTGGGTATGGTTTGGACAGTCCTCTTGATCTTCCAAAGGTTGGTTCTTAAGTTGACATATGGACCCTTATTTCAACTTGAAGATAAAGTAAAACTAAAGCCCATTAATTGGTTAAGCACAAACACAATTTGGTCAGCCAATTTTACAAAGCATTGGGCCCTTATTTAAATAAAAGAAACTGCATCAACACGGCGCATTAGTCATCCTCTATTTGACCCATATGAAATTCACATCATACCCTCCTTCTTCGAGAAGATTTCTCCCGAATCTTAAGACACCAGTTTTAATGTAAGTTTATTATGATCTAGTGAAGGACTTTTATTTTTTCACAAGTTGAAACGAATTCTCTTCTTCCAGGATCAAATTCAACTTGATATTTGTTAC
Organism: Vigna unguiculata; assembly: GCF_037176805.1. NCBI lineage: Eukaryota > Viridiplantae > Streptophyta > Magnoliopsida > Fabales > Fabaceae > Vigna > Vigna unguiculata. The sequence goes on from NC_140794.1 coordinate 32,502,939, forward strand.
TTTCCAATGGTTGCAATCCGTCAATAACATTTCTTGGCAACAGTACCCCACCTTGATATGTAACAATAAATAATTCCATGCATTGTGTTTGACGAATTTGCTTCTTATCGACGGTCCAAATGCATAATAAAGCAATATGAACAAGCTTCCTTTTTAAACATGGAAGTTGGTGTGTTTCATCCACATGCTTATCCTTTTGTTCTTGTAAAATGACATCACAAACTTTAGAAGAAAAAACATTGACGAATAAATTTTCTCTAGTTCAATTTCTTTTTCTTTATTTTCCCTTCCTTCTGCAGTTTATATACTTCTTTTTCTACCCTTTCTTTTTCTGTTTTCTCCTTCAGCCTACGTTGATCCTTACTGACTTGTCTTGGTGTCATAAATTTCTACTTCTTTTGATGTCCCTCATGCCTCAAATAAAGGGAACGTTCATCAAGATGGAGTGTTTTAAAACGAAGCCATGCCCATCCCAAAAGAAGATGACAAGAGTCCATGGGAGCAATATCACATAATACTTCTTTCACACATTGCCATGTACTGAATTTGATCCATGCTTGATCCAGATGAAAGGTTGCTGGTAACTGAAGTTTCTGCACCAATATTTGGTTCACAACATTGTTTTCGCTTCCGTAATCGAATGCAACTAAACATGGATGGCCTTCGGTTAAAAAATTTGTATAATAAACTTCCTTTCCTATTCCAAATCTAGATAGCCAAGCTCTGAATACCAAATGATGTGAATCCACAGGGTTCGATTTGTTTGACTAATCTATCATTGTTGGAATGCTAACAAGCAAGAAATTTGAGAAATTATTTAAAACGAGAAAATGGAAACATAAAAGAAGATGGAACTGAAATTGATAGACATCACAGTGCCAAGAATGGAAGATAAGCCTAAGAGTTGAAACACACAAAGGGATAAAGGACCTTTGATTAAACTCATGGATTCTTGAATCACCCAAGAACTTAGGAGAATCACTCTCACTAAGATAGATGACATAAAACTCGTTTATTTTCTGAATAAAACTCAGCTTGCCTTCATTGATGAAAATGGTTTAACTTATATAGGAGCTTTAACCATCAGAATTACAAAAGACACATAAATTTCAATATCATCCTGCTTAAAGCTATTAATTAATGATCCACTCAAGCTAATAACGATCCGCTACTTAATGGTTGATTATAACTGAAATGAAGGCTACCAAAATTCATCCACAAACTTTGAGCAAAGGTCCTCTTGATCTTCCAAAGGTTGGTTCTTAAGTTGGCATATGGACCCTTATTTCAACTTGAAGATAAAGCAAAACTAAAGCCCATTAATTGGTTAAGCACAAACACAATTTGGTCAGCCAATTTTACAAAGCGTTGGGCCCTTTTTTAAATAAAAGAAACTGCATCAACACGGCGCATTAGTCATCCTCTATTTGACCCATATGCAATTCACATCATACCCTCCTTCTTCGAGAAGATTTCTCCCGAATCTTAGGACACCAATTTTAATGTAAGTTTATTATGATCTTGTGAAGGACTTTTATTTTTTCACAAGTTGAAACTAATTCTCTTCTTCCAGGATCAAATTCAACTTGATATTTGTTACTTTCCAATGGTTGCAATCCGTCGATAACATTTCTTGGCAACAGTACCCCACCTTGATATGTAACAATAAATAATTCCATGCATTGTGTTTGACGAATTTGCTTCTTATCGACGGACCAAATGCATAATAAAGCACTATGAACAAGCTTCCTTTTTAAACATGGAAGTTGGTGTGTTTCATTCACATGCTTATCCTTTTGTTCTTGTAAAATGACATTACAAGTTGTAGAAGAAAAAACATTGACGAATAAACTTTCTCTAGTTCCATTTTTTTTCCTTATTTTCCCTTCCTTCTGCAGTTTATATTACTTCTTGTTCTATTCTTTCTTTTCCTTTTTCTCCTTCAGCCTACGTTGATCCTTACTGACTTGTCTTGGTGTCATAAGTTTCTACTTCTTTTGATGTCCCTCATGCCTCAAATAAAGGGAACGTTCATCAAGATGGAGTGTTTTAAAACGAAGCCATGCCCATCCCCAAAGAAGATGACAAGAGTCCATGGGAGCAATATCACATAATACTTCTTTCACACATTGTCATGTACTGAATTTGATCCATGCTTGATCCAGATGAAAGGTTGCTGGTAACTGGAGTTTCTCCACCAATCTTTGGCTCACATCATTGTTTTCGGTTCCGTAATCGAATGCAACTAAACATGGATGGCCTTCGGTTAAACACTTTGTATAATAAACTTCCTTTCCTATTCCAAATCTAGATAGCCAGGCTCTGAATACCAAATGATGTGAATCCACAGGTTTCGATTCGTTTGACTGATCTATCATTGTTGAAATGCTAATAAGCAAGAAATATGAGAAATTATTTAAAAGGAGAAAATGGACACATAAAAGAAGATGGAACGGAAATTGACAGACATCACAGTTCCAAGAATGGAAGATAAGCCTGAGAGTTGAAACACACAAAGGGATAAAGGACCTTTGATTAAACTCATGGATTCTTGAATCAGTCAAGAACTTAGGAGAGTCACTCTCACTAAGATGATGAGATAAAACTCGTTTATTTTCTGAATAAAACTCAGCTTGCCTTCATTGATGAAAATGGTTCAACTTATATAGGAGCTTTAACCATCAGAATTACAAAAGACAGATAAATTCAATATCATCCCGCTTAAAGCTATTAATTAATGATCCACTCAAGCTAATGACGATGCGCTACTTAATGGTTGATTGTAACTGAAATTAAGGCGACCAAAAGTCATCCACCTTGATATGTAACAATAAATAATTCCATGCATTGTGTTTGACGAATTTGCTTCTTATCGATGCACCAAATGCATAATAAAGCATTATGAACAAGCTTCCTTTTTAAACAAGGAAGTTGGTGTGTTTCATTCACATGCTTATCCTTTAGTTCCTGTAAAATGGCATCACAAACTGTAGAAGAAAAAACATTGACGAATAAACTTTATCTAGTTCCATTTATTTTTCTTTATTTTCCCTTCCTTCTGCAGTTTATATTACTTCTTTTTCTACTCTTTCTTTTTCTGTTTTCTCCTTCAGCCTACGCTGATCCTTACTGACTTGTCTTGGTGTCATAAATTTCTACTTCTTTTGATGTCCCTCATGCCTCAAATAAAGGGAACGTTCATAAAATGGAGTGTTTTAAAACGAAGCCATGCCCATCCCAAAAGAAGATGACAAGAGTCCATGGGAGCAATATCACATAATACTTCTTTCACACATTTTCACGTACTAGATTTGATCCATGCTTGATCCAGATGAAAGGTTGCTGCTAACTGGAGTTTCTCCACCAATCTTTGGCTCACATCATTGTTTTCGCTTCCGTAATCGAATGCAACTAAACATGGATGGCCTTCGGTTAAACACTTTGTATAATAAACTTCCTTTCCTATTCCAAATCTAGATAGCCAGGCTCTGAATACCAAATGATGTGAATCCACAGGTTTCGATTCGTTTGACTGATCTATCATTGTTGAAATGCTAATAAGCAAGAAATATGAGAAATTATTTAAAAGGAGAAAATGGACACATAAAAGAAGATGGAACGGAAATTGACAGACATCATAGTTCCAAGAATGGAAGATAAGCCTGAGAGTTGAAACACACAAAGGGATAAAGGACCTTTGATTAAACTCATGGATTCTTGAATCAGTCAAGAACTTAGGAGAGTCACTCTCACTAAGATGATGAGATAAAACTCGTTTATTTTCTGAATAAAACTCAGCTTGCCTTCATTGATGAAAATGGTTCAACTTATATAGGAGCTTTAACCATCAGAATTACAAAAGACAGATAAATTCAATATCATCCCGCTTAAAGCTATTAATTAATGATCCACTCAAGCTAATGACGATGCGCTACTTAATGGTTGATTGTAACTGAAATTAAGGCTACCAAAAGTCATCCACCTTGATATGTAACAATAAATAATTCCATGCATTGTGTTTGACGAATTTGCTTCTTATCGATGCACCAAATGCATAATAAAGCATTATGAACAAGCTTCCTTTTTAAACAAGGAAGTTGGTGTGTTTCATTCACATGCTTATCCTTTAGTTCCTGTAAAATGGCATCACAAACTGTAGAAGAAAAAACATTGACGAATAAACTTTATCTAGTTCCATTTATTTTTCTTTATTTTCCCTTCCTTCTGCAGTTTATATTACTTCTTTTTCTACTCTTTCTTTTTCTGTTTTCTCCTTCAGCCTACGCTGATCCTTACTGACTTGTCTTGGTGTCATAAATTTCTACTTCTTTTGATGTCCCTCATGCCTCAAATAAAGGGAACGTTCATAAAATGGAGTGTTTTAAAACGAAGCCATGCCCATCCCAAAAGAAGATGACAAGAGTCCATGGGAGCAATATCACATAATACTTCTTTCACACATTTTCACGTACTAGATTTGATCCATGCTTGATCCAGATGAAAGGTTGCTGCTAACTGGAGTTTCTCCACCAATCTTTGGCTCACATCATTGTTTTCGCTTCCGTAATCGAATGCAACTAAACATGGATGGCCTTCGGTTAAACACTTTGTATAATAAACTTCCTTTCCTATTCCAAATCTAGATAGCCAGGCTCTGAATACCAAATGATGTGAATCCACAGGTTTCGATTCGTTTGACTGATCTATCATTGTTGAAATGCTAATAAGCAAGAAATATGAGAAATTATTTAAAAGGAGAAAATGGACACATAAAAGAAGATGGAACGGAAATTGACAGACATCACAGTTCCAAGAATGGAAGATAAGCCTGAGAGTTGAAACACACAAAGGGATAAAAGACCTTTGATTAAACTCATGGATTCTTGAATCACTCAAGAACTTAGAAGAATCACTCTCACTAAGATAGATGAGATAAAACTCGTTTATTTTCTGAATAAAACTCAGCTTGTCTTCATTGATGAAGATGGTTCAACTTATATAGGAGCTTTAACCATCAGAATTAGAAAAGACACATAAATTTCAATATCATCCCGCTTAAAGCTATTAATTAATGATCCACTCAAGCTAATGACGATGCGCTACTTATTGGTTCATTGTAACTGAAATTAAGACCACCAAAAGTCATCCACCTTGATATGTAACAATAAATAATTCCATGCATTGTGTTTGGCGAATTTGCTTCTTTTCGACAGACCAAATGCATAATAAAGCACTATGAACAAGCTTCCTTTTTAAACATGGAAGTTGGTGTGTTTCATTCACATGCTTATCCTTTAGTTCCTGTAAAATGACATCACAAACTGTAGAAGAAAAAAAATTGACCAATAAACTTTCTCTAGTTCCATTTATTTTTCTTTATTTTCCATTCCTTCTGCAGTTTATATTACTTCTTTTTCTACTCTTTCTTTTTCTGTTTTCTCTGTCAGCCTACGTTGATCCTTACTGACTTGTCTTGGTGTCATAAATTTCTACTTCTTTTGATGTCCCTCATGCCTCAAATAAAGGGAACGTTCATCAAGATGGAGTGTTTTAAAACGAAGTCATGCCCATCCCAAAAGAAGATGACAAGAGTCTATGGGAGCAATATCACATAATACTTCTTTCACACATTGCCATGTACTGAATTTGATCCATGCTTGATCCAGATGAAAGGTTGCTGGTAACTGGAGTTTCTCCACCAATCTTTGGCTCACAACATTGTTTTCGCTTCCGTAATCGAATGCAACTAAACATGGATGGCCTTTGGTTAAACACTTTGTATAAGAAACCTCCTTTCCTATTCCAAATCTAGATAGCCAGGCTCTGAATACCAGATGATGTGAATCCACAGGGTTCGATTCGTTTGACTGATCTATCATTGTTGGAATGCTAACAAGCAAGAAATTTGAGAAATTATTTAAAACGAGAAAATGGAAACATCAAAGAAGATGGAACAGAAATTGATAGACATCACACTTCCAAGAATGGAAGATAAGCCTAAGAGTTGAAACACACAAAGGGATAAAAGACCTTTGATTAAACTCATGGATTCTTGAATCACTCAAGAACTTAGAAGAATCTCTCTCACTAAGATAGATGAGATAAAAATCGTTTATTTTCTGAATAAAACTCAGCTTGCCTTCATTGATGAAGATGGTTCAACTTATATAGGAGCTTTAACCATCAGAATTACAAAAGACACATAAATTTCAATATCATCCCGCTTAAAGCTATTAATTAATGATCCACTCAAGCTAATGACGATGCGCTACTTATTGGTTCATTGTAACTGAAATTAAGACCACACAAGTCATCCACCTTGATATGTAACAATAAATAATTCCATGCATTGTGTTTGACGAATTTGCTTCTTTTCGACGGACCAAATGCATAATAAAGCACTATGAACAAGTTTCGTTTTTAAACATGGAAGTTGGTGTGTTTGATTCACATGCTTATCCATTAGTTCCTGTAAAATGACATCACAAACTGTAGAAGAAAAAACATTGACGAATAAACTTTCTCTAGTTCCATTTATTTTTCTTTATTTTCCTTTCCTTCTGCAGTTTATATTACTTCTTGTTCTATTCTTTCTTTTCCTTTTTCTCCTTCAGCCTACGTTGATCCTTACTGACTTGTCTTGGTGTCATAAATTTCTACTTCTTTTGATGTCCCTCATGCCTCAAATAAAGGGAACGTTCATCAAGATGGAGTGTTTTAAAACGAATCCATGCCCATCCCAAAAGAAGATGACAAGGATCCATGGGAGCAATATCACATAATACTTCTTTCACACATTGCCATGTACTGAATTTGATCCATGCTTGATCCAGATGAAAGGTTGCTGGTAACTGGAGTTTTTCCACCAATCTTTGGCTCACAACATTGTTTTGGCTTCCGTAATCGAATGCAACTAAACATGGATGGCCTTCGGTTAAACACTTTGTATAAGAAACTTCCTTTCCTATTCCAAATCTAGATAGCCAGGCTCTGAATACCAAATGATGTGAATCCACAGGGTTCGATTCGTTTGACTGATCTATCATTGTTGGAATGCTAACAAGCAAGAAATTTGAGAAATTATTTAAAACGAGAAAATGGAAACATCAAAGAAGATGGAACAGAAATTGATAGACATCACACTTCCAAGAATGGAAGATAAGCCTAAGAGTTGAAACACACAAAGGGATAAAAGACCTTTGATTAAACTCATGGATTCTTGAATCACTCAAGAACTTAGAAGAATCTCTCTCACTAAGATAGATGAGATAAAAATCGTTTATTTTCTGAATAAAACTCAGCTTGCCTTCATTGATGAAGATGGTTCAACTTATATAGGAGCTTTAACCATCAGAATTACAAAAGACACATAAATTTCAATATCATCCCGCTTAAAGCTATTAATTAATGATCCACTCAAGCTAATGACGATGCGCTACTTATTGGTTCATTGTAACTGAAATTAAGACCACACAAGTCATCCACCTTGATATGTAACAATAAATAATTCCATGCATTGTGTTTGACGAATTTGCTTCTTTTCGACGGACCAAATGCATAATAAAGCACTATGAACAAGTTTCGTTTTTAAACATGGAAGTTGGTGTGTTTGATTCACATGCTTATCCATTAGTTCCTGTAAAATGACATCACAAACTGTAGAAGAAAAAACATTGACGAATAAACTTTCTCTAGTTCCATTTATTTTTCTTTATTTTCCTTTCCTTCTGCAGTTTATATTACTTCTTGTTCTATTCTTTCTTTTCCTTTTTCTCCTTCAGCCTACGTTGATCCTTACTGACTTGTCTTGGTGTCATAAATTTCTACTTCTTTTGATGTCCCTCATGCCTCAAATAAAGGGAACGTTCATCAAGATGGAGTGTTTTAAAACGAATCCATGCCCATCCCAAAAGAAGATGACAAGGATCCATGGGAGCAATATCACATAATACTTCTTTCACACATTGCCATGTACTGAATTTGATCCATGCTTGATCCAGATGAAAGGTTGCTGGTAACTGGAGTTTTTCCACCAATCTTTGGCTCACAACATTGTTTTGGCTTCCGTAATCGAATGCAACTAAACATGGATGGCCTTCGGTTAAACACTTTGTATAAGAAACTTCCTTTCCTATTCCAAATCTAGATAGCCAGGCTCTGAATACCAAATGATGTGAATCCACAGGGTTCGATTCGTTTGACTGATCTATCATTGTTGGAATGCTAACAAGCAAGAAATTTGAGAAATTATTTAAAACGAGAAAATGGAAACATCAAAGAAGATGGAACAGAAATTGATAGACATCACACTTCCAAGAATGGAAGATAAGCCTAAGAGTTGAAACACACAAAGGGATAAAAGACCTTTGATTAAACTCATGGATTCTTGAATCACTCAAGAACTTAGAAGAATCACTCTCACTAAGATAGATGAGATAAAACTCGTTTATTTTCTGAATAAAACTCAGCTTGTCTTCATTGATGAAGATGGTTCAACTTATATAGGAGCTTTAACCATCAGAATTAGAAAAGACACATAAATTTCAATATCATCCCGCTTAAAGCTATTAATTAATGATCCACTCAAGCTAATGACGATGCGCTACTTATTGGTTCATTGTAACTGAAATTAAGACCACCAAAAGTCATCCACCTTGATATGTAACAATAAATAATTCCATGCATTGTGTTTGACGAATTTGCTTCTTTTCGACAGACCAAATGCATAATAAAGCACTATGAACAAGCTTCCTTTTTAAACATGGAAGTTGGTGTGTTTCATTCACATGCTTATCCTTTAGTTCCTGTAAAATGACATCACAAACTGTAGAAGAAAAAAAATTGACCAATAAACTTTCTCTAGTTCCATTTATTTTTCTTTATTTTCCATTCCTTCTGCAGTTTATATTACTTCTTTTTCTACTCTTTCTTTTTCTGTTTTCTCTGTCAGCCTACGTTGATCCTTACTGACTTGTCTTGGTGTCATAAATTTCTACTTCTTTTGATGTCCCTCATGCCTCAAATAAAGGGAACGTTCATCAAGATGGAGTGTTTTAAAACGAAGTCATGCCCATCCCAAAAGAAGATGACAAGAGTCTATGGGAGCAATATCACATAATACTTCTTTCACACATTGCCATGTACTGAATTTGATCCATGCTTGATCCAGATGAAAGGTTGCTGGTAACTGGAGTTTCTCCACCAATCTTTGGCTCACAACATTGTTTTCGCTTCCGTAATCGAATGCAACTAAACATGGATGGCCTTTGGTTAAACACTTTGTATAAGAAACCTCCTTTCCTATTCCAAATCTAGATAGCCAGGCTCTGAATACCAAATGATGTGAATCCACAGGGTTCGATTCGTTTGACTGATCTATCATTGTTGGAATGCTAACAAGCAAGAAATTTGAGAAATTATTTAAAACGAGAAAATGGAAACATCAAAGAAGATGGAACAGAAATTGATAGACATCACACTTCCAAGAATGGAAGATAAGCCTAAGAGTTGAAACACACAAAGGGATAAAAGACCTTTGATTAAACTCATGGATTCTTGAATCACTCAAGAACTTAGAAGAATCTCTCTCACTAAGATAGATGAGATAAAAATCGTTTATTTTCTGAATAAAACTCAGCTTGCCTTCATTGATGAAGATGGTTCAACTTATATAGGAGCTTTAACCATCAGAATTACAAAAGACACATAAATTTCAATATCATCCCGCTTAAAGCTATTAATTAATGATCCACTCAAGCTAATGACGATGCGCTACTTATTGGTTCATTGTAACTGAAATTAAGACCACACAAGTCATCCACCTTGATATGTAACAATAAATAATTCCATGCATTGTGTTTGACGAATTTGCTTCTTTTCGACGGACCAAATGCATAATAAAGCACTATGAACAAGTTTCGTTTTTAAACATGGAAGTTGGTGTGTTTGATTCACATGCTTATCCATTAGTTCCTGTAAAATGACATCACAAACTGTAGAAGAAAAAACATTGACGAATAAACTTTCTCTAGTTCCATTTATTTTTCTTTATTTTCCTTTCCTTCTGCAGTTTATATTACTTCTTGTTCTATTCTTTCTTTTCCGTTTTCTCTGTCAGCCTACGTTGATCCTTACTGACTTGTCTTGGTGTCATAAATTTCTACTTCTTTTGATGTCCCTCATGCCTCAAATAAAGGGAACGTTCATCAAGATGGAGTGTTTTAAAACGAATCCATGCCCATCCCAAAAGAAGATGACAAGGATCCATGGGAGCAATATCACATAATACTTCTTTCACACATTGCCATGTACTGAATTTGATCCATGCTTGATCCAGATGAAAGGTTGCTGGTAACTGGAGTTTTTCCACCAATCTTTGGCTCACAACATTGTTTTGGCTTCCGTAATCGAATGCAACTAAACATGGATGGCCTTCGGTTAAACACTTTGTATAAGAAACTTCCTTTCCTATTCCAAATCTAGATAGCCAGGCTCTGAATACCAGATGATGTGAATCCACAGGGTTCGATTCGTTTGACTGATCTATCATTGTTGGAATGCTAACAAGCAAGAAATTTGAGAAATTATTTAAAACGAGAAAATGGAAACATCAAAGAAGATGGAACAGAAATTGATAGACATCACACTTCCAAGAATGGAAGATAAGCCTAAGAGTTGAAACACACAAAGGGATAAAAGACCTTTGATTAAACTCATGGATTCTTGAATCACTCAAGAACTTAGAAGAATCAGTCTCACTAAGATAGATGAGATAAAACTCGTTTATTTTCTGAATAAAACTCAGCTTGCCTTCATTGATGAAGATGGTTCAACTTATATAGGAGCTTTAACCATCAGAATTACAAAAGACACATAAATTTCAATATCATCCCGCTTAAAGCTATTAATTAATGATCCACTCAAGCTAATGACGATGCGCTACTTATTGGTTCATTGTAACTGAAATTAAGACCACACAAGTCATCCACCTTGATATGTAACAATAAATAATTCCATGCATTGTGTTTGACGAATTTGCTTCTTTTCGACGGACCAAATGCATAATAAAGCACTATGAACAAGCTTCCTTTTTAAACATGGAAGTTGGTGTGTTTCATTCACATGCTTATCCTTTAGTTCCTGTAAAATGACATCACAAACTGTAGAAGAAAAAAAATTGACCAATAAACTTTCTCTAGTTCCATTTATTTTTCTTTATTTTCCATTCCTTCTGCAGTTTATATTACTTCTTTTTCTACTCTTTCTTTTTCTGTTTTCTCTGTCAGCCTACGTTGATCCTTACTGACTTGTCTTGGTGTCATAAATTTCTACTTCTTTTGATGTCCCTCATGCCTCAAATAAAGGGAACGTTCATCAAGATGGAGTGTTTTAAAACGAAGTCATGCCCATCCCAAAAGAAGATGACAAGAGTCTATGGGAGCAATATCACATAATACTTCTTTCACACATTGCCATGTACTGAATTTGATCCATGCTTGATCCAGATGAAAGGTTGCTGGTAACTGGAGTTTCTCCACCAATCTTTGGCTCACAACATTGTTTTCGCTTCCGTAATCGAATGCAACTAAACATGGATGGCCTTTGGTTAAACACTTTGTATAAGAAACTTTCTTTCCTATTCCAAATCTAGATAGCCAGGCTCTGAATACCAGATGATGTGAATCCACAGGGTTCGATTCGTTTGACTGATCTATCATTGTTGGAATGCTAACAAGCAAGAAATTTGAGAAATTATTTAAAACGAGAAAATGGAAACATCAAAGAAGATGGAACAGAAATTGATAGACATCACACTTCCAAGAATGGAAGATAAGCCTAAGAGTTGAAACACACAAAGGGATAAAAGACCTTTGATTAAACTCATGGATTCTTGAATCACTCAAGAACTTAGAAGAATCACTCTCACTAAGATAGATGAGATAAAACTCGTTTATTTTCTGAATAAAACTCAGCTTGCCTTCATTGATGAAGATGGTTCAACTTATATAGGAGCTTTAACCATCAGAATTACAAAAGACACATAAATTTCAATATCATCCCGCTTAAAGCTATTAATTAATGATCCACTCAAGCTAATGACGATGCGCTACTTATTGGTTGATTGTAACTGAAATTAAGACCACACAAGTCATCCACCTTGATATGTAACAATAAATAATTCCATGCATTGTGTTTGACGAATTTGCTTCTTTTCGACGAACCAAATGCATAATAAAGCACTATGAACAAGCTTCCTTTTTAAACATGGAAGTTGGTGTGTTTCATTCACATGCTTATCCTTTAGTTCCTGTAAAATGACATCACAAACTGTAGAAGAAAAAACATTGACCAATAAACTTTCTCTAGTTCCATTTATTTTTCTTTATTTTCCATTCCTTCTGCAGTTTATATTACTTCTTTTTCTACTCTTTCTTTTTCTGTTTTCTCTGTCAGCCTACGTTGATCCTTACTGACTTGTCTTGGTGTCATAAATTTCTACTTCTTTTGATGTCCCTCATGCCTCAAATAAAGGGAACGTTCATCAAGATGGAGTGTTTTAAAACGAAGTCATGCCCATCCCAAAAGAAGATGACAAGAGTCTATGGGAGCAATATCACATAATACTTCTTTCACACATTGCCATGTACTGAATTTGATCCATGCTTGATCCAGATGAAAGGTTGCTGGTAACTGGAGTTTCTCCACCAATCTTTGGCTCACAACATTGTTTTCGCTTCCGTAATCGAATGCAACTAAACATGGATGGCCTTTGGTTAAACACTTTGTATAAGAAACTTCCTTTCCTATTCCAAATCTAGATAGCCAGGCTCTGAATACCAGATGATGTGAATCCACAGGGTTCGATTCGTTTGACTGATCTATCATTGTTGGAATGCTAACAAGCAAGAAATTTGAGAAATTATTTAAAACGAGAAAATGGAAACATCAAAGAAGATGGAACAGAAATTGATAGACATCACACTTCCAAGAATGGAAGATAAGCCTAAGAGTTGAAACACACAAAGGGATAAAAGACCTTTGATTAAACTCATGGATTCTTGAATCACTCAAGAACTTAGAAGAATCACTCTCACTAAGATAGATGAGATAAAACTCGTTTATTTTCTGAATAAAACTCAGCTTGCCTTCATTGATGAAGATGGTTCAACTTATATAGGAGCTTTAACCATCAGAATTACAAAAGACACATAAATTTCAATATCATCCCGCTTAAAGCTATTAATTAATGATCCACTCAAGCTAATGACGATGCGCTACTTATTGGTTGATTGTAACTGAAATTAAGACCACCAAAAGTCATCCACCTTGATATGTAACAATAAATAATTCCATGCATTGTGTTTGACGAATTTGCTTCTTTTCGACGGACCAAATGCATAATAAAGCACTATGAACAAGCTTCCTTTTTAAACATGGAAGTTGGTGTGTTTCATTCACATGCTTATCCTTTAGTTCCTGTAAAATGACATCACAAACTGTAGAAGAAAAAAAATTGACCAATAAACTTTCTCTAGTTCCATTTATTTTTCTTTATTTTCCATTCCTTCTGCAGTTTATATTACTTCTTTTTCTACTCTTTCTTTTTCTGTTTTCTCTGTCAGCCTACGTTGATCCTTACTGACTTGTCTTGGTGTCATAAATTTCTACTTCTTTTGATGTCCCTCATGCCTCAAATAAAGGGAACGTTCATCAAGATGGAGTGTTTTAAAACGAAGTCATGCCCATCCCAAAAGAAGATGACAAGAGTCTATGGGAGCAATATCACATAATACTTCTTTCACACATTGCCATGTACTGAATTTGATCCATGCTTGATCCAGATGAAAGGTTGCTGGTAACTGGAGTTTCTCCACCAATCTTTGGCTCACAACATTGTTTTCGCTTCCGTAATCGAATGCAACTAAACATGGATGGCCTTTGGTTAAACACTTTGTATAAGAAACTTTCTTTCCTATTCCAAATCTAGATAGCCAGGCTCTGAATACCAGATGATGTGAATCCACAGGGTTCGATTCGTTTGACTGATCTATCATTGTTGGAATGCTAACAAGCAAGAAATTTGAGAAATTATTTAAAACGAGAAAATGGAAACATCAAAGAAGATGGAACAGAAATTGATAGACATCACACTTCCAAGAATGGAAGATAAGCCTAAGAGTTGAAACACACAAAGGGATAAAAGACCTTTGATTAAACTCATGGATTCTTGAATCACTCAAGAACTTAGAAGAATCACTCTCACTAAGATAGATGAGATAAAACTCGTTTATTTTCTGAATAAAACTCAGCTTGCCTTCATTGATGAAGATGGTTCAACTTATATAGGAGCTTTAACCATCAGAATTACAAAAGACACATAAATTTCAATATCATCCCGCTTAAAGCTATTAATTAATGATCCACTCAAGCTAATGACGATGCGCTACTTATTGGTTCATTGTAACTGAAATTAAGACCACACAAGTCATCCACCTTGATATGTAACAATAAATAATTCCATGCATTGTGTTTGACGAATTTGCTTCTTTTCGACGCACCAAATGCATAATAAAGCACTATGAACAAGCTTCCTTTTTAAACATGGAAGTTGGTGTGTTTCATTCACATGCTTATCCTTTAGTTCCTGTAAAATGACATCACAAACTGTAGAAGAAAAAACATTGACCAATAAACTTTCTCTAGTTCCATTTATTTTTCTTTATTTTCCATTCCTTCTGCAGTTTATATTACTTCTTTTTCTACTCTTTCTTTTTCTGTTTTCTCTGTCAGCCTACGTTGATCCTTACTGACTTGTCTTGGTGTCATAAATTTCTACTTCTTTTGATGTCCCTCATGCCTCAAATAAAGGGAACGTTCATCAAGATGGAGTGTTTTAAAACGAAGTCATGCCCATCCCAAAAGAAGATGACAAGAGTCTATGGGAGCAATATCACATAATACTTCTTTCACACATTGCCATGTACTGAATTTGATCCATGCTTGATCCAGATGAAAGGTTGCTGGTAACTGGAGTTTCTCCACCAATCTTTGGCTCACAACATTGTTTTCGCTTCCGTAATCGAATGCAACTAAACATGGATGGCCTTTGGTTAAACACTTTGTATAAGAAACTTCCTTTCCTATTCCAAATCTAGATAGCCAGGCTCTGAATACCAGATGATGTGAATCCACAGGGTTCGATTCGTTTGACTGATCTATCATTGTTGGAATGCTAACAAGCAAGAAATTTGAGAAATTATTTAAAACGAGAAAATGGAAACATCAAAGAAGATGGAACAGAAATTGATAGACATCACACTTCCAAGAATGGAAGATAAGCCTAAGAGTTGAAACACACAAAGGGATAAAAGACCTTTGATTAAACTCATGGATTCTTGAATCACTCAAGAACTTAGAAGAATCACTCTCACTAAGATAGATGAGATAAAACTCGTTTATTTTCTGAATAAAACTCAGCTTGCCTTCATTGATGAAGATGGTTCAACTTATATAGGAGCTTTAACCATCAGAATTACAAAAGACACATAAATTTCAATATCATCCCGCTTAAAGCTATTAATTAATGATCCACTCAAGCTAATGACGATGCGCTACTTATTGGTTGATTGTAACTGAAATTAAGACCACCAAAAGTCATCCACCTTGATATGTAACAATAAATAATTCCATGCATTGTGTTTGACGAATTTGCTTCTTTTCGACGGACCAAATGCATAATAAAGCACTATGAACAAGCTTCCTTTTTAAACATGGAAGTTGGTGTGTTTCATTCACATGCTTATCCTTTAGTTCCTGTAAAATGACATCACAAACTGTAGAAGAAAAAAAATTGACCAATAAACTTTCTCTAGTTCCATTTATTTTTCTTTATTTTCCATTCCTTCTGCAGTTTATATTACTTCTTTTTCTACTCTTTCTTTTTCTGTTTTCTCTGTCAGCCTACGTTGATCCTTACTGACTTGTCTTGGTGTCATAAATTTCTACTTCTTTTGATGTCCCTCATGCCTCAAATAAAGGGAACGTTCATCAAGATGGAGTGTTTTAAAACGAAGTCATGCCCATCCCAAAAGAAGATGACAAGAGTCTATGGGAGCAATATCACATAATACTTCTTTCACACATTGCCATGTACTGAATTTGATCCATGCTTGATCCAGATGAAAGGTTGCTGGTAACTGGAGTTTCTCCACCAATCTTTGGCTCACAACATTGTTTTCGCTTCCGTAATCGAATGCAACTAAACATGGATGGCCTTTGGTTAAACACTTTGTATAAGAAACTTTCTTTCCTATTCCAAATCTAGATAGCCAGGCTCTGAATACCAGATGATGTGAATCCACAGGGTTCGATTCGTTTGACTGATCTATCATTGTTGGAATGCTAACAAGCAAGAAATTTGAGAAATTATTTAAAACGAGAAAATGGAAACATCAAAGAAGATGGAACAGAAATTGATAGACATCACACTTCCAAGAATGGAAGATAAGCCTAAGAGTTGAAACACACAAAGGGATAAAAGACCTTTGATTAAACTCATGGATTCTTGAATCACTCAAGAACTTAGAAGAATCACTCTCACTAAGATAGATGAGATAAAACTCGTTTATTTTCTGAATAAAACTCAGCTTGCGTTCATTGATGAAGATGGTTCAACTTATATAGGAGCTTTAACCATCAGAATTACAAAAGACACATAAATTTCAATATCATCCCGCTTAAAGCTATTAATTAATGATCCACTCAAGCTAATGACGATGCGCTACTTATTGGTTGATTGTAACTGAAATTAAGACCACCAAAAGTCATCCACCTTGATATGTAACAATAAATAATTCCATGCATTGTGTTTGACGAATTTGCTTCTTTTCGACGGACCAAATGCATAATAAAGCACTATGAACAAGCTTCCTTTTTAAACATGGAAGTTGGTGTGTTTCATTCACATGCTTATCCTTTAGTTCCTGTAAAATGACATCACAAACTGTAGAAGAAAAAAAATTGACCAATAAACTTTCTCTAGTTCCATTTATTTTTCTTTATTTTCCATTCCTTCTGCAGTTTATATTACTTCTTTTTCTACTCTTTCTTTTTCTGTTTTCTCTGTCAGCCTACGTTGATCCTTACTGACTTGTCTTGGTGTCATAAATTTCTACTTCTTTTGATGTCCCTCATGCCTCAAATAAAGGGAACGTTCATCAAGATGGAGTGTTTTAAAACGAAGTCATGCCCATCCCAAAAGAAGATGACAAGAGTCTATGGGAGCAATATCACATAATACTTCTTTCACACATTGCCATGTACTGAATTTGATCCATGCTTGATCCAGATGAAAGGTTGCTGGTAACTGGAGTTTCTCCACCAATCTTTGGCTCACAACATTGTTTTCGCTTCCGTAATCGAATGCAACTAAACATGGATGGCCTTTGGTTAAACACTTTGTATAAGAAACTTCCTTTCCTATTCCAAATCTAGATAGCCAGGCTCTGAATACCAGATGATGTGAATCCACAGGGTTCGATTCGTTTGACTGATCTATCATTGTTGGAATGCTAACAAGCAAGAAATTTGAGAAATTATTTAAAACGAGAAAATGGAAACATCAAAGAAGATGGAACAGAAATTGATAGACATCACACTTCCAAGAATGGAAGATAAGCCTAAGAGTTGAAACACACAAAGGGATAAAAGACCTTTGATTAAACTCATGGATTCTTGAATCACTCAAGAACTTAGAAGAATCACTCTCACTAAGATAGATGAGATAAAACTCGTTTATTTTCTGAATAAAACTCAGCTTGCGTTCATTGATGAAGATGGTTCAACTTATATAGGAGCTTTAACCATCAGAATTACAAAAGACACATAAATTTCAATATCATCCCGCTTAAAGCTATTAATTAATGATCCACTCAAGCTAATGACGATGCGCTACTTATTGGTTGATTGTAACTGAAATTAAGACCACCAAAAGTCATCCACCTTGATATGTAACAATAAATAATTCCATGCATTGTGTTTGACGAATTTGCTTCTTTTCGACGGACCAAATGCATAATAAAGCACTATGAACAAGCTTCCTTTTTAAACATGGAAGTTGGTGTGTTTCATTCACATGCTTATCCTTTAGTTCCTGTAAAATGACATCAGAAACTGTAGAAGAAAAAAAATTGACCAATAAACTTTCTCTAGTTCCATTTATTTTTCTTTATTTTCCATTCCTTCTGCAGTTTATATTACTTCTTTTTCTACTCTTTCTTTTTCTGTTTTCTCTGTCAGCCTACGTTGATCCTTACTGACTTGTCTTGGTGTCATAAATTTCTACTTCTTTTGATGTCCCTCATGCCTCAAATAAAGGGAACGTTCATCAAGATGGAGTGTTTTAAAACGAAGTCATGCCCATCCCAAAAGAAGATGACAAGAGTCTATGGGAGCAATATCACATAATACTTCTTTCACACATTGCCATGTACTGAATTTGATCCATGCTTGATCCAGATGAAAGGTTGCTGGTAACTGGAGTTTCTCCACCAATCTTTGGCTCACAACATTGTTTTCGCTTCCGTAATCGAATGCAACTAAACATGGATGGCCTTTGGTTAAACACTTTGTATAAGAAACTTCCTTTCCTATTCCAAATCTAGATAGCCAGGCTCTGAATACCAGATGATGTGAATCCACAGGGTTCGATTCGTTTGACTGATCTATCATTGTTGGAATGCTAACAAGCAAGAAATTTGAGAAATTATTTAAAACGAGAAAATGGAAACATCAAAGAAGATGGAACAGAAATTGATAGACATCACACTTCCAAGAATGGAAGATAAGCCTAAGAGTTGAAACACACAAAGGGATAAAAGACCTTTGATTAAACTCATGGATTCTTGAATCACTCAAGAACTTAGAAGAATCACTCTCACTAAGATAGATGAGATAAAACTCGTTTATTTTCTGAATAAAACTCAGCTTGCCTTCATTGATGAAGATGGTTCAACTTATATAGGAGCTTTAACCATCAGAATTACAAAAGACACATAAATTTCAATATCATCCCGCTTAAAGCTATTAATTAATGATCCACTCAAGCTAATGACGATGCGCTACTTATTGGTTGATTGTAACTGAAATTAAGACCACCAAAAGTCATCCACCTTGATATGTAACAATAAATAATTCCATGCATTGTGTTTGACGAATTTGCTTCTTTTCGACGGACCAAATGCATAATAAAGCACTATGAACAAGCTTCCTTTTTAAACATGGAAGTTGGTGTGTTTCATTCACATGCTTATCCTTTAGTTCCTGTAAAATGACATCACAAACTGTAGAAGAAAAAAAATTGACCAATAAACTTTCTCTAGTTCCATTTATTTTTCTTTATTTTCCATTCCTTCTGCAGTTTATATTACTTCTTTTTCTACTCTTTCTTTTTCTGTTTTCTCTGTCAGCCTACGTTGATCCTTACTGACTTGTCTTGGTGTCATAAATTTCTACTTCTTTTGATGTCCCTCATGCCTCAAATAAAGGGAACGTTCATCAAGATGGAGTGTTTTAAAACGAAGTCATGCCCATCCCAAAAGAAGATGACAAGAGTCTATGGGAGCAATATCACATAATACTTCTTTCACACATTGCCATGTACTGAATTTGATCCATGCTTGATCCAGATGAAAGGTTGCTGGTAACTGGAGTTTCTCCACCAATCTTTGGCTCACAACATTGTTTTCGCTTCCGTAATCGAATGCAACTAAACATGGATGGCCTTTGGTTAAACACTTTGTATAAGAAACTTCCTTTCCTATTCCAAATCTAGATAGCCAGGCTCTGAATACCAGATGATGTGAATCCACAGGGTTCGATTCGTTTGACTGATCTATCATTGTTGGAATGCTAACAAGCAAGAAATTTGAGAAATTATTTAAAACGAGAAAATGGAAACATCAAAGAAGATGGAACAGAAATTGATAGACATCACACTTCCAAGAATGGAAGATAAGCCTAAGAGTTGAAACACACAAAGGGATAAAAGACCTTTGATTAAACTCATGGATTCTTGAATCACTCAAGAACTTAGAAGAATCACTCTCACTAAGATAGATGAGATAAAACTCGTTTATTTTCTGAATAAAACTCAGCTTGCGTTCATTGATGAAGATGGTTCAACTTATATAGGAGCTTTAACCATCAGAATTACAAAAGACACATAAATTTCAATATCATCCCGCTTAAAGCTATTAATTAATGATCCACTCAAGCTAATGACGATGCGCTACTTATTGGTTGATTGTAACTGAAATTAAGACCACCAAAAGTCATCCACCTTGATATGTAACAATAAATAATTCCATGCATTGTGTTTGACGAATTTGCTTCTTTTCGACGGACCAAATGCATAATAAAGCACTATGAACAAGCTTCCTTTTTAAACATGGAAGTTGGTGTGTTTCATTCACATGCTTATCCTTTAGTTCCTGTAAAATGACATCACAAACTGTAGAAGAAAAAAAATTGACCAATAAACTTTCTCTAGTTCCATTTATTTTCCTTTATTTTCCATTCCTTCTGCAGTTTATATTACTTCTTTTTCTACTCTTTCTTTTTCTGTTTTCTCTGTCAGCCTACGTTGATCCTTACTGACTTGTCTTGGTGTCATAAATTTCTACTTCTTTTGATGTCCCTCATGCCTCAAATAAAGGGAACGTTCATCAAGATGGAGTGTTTTAAAACGAAGTCATGCCCATCCCAAAAGAAGATGACAAGAGTCTATGGGAGCAATATCACATAATACTTCTTTCACACATTGCCATGTACTGAATTTGATCCATGCTTGATCCAGATGAAAGGTTGCTGGTAACTGGAGTTTCTCCACCAATCTTTGGCTCACAACATTGTTTTCGCTTCCGTAATCGAATGCAACTAAACATGGATGGCCTTTGGTTAAACACTTTGTATAAGAAACTTTCTTTCCTATTCCAAATCTAGATAGCCAGGCTCTGAATACCAGATGATGTGAATCCACAGGGTTCGATTCGTTTGACTGATCTATCATTGTTGGAATGCTAACAAGCAAGAAATTTGAGAAATTATTTAAAACGAGAAAATGGAAACATCAAAGAAGATGGAACAGAAATTGATAGACATCACACTTCCAAGAATGGAAGATAAGCCTAAGAGTTGAAACACACAAAGGGATAAAAGACCTTTGATTAAACTCATGGATTCTTGAATCACTCAAGAACTTAGAAGAATCACTCTCACTAAGATAGATGAGATAAAACTCGTTTATTTTCTGAATAAAACTCAGCTTGCCTTCATTGATGAAGATGGTTCAACTTATATAGGAGCTTTAACCATCAGAATTACAAAAGACACATAAATTTCAATATCATCCCGCTTAAAGCTATTAATTAATGATCCACTCAAGCTAATGAAGATGCGCTACTTATTGGTTCATTGTAACTGAAATTAAGACCACACAAGTCATCCACCTTGATATGTAACAATAAATAATTCCATGCATTGTGTTTGACGAATTTGCTTCTTTTCGACGGACCAAATGCATAATAAAGCACTATGAACAAGCTTCCTTTTTAAACATGGAAGTTGGTGTGTTTCATTCACATGCTTATCCTTTAGTTCCTGTAAAATGACATCACAAACTGTAGAAGAAAAAACATTGACCAATAAACTTTCTCTAGTTCCATTTATTTTTCTTTATTTTCCATTCCTTCTGCAGTTTATATTACTTCTTTTTCTACTCTTTCTTTTTCTGTTTTCTCTGTTAGCCTACGTTGATCCTTACTGACTTGTCTTGGTGTCATAAATTTCTACTTCTTTTGATGTCCCTCATGCCTCAAATAAAGGGAACGTTCATCAAGATGGAGTGTTTTAAAACGAAGTCATGCCCATCCCAAAAGAAGATGACAAGAGTCTATGGGAGCAATATCACATAATACTTCTTTCACACATTGCCATGTACTGAATTTGATCCATGCTTGATCCAGATGAAAGGTTGCTGGTAACTGGAGTTTCTCCACCAATCTTTGGCTCACAACATTGTTTTCGCTTCCGTAATCGAATGCAACTAAACATGGATGGCCTTTGGTTAAACACTTTGTATAAGAAACTTCCTTTCCTATTCCAAATCTAGATAGCCAGGCTCTGAATACCAGATGA
Source organism: Vigna unguiculata (assembly GCF_037176805.1). Classification (NCBI taxonomy): domain Eukaryota; kingdom Viridiplantae; phylum Streptophyta; class Magnoliopsida; order Fabales; family Fabaceae; genus Vigna; species Vigna unguiculata. Next base: position 32,525,133 of record NC_140794.1, read on the forward strand.
TGTGAATCCACAGGGTTCGATTCGTTTGACTGATCTATCATTGTTGGAATGCTAACAAGCAAGAAATTTGAGAAATTATTTAAAACGAGAAAATGGAAACATCAAAGAAGATGGAACAGAAATTGATAGACATCACACTTCCAAGAATGGAAGATAAGCCTAAGAGTTGAAACACACAAAGGGATAAAAGACCTTTGATTAAACTCATGGATTCTTGAATCACTCAAGAACTTAGAAGAATCACTCTCACTAAGATAGATGAGATAAAACTCGTTTATTTTCTGAATAAAACTCAGCTTGCCTTCATTGATGAAGATGGTTCAACTTATATAGGAGCTTTAACCATCAGAATTACAAAAGACACATAAATTTCAATATCATCCCGCTTAAAGCTATTAATTAATGATCCACTCAAGCTAATGACGATGCGCTACTTATTGGTTGATTGTAACTGAAATTAAGACCACCAAAAGTCATCCACCTTGATATGTAACAATAAATAATTCCATGCATTGTGTTTGACGAATTTGCTTCTTTTCGACGGACCAAATGCATAATAAAGCACTATGAACAAGCTTCCTTTTTAAACATGGAAGTTGGTGTGTTTCATTCACATGCTTATCCTTTAGTTCCTGTAAAATGACATCACAAACTGTAGAAGAAAAAAAATTGACCAATAAACTTTCTCTAGTTCCATTTATTTTTCTTTATTTTCCATTCCTTCTGCAGTTTATATTACTTCTTTTTCTACTCTTTCTTTTTCTGTTTTCTCTGTCAGCCTACGTTGATCCTTACTGACTTGTCTTGGTGTCATAAATTTCTACTTCTTTTGATGTCCCTCATGCCTCAAATAAAGGGAACGTTCATCAAGATGGAGTGTTTTAAAACGAAGTCATGCCCATCCCAAAAGAAGATGACAAGAGTCTATGGGAGCAATATCACATAATACTTCTTTCACACATTGCCATGTACTGAATTTGATCCATGCTTGATCCAGATGAAAGGTTGCTGGTAACTGGAGTTTCTCCACCAATCTTTGGCTCACAACATTGTTTTCGCTTCCGTAATCGAATGCAACTAAACATGGATGGCCTTTGGTTAAACACTTTGTATAAGAAACTTTCTTTCCTATTCCAAATCTAGATAGCCAGGCTCTGAATACCAGATGATGTGAATCCACAGGGTTCGATTCGTTTGACTGATCTATCATTGTTGGAATGCTAACAAGCAAGAAATTTGAGAAATTATTTAAAACGAGAAAATGGAAACATCAAAGAAGATGGAACAGAAATTGATAGACATCACACTTCCAAGAATGGAAGATAAGCCTAAGAGTTGAAACACACAAAGGGATAAAAGACCTTTGATTAAACTCATGGATTCTTGAATCACTCAAGAACTTAGAAGAATCACTCTCACTAAGATAGATGAGATAAAACTCGTTTATTTTCTGAATAAAACTCAGCTTGCCTTCATTGATGAAGATGGTTCAACTTATATAGGAGCTTTAACCATCAGAATTACAAAAGACACATAAATTTCAATATCATCCCGCTTAAAGCTATTAATTAATGATCCACTCAAGCTAATGAAGATGCGCTACTTATTGGTTCATTGTAACTGAAATTAAGACCACACAAGTCATCCACCTTGATATGTAACAATAAATAATTCCATGCATTGTGTTTGACGAATTTGCTTCTTTTCGACGAACCAAATGCATAATAAAGCACTATGAACAAGCTTCCTTTTTAAACATGGAAGTTGGTGTGTTTCATTCACATGCTTATCCTTTAGTTCCTGTAAAATGACATCATAAACTGTAGAAGAAAAAACATTGACCAATAAACTTTCTCTAGTTCCATTTATTTTTCTTTATTTTCCATTCCTTCTGCAGTTTATATTACTTCTTTTTCTACTCTTTCTTTTTCTGTTTTCTCTGTTAGCCTACGTTGATCCTTACTGACTTGTCTTGGTGTCATAAATTTCTACTTCTTTTGATGTCCCTCATGCCTCAAATAAAGGGAACGTTCATCAAGATGGAGTGTTTTAAAACGAAGTCATGCCCATCCCAAAAGAAGATGACAAGAGTCTATGGGAGCAATATCACATAATACTTCTTTCACACATTGCCATGTACTGAATTTGATCCATGCTTGATCCAGATGAAAGGTTGCTGGTAACTGGACTTTCTCCACCAATCTTTTGGTCACAACATTGTTTTCGCTTCTGTAATCGAATGCAACTAAACATGGATGGCCTTCGGTTAAACACTTTGTATAATAAACTTCCTTTCCTATTCCAAATCTAGATAGCCAGGCTCTGAATACCAAATGATGTGAATCCACAGGGTTCGATTCGTTTGACTGATCTATCATTGTTGGAATGCTAACAAGCAAGAAATTTGAGAAATTATTTAAAACGAGAAAATGGAAACATAAAAGAAGATGGAACATAAATTGATAGACATCTCCAAGAATGGAAGATAAGCCTAAGAGTTGAAACACACAAAGGGATAAAGGACCTTTGATTAAACTCATCGATTCTTGAATCACTCAAGAACTTAGGTGAATCACTCTCACTAAGATAGATGAGATAAAACTCGTTTATTTTCTGAATAAAACTCAGCTTGCCTTCATTGATGAAAATGGTTCAACTTATACAGGAGCTTTAGCCATCAAAATTACAAAAGACACATAAATTTCAATATCATCCCTCTTAAAACTATTAATTAATGATCCACTCAAGCTAATGACGATGCGCTACTTAATGGTTCATTGTAACTGATATTTAGGCTACCAAAAGTCATCCACCTTGATATGTAACAATAAATAATTCCATGCATTGTGTTTGACGAATTTGCTTCTTATCGACAGACCAAATGCATAATAAAGGACTATGAAGAAGCTTCCTTTTTAAACATGGAAGTTGGTGTGTTTCATTCACATGCTTATCCTACAGTTCCTGTAAAATGACATCACAAACTGTAGAAGAAAAAACATTGACGAATAAACTTTCTCTAGTTCAATTTCTTTTTCTTTATTTTCCCTTCTTTTTGCAGTTTATATTACTTCTTTTTCTTCTCTTTCTTTTTCTGTTTTCTCCTTCATCCTACGTTGATCCTTACTGACTTGTCTTGGTGTCATAAATTTCTACTTCTTTTGATGTCCCTCATGCCTCAAATAAAGGGAACGTTCATCAAGATGGAGTGTTTTAAAACGAAGTCATGCCCATCCCTAAAGAAGATGACAAGAGTCCATGGGAGCAATATCACATAATACTTCTTTCACACATTGCCATGTACTGAATTTGATCCATGCTTGATCCAGATGAAAGGTTGCTGGTAACTGGACTTTCTCCACCAATCTTTGGCTCACAACATTGTTTTTGCTTCCGTAATCGAATGCAACTAAACATGGATGGCCTTCGGTTAAACACTTTGTATAATAAACTTCCTTTCTTATTCCAAATCTAGATAGCCAGGCTCTGAATACCAAATGATGTGAATCCACAAGGTTCGATTCGTTTGACTGATCTATCATTGTTGGAATGCTAACAAGCAAAAAATTTGAGAAATTATTTAAAACGAGAAAATGGAAACATAAAAGAAGATGGAACATAAATTGATAGGCATCACACTTCCAAGAATGGAAGATAAGCCTAAGAGTTGAAACACACAAAGGGATAAAGGACCTTTGATTAAACTCATGGATTCTTGAATCACTCAAGAACTTAGGTGAATCACTCTCACTAAGATAGATGAGATAAAACTCGTTTATTTTCTGAATAAAACTCAGCTTGCCTTCCTTGATGAAAATGGTTCAACTTATACAGGAGCTTTAACCATCAGAATTACAAAAGACACATAAATTTCAATATCATCCCGCTTAAAGCTATTAATTAATGATCCACTCAAGCTAATGACGATGCGCTACTTAATGGTTGATTGTAACTGAAATTAAGGCTACCAAAAGTCATGCACCTTGATATGTAACAATAAATAATTCCATGCATTGTGTTTGACGAATTTTCTTTTTATCGACGGACCAAATGCATAATAAAGGACTATGAAGAAGCTTCCTTTTTAAACATGGAAGTTGGTGTGTTTCATTCACATGCTTATCCTTTAGTTCCTGTAAAATGACATCACAAACTATAGAAGAGAAAACATTGATGAATAAACTTTCTCTAGTTCAATTTCTTTTTCTTTATTTGCCCTTCCTTCTGGATTTTATATTACTTCTTTTTCTTCTCTTTCTTTTTCTGTTTTCTCCTTCAGCCTACGTTGATCCTTACTGACTTGTCTTGGTGTCATAAATTTCTACTTCTTTTGATGTCCCTCATGATTGTTGATCCCTTATAAACTCTTGCATGCACTTGTGATATTTTTATTTTGTGACCACCACAGCTTTAGTTTGCCTTGCTAATGAAACACATGTGCTACACAATCTTTCAAATAAGGGCAAGCACAATTGACATATGTTTTCTTGATTTGGTAGATCATTGCAATTGTGTTGTTCATCTAGGCCAAGTTACCTTTTTGCTTGAGGACAAGCAAGGTTTTAAGTTTGGGGGAGTTGATAATGTTAATTTTTACCATTATCCAAGCTATATTTCATTAGCAAAATCATCTCTTCCAAAGCTTTTAACCTACTTAATCCTCAATTTTACCTTACTTTTGTAAATAAATACATTTTGGGTTACATTTATCTAAATATACCACTAATCCCCATTTTTTTTGTCCTTTTTGTAGATTGGAAGCTTTGTCCAAAAATCCAGATTAATGAGTGACCCGGAATAGCAAGGAGAAGAAGAAAAATGTCAACAGGAAGTGCCTGGCGACACGAAGCAAGCGCCAGGCGGAACAGACCGCCAGTCAAGCGCCAACCAAGCGCCAGTCAAGCGCCAACCAAGCGCCGGGCGGTAGCTGCCAGTTTTGCCCCTGTTTGGTGGCTTGCGCCTGGCCGTGAGACCCTTCCGCCAGGCGCCCTTTTTCGCTGATGTGTCAAGTGACCCCTTTTTCTTCTGTTTTCGCAGAGGGAATCTCATCTTTGGCATTTTGGAGGCACGAAGAACACATTTGGAGAGCTTGGAGGAGTGCTAGGGCTTGTGGGAACAGCTCCATCTTCCTCTTTGTATCTCTTTCTCTTCCATCTCTTCCATTTTTAAGCTTGAGCTCTCCATGGCAATGGAGAGCTAAACCCATTTTTGTTGGGGTTAGATGTAGCCACGAAACTCTTGTGTAAATGCAAATGTTTTGATTATTTATATGACTCTTTCATTAATTGCTAGTCTTCTTATTTCTTCACTTAAAGCTTGCATTGATTTAGCCATCTCTTGCATGATTTTTGGTTCATGGGGTGTGAAAATATCTTTTGAAACCTAGATTTGGAATAAGAGAACTCAATGGAGCTTGTACCTAGGAATGGGGCTTGACCCATTGGTTGTCTTAAGCCTTTGTGCATAAAGCAAATTTGCTTATTAAGAGTTCAAGGAATTGACTTTTAATAAGGAAATTTAGGCTCAATCTATTAAGGAATTAGGGTTTGAGTAATATTGTGGGTTGGCATTAGCATATTAATGAAGAGGATGTTAAATTGTAGTTGCATGAGCGCATAGTTGGTGAATTCTAACCCCGGCAATATGAAGTCATATCATTTCTAATCTTTTCCATTCACTAAGTGCCTTTAACTTCCAAAGTTCAATTTTAATTATTTATGCAAAGTTTAATTTCATACATTAAAACTCAAAATATGGATTTATTCGTTAGTTTAAATTAGTCACTAATTACGCAAATATTTAGTATACACGAGTCTCTTGGGAAACGATATCCCGGTCTTACCGGTTACTACTTTCACGACTTGGTACACTTGCCAAAGTCTTAACAAGTTTTTGGCGCCGTTGCCGGGGACCCGTGTCTAATACTAGACTTTTGTGTGATTTCTGACTTATTTAGACTTAAATTCTTTTGTGCATATTTACTGTTTTTGTTTACTTTTATACGCACATTAATTTTGGGCTAACTTGTAGTTCGAGCTTGCTTTTGTTGTTGCTCTATAGTTTATGCAGGGTAGGATCCGTACAAGGAAGACTGCATCTTCAGAACCACTCCTTGTTGATCCCGAGATAGAGAAAACTGCCCGCAGAAACAATAGTGCCACAAGGAGAAGAGGAGCTCAAGCACAACAAGTTGCCCATCACTCTTCTGCTTCAGACACTCTTTCATCTACTTCTCATAATCCTGATCCTTTTCCAGAAGAAGAAATGGCAGACAATCCTCATGGTGATGGTAGAGGTCGTGAAAGATGCACGTTGGAAGATTATGCAGCGTTCACAGGCCATATTAACTTCAACAGTATTGCTAGGCCAGCTGTCAATGCCACCAACATGGAGATGAAGCCAGCTCTTATTCATCTGGTGCAGAGTAATCAGTTCAATGGCCTGTCTCATGAGAATCCTTACACTCATCTGGCCACATTCTTAGAGATATGCAATACTGTGAAGATCCATCAAGTTCCTGATGAAGCCATACGACTGAGTCTCTTTCCATTCTCACTAGCAGGACCCGCAAAAGCCTGGCTGAATTCTTTTCCTGAAAATAGCCTCACTAACTGGGATGATGTGGTTGCAAAGTTCTTGAGCAAATATTTTCCCCAGTCCAAGGTTAATAAGGGAAAGTAGGAAATCTCGGCATTTCAACAAGATATGGATGAATCCTTGGGCCAAGCATGGGATAGATTCAAGGGACTGCTGAGGAAGACTCCCATTCATGGGTTTGATCAACCTATACAGCTTACTCTTTTCTTGGCAGGTCTTAAATCCCAATCAAAGTTGATGTTAGATGCATCTGCCGGTGGGAGTATCAAGTGGAAGACGCCAGAGGAAGCTTATGAGTTAATAGAGAATATGGCCGCCAATGATAATGAAGCTTACACTGAGAGAGCCCATTCTCAAAAGAAGGGTATTCTAGAGCTTCAATCTCAAGATGCTCTATTGGCTCAAAACAAGATTATGACTCAGCAGCTGGAGACCCTGATGAAGAAATTGTCACAACTTCCTCAAGGGCTTCAAAATGCCTCTATAGCTCAACTCCAACAAGTGCAAAGTTGTGAGTTATGTGGAGGAAATCATACCAATGGGCAATGTGCTATGCCAAGCACATTTCAAGAGGAAGTTAGTTATATGGGCAATCAAGGCCGACCAGGGAACTATAATCAAGGATGGAAACCTCACCAAAACATGGGCCAAGCAGGACCTTCCAATAGGCCCCCACATCAGCAAACTTACCAACATCCCTCTCTGACTGACAGAACCTCAAAGCTTGAGGACATGATGCAACAGTTCTTGCAAATGTCAATTCAAAATCAAAAGAACACTGATGCATCAATAAAAAACTTGGAGGTGCAAGTGGGGCAATTAGCCAAGCAATTGGCTGATCAACAAGGAAGTTCTTTTTCCGCCAACCCCAAAGAGCAATGTAAGGCCATCTTCACTAGAAGTAGAAAGGAGGTTGGATTAGATTTTAAAGAAAAGGACGAGGCTAGAGAAAAGAGAAAGAATGAAGAAGAGATTCAAAAGGAAGAAGTTGATGAGGAGATTGTTGTGGAAGAAGAAAAGAATAAAAGTGAAGAGAAGGATAAAGAGAAAAGACAAAAAGAGAAAGTTTTTGTGAAACCCCTTCCCTATCCTCAAAATCCTTCAAGAAAAGAGAAAGAGAGACAATTAGCTCGCTTCAAAGACATATTCAAGCAGCTTGAGATCAAGATTCCCTTTTCTGAAGCACTGCAACAAATACCTTCTTATGCAAAGTTCATGAAGGAATTCCTTGGCAAAAAGAAGAAGTACATAGAAGAGGAAACTATTGAAGTGCAAGGGAATTGTAGTGCCATAATTCAGAAAAATCTTCCTCCAAAATTCAAGGATCCGGGTAGCTTCACCATCCCCTGCACCATTGGAAATCAAGATATGGGGAAAGCTCTTGTTGACTTAGGGGCTAGCATTAATCTTATGCCCCTATCTATGCTTAAAAAGATTGGTGGTCTCGAAGCCAAGCCAACAAGGATGACCTTGCAGCTAGCAGACAGCTCCGTCAAATACCCCTATGGTGTGGTGGAAGATGTGGTGGTGCAAATAGATAATCTTAAATTCCCAGTTGATTTTGTGGTGATGGAAATGGAGAAAGATGAAGGGGTACCACTCATTCTTGGGAGGCCATTCATGAAGACAGTCAAGGTTGTTATCAATGTGGATGATGGAACGCTAAAATTGAAAGACCAAGATGAGGAGGTGACGTTCAATGTTTTTGAAGCGGTGCAAGAATCAACTGATGAAGAAACTAGTCTTAAGGCCATCAATGAAGTCTTATCTGTGACTAGTAGACCGTGGCAAGCTTCTAAGTTGCTTGGAAAGTGTTCAAATTGTTTCTCTGCAAAAGTGAATGAAGAGAGGGAAGAGAAAGATGATGCTCTAGTTCACCACCACTCTTTGATGGGGACTAATGGACTTAGACCTGGCCAACCAATTGTGATGAGAAAGGAACAGTTGAAGATTTCTCCTAGAAGATTCAAGTCAAAATGGGCAAGGTTGTGGATTATTAGAGACATCAAAGTTGATGGAAGGATTGAAATTGAAGCTCCTTATTCTAGAAGGACTAAATTGGTGACTAGTGATCAATTGAAGCTGTATAGGTGTGAGGTTGGGAAGGAGCACACCAAAAGCAACAACAAAGCTTAAACGCCTTATTCGTCAGGCTCGTGACATTAAACAAGCGCTTCCTGGGAGGCAACCCAGTGCTCTAAACTCATTCTAGCTTTTCATTTTCGTTTTTGATATAGCTTTGTGTTTTTATGCATGTGTGAAGTGTGTTAGTATAGATTGTTGTGTTTGAATTGATGTTTGAACTTTGTGCTAATTTTGTTGCATGCATTTGTGAATTTGTGGAAGCATAGTCTTCATGCATAGCTAGTTTTAGGATGTGATAGCATGTGATTGTGTTCAACTTTTGTGCATCATAGAATGTGGTAGTTTAAAATTGGTTGTTTGTGAGAATAGTAGTAACATAGCTTGTGTAGTGAATTTGTGTTTTAAGTTAAGTGTGCATGTGTTATGTGAATTGAATGTTTTGCTTGAGTGTGAATGCTTGGTTTGAAGTTGAAAAGCCTGAAAAAGTATGTGTGCAAGAGTGAAAGGTTGGTGGGAGCAAAATAGAGTCAAAGCCAACCCAATAATAACCCAAAAACACAAAAAAATTCCAAGACTGCAGTAATCGCCTGGCGGTTCACTCCCTCCCGCCAGGCGCCACCTGAAAAATTGACCCTTGGAAGCACTGCAGAACCAAGCCGCCTAGCGGCTCCCTAGCGCCCGCCTGGCGCTACACCAGAAAAACAGCTCTAGTGGCAATTTACTGGTATACCGCCTGGCGGCGCGTGACCTACCGCCAGGCGGTACTGCTGCGCGAGCTGATTGGCCCTTTTTTTTAAATGTGTTTTCGAGCTGGCCCAATCCCTTACCCTAAGTTCTCTCTCGCCTGGCGCCGCAGTCCTCTCATCTCTCACGCTTTCACTCTGACCAAACCCTAATCTCCCATTTTCACTCTCTAATTCCCCATCCCTCTCTCAAATTCAAACCTTAACCCTCAATCCCTTCCCATTCTCTTACTCACACTCACTCTCTTTACTCCCGCCAGGCGCAGTTACTCTTACCACTCCACCTTTCTCTCGCTACTCTGCCTCCTTTCCACGCACCAACCACTCTTCACTCTCATCCAACCAACAACTCTTGCATTCCTCTTGTGCATTCAACTCAAGTAAACTTCTTCCTTATGCTATTTTCATTTTAGTATCTTTGATGTTTGTTTTGTACTCCATTGTTGATTCAATCGCTTAGGGTTTATTTTGATTTCATTTACTCAGTGTTTCTGTTTCTAATTGAGTTTATAAATTCTTGTGTGTTGTTCTTGGGGTGCCACTGTTTTGCTCCTATGCTGTCTATGCCTCGTTGTTTTCCAAAACCATGGCTGCCAGTTTTGTACCACCTGGCGGTGGCCATTTTGGCCTGTTTTTCCGCCAGGCGGTGGCGCCTAGCAGTGCTCCTGTCGCGAGCAGGCGCCTGGCGGCAGTTTTCGTGGGGCCAGGCGGTGGCCCCTGTTTTTTGCTCTCTTTTTCCCATTTTCATTCAATTGCTGTTTGGATTTTCAAAATTTAGAGCTGCATTAGTTTTTGGCATCTGAATGAACCTACATTTTGTTGCTCTAATTTAGTCTTTAGATGCAATTAACTCTCTTTTTGATTGAATCTCTCACTCCAATGCTAACTTTAAATTGCCTCTTTGTACCAATGTTTATTTTGCAGATGGCATCCTCCTCAAATCCCAAAAGAATGAAGACCACCGTTGGCAACCCTTCAAAAGGGCAAAAGCGAAAGGAGAGAATTTACTCTCATTACTTCCTTACAAAGGATAATGAGGACCGCTTCCAAGTGGTCATGCAACGAAAGTTGGTGGCAGAGAGGAAAGTGATTCTTAAGCCCGGGGAGGTCAACGAATTTCAGCTGGAGTTGATCAGGCGTGGCTGGGAAAGGCTGGGTAGCTATCCTAGCACTTTTAGTGTAACCCTGGTGAAGGAATTCTATGCTAACGCCAAGGTTACCACCTCAGCAACCCCCACCTTTCTCAGTTATGTGCGGGGGAAAAGGGTGCCCTTTGATGTTGACACGATTAATGAGTTTTTGGGCACCCAGCTGGCTGATGATGTGGAGTGCCAATTTTCAGTGTTGGATGATGAGGGCGTGGCGCCTGGAGAGCTAATCCAAGCACTCTGCTTGGCGGGTGAAGGATTTCACAGGGGCACGATTCAGAGAGGTTCCCTTCACCCCTTGGCCCGCTTCTGGTCAGCATTTGTGCACGCCAACATCTCCCCGTGCTCCCATGTGTCTGATCTTACGGAGGGACGCGACACCATTCTATACACCATCCTGACTGGTCGGGTGATGGATGTAGGGCAATTCATTGCCAATGAGATCCACCGGTGTGCTAACGCTGCTGGCAAGGCCGCTCTTGGCCATCCCTCTCTCATCACCCATCTTTGCAGCCTGGCAGGGGTGGACATTTCTGTACCTCCGTTGGAGAAAGCAACGCAGGACTTGGACTTTTCATATTTTCAGAGGTTCTGCTCAGTTGCTCCCAGACCCAGGAGGCACCATCAGCCACAGCCAGAGGCTGAGCCAGAGCCCGAGCCCGAGGCAACTCCCACCATTGACATGCGGTTGCAAACTTTGGAGGCCAAGCTCGATCACCTTCAGCTCCTGGAACCCCAGATGCAGGCCTTATACCGGATGGGGATGGCCAATGCTGACATGCTTAGGGGCATCTCCCTAACTATTCCTGAGTTGCACACCCCATCAGCTGAGGAATTTGCTGCCAGTGTTGCTTGGCCTGGGGCCTAGGCCACTACTACTGGGGGAGGTGGAGCCTCAGCTGCTGCAAAGGATGAGGATGAGGATCTAGACGCAGAGGGCGAGGATGACGCCTGAGCACTTGGAAAGAATGATTCACTTTTTGCAGGACTTGTTTTGTTGATAGTCCTGATTTATTTTATGCTTTTAGTTTTCAGTTTTAACTTTCTTTTGATAGTATTGATCTTTTTAGCATAGTGTAGAACTTTGTAACTTGGTTGTGGTGAACTAATCTTTTGCATTGAATTACTACTTTTCATGATCATCTTTTGTGCTTGTTATGAAATGATGTTGAATTAGCTTGTGAGCATGAGCTTGTGGTTGTTCTCATTTTGATATAGTGATGCTTGAGTTTAATTGTGATCAATGATTTTGGCATATGTTGACAATTGTGGAACCCAAATACCCTGTGAGAGGTTGTGCCCCAGAGTTGATTTGTGTGAATGCTATCACTGTGGACTCATAATTGACTTTGCTTGAGTTCAATTGCTATTCATTGACTTGCATGCTACAGGTGATCAAGGCCATCTTTCTTTCTTGTTACATAATTGAGCCAATCCTTTTTAAGTTGATTTCTCTTGCAAATCCTTTGAGTCTTCTTTGCGCCTTAAAGATAATATGTGCCATTCCTTGAACCTTGAGTATAGTGAAGATATTGACTACCTCACTTTGAGCTTGAGAGAGCAAATGATTGTTAGTCATGAGTATGGTTCAAGTTTGGGGGAATTATTGCTGATACAAGGGAGCATGAGAAAATTTGTAAAGTTTTTGGTCCAATTCAATTCAAAAAAAAAAAGAAGAAAAAGAAAATTGGTGCAAGCAAGTTGGGAATTAGTTTCATTGGTTCAATAGAGAAGGGAGAAAAATACTTTCATGATTTGATTAGTTGCTCTCTTAGCTCAAAGTACTTTTGTTATCCTGAAAAACCAAATTTCCTTCTTAGCCTAGCCACGATACAAGCCATAAAAGACCTTGTGATGATAGCATGCTTGTGAAAGTATTAGACATTTTGAACAAAAAGCAAAGTTAAATTGTGTGACATTGTGATGGTAGAGAGAATGTTGTTTATATCCATACACTAGTGGGCTTGAGTGAAACACTTGTTCTTGTGAGAAGTGGTTCCCATTGATCAAGGAAACATTTTGCCATGATTGTTGATCCCTTATAAACTCTTGCATGCACTTGTGATATTTCTGTTTTGTGAACACCATAGCTTTAGTTTGCCTTGCTAATGAAACACATGTGCTACACAATCTTTCAAATAAGAGCAAGCACAATTGACATATGTTTTCTTGATTTGCTAGATCATTGCAATTGTGTTGTTCATCTAGGCCAAGTTACCTTTTTGCTTGAGGACAAGCAAGGTTTTAAGTTTGAGGGAGTTGATAATGTTAGTTTTTACCATTATCCAAGCTATATTTCATTAGCAAAATCATCTCTTCCAAAGCTTTTAACCTACTTAATCCTCAATTTTACCTTACTTTTGTAAATAAATACATTTTGGGTTACATTTATCTAAATATACCACTAATCCCCATTTTTTGTGTCCTTTTTGTAGATGGGAAGCTTTGTCCAAAAATCCAGATTAATGAGTGACCCGGAATAGCAAGGAGAAGAAGAAAAATGTCAATAGGAAGTGCCTGGCGACACGAAGCAAGCGCCAAGCGGAACAGACCGCCAGTCAAGCGCCAACCAAGCGCCAGCCAGGCGCCCTGTTACGAACCGCCTGGCGGTAACTGGACACCGCCGGGCGGTAGCTGCCAGTTTTGCCCCTGTTTGGTGGCTTGCGCCTGGCGGTGAGACCCTTCCGCCAGGCGCCCTTTTTCGCTGATGTGTCAAGTGACCCCTTTTTCTTCTGTTTTCGCGGAGGGAATCTCATCTTTGGCATTTTGGAGGCACGAAGAACACATTTGGAGAGCTTTGAGGAGTGCTAGGGCTTGTGGGAACAGCTCCATCTTCTTCTTTGTATCTCTTTCTCTTCCATCTCTTCCATTTTTAAGCTTGAGCTCTCCATGGCAATGGAGAGCTAAACCCATTTTTGTTGGGGTTAGATGTAGCCACGAAACTCTTGTGTAAATGCAAATGTTTTGATTATTTATATGACTCTTTCATTAATTGCTAGTCTTCTTATTTCTTCACTTAAAGCTTGCACTGATTTAGCCATCTCTTGCATGATTTTTGGTTCATGGGGTGTGAAAATATCTTTTGAAACCTAGATTTGGAATAAGAGAACTCAATGGAGCTTGTACCTAGGAATGGGGCTTGACCCATTAGTTGTCTTAAGCCTTTGTGCATAAAGCAAATTTGCTTATTAAGAGTTCAAGGAATTGACTTTTAATAAGGAAATTTAGGCTCAATCTATTAAGGAATTAGGGTTTGAGTAATATTGTGGGTTGGCATTAGCATATTAATGAAGAGGATGTTAAATTGTAGTTGCATGAGAGCATAGTTGGTGAATTCTAACCCCGGCAATATCAAGTCATATCATTTCTAATCTTTTCCATTCACTAAGTGCCTTTAACTTCCAAAGTTCAATTTTAATTATTTATGCAAAGTTTAATTTCATACATTAAAACTCAAAATATGGATTTATTAGTTAGTTTAAATTATTCACTAATTACGCAAATATTTAGTATACACGAGTCTCTTGGGAAACGATATCCCGGTCTTACCGGTTACTACTTGCCCGACTTGGTACACTTGCCAAAGTCTTAACAATAATAAAGGACTATGAAGAAGCTTCCTTTTTAAACATGGAAGTTGGTGTGTTTCATTCACATGCTTATCCTTTAGTTCCTGTAAAATGACATCACAAACTGTAGAAGAAAAAACATTGACGAATAAACTTTCTCTAGTTCAATTTCTTTTTCTTTATTTTCCCTTCCTTCTGCAGTTTATATTACTTCTTTTTCTACTCTTTCTTTTTCTGTGTTCTCCTTCAGCCTACGTTGATCCTTACTGACTTGTCTTGGTGTCATAAATTTCTTCTTTTTTGATGTCCCTCATGCCTCAAATAAAGGAAACGTTCCTCAAGATGGAGTGTTTTAAAACGTAGCCATGCCTATCCTAAAAAAAGATGACAAGAGTCCATGGGAGCAATATCACATAATACTTCTTTCACACATTGCCATGTACTGAATTTGATTCATGCTTGATCCAGATGAAAGGTTGCTGGTAACTGGAGTTTCTCCACCAATCTTTGGCTCACAACAGTATTTTCGCTTCCGTAATCGAATGCAACTAAACATGGATGGCCTTCGGTTAAACACTTTGTATAATAAACTTCCTTTCCTATTCTCAATCTAGATAGCCAGGTTCTGAATACCAAATGATGTGAATCCACAGGGTTCGATTCGTTTGATTGATTTATCATTGTTGGAATGTTAACAAGCAAGAAATTGAGAAATTATTTAAAACGAGAAAATGGAAACATAAAAGAAGATGGAACGGAAATTGATAGACATCACACTTCGAAGAATGGAAGATAAGCCTAAGAGTTGAAACACACAAAGGGATAAAGGACCTTTGATTGTACTCATGGATTCTTCAATCATTGAAGAACTTAGGAGAATCACTCTCACTAAGATAGATGAGATAAAACTTGTTTATTTTCTGAATAAAACTCAGCTTGCCTTCATTGATGAAAATGGTTCAACTTATATAGGAGCTTTAACCATCAGAATTACAAAAGACACATAAATTTCAATATCATCCCGCTTAAAGCTATTAATTAATGATCCAGTCAAGCTAATGACGATGCGCTACTTACTGGTTGATTTTAACTGAAATTAAGGCTACAAAAAGTCATCCACCTTGATATGTAACAATAAATCATTCCATGCATTGTCTTTGACGAATTTGCTTCTTATCGACGAACCAAATGCATAATAAAGCACTTTGAACAAGCTTCCTTTTTAAACATGGAAGTTGGTGTGTTTCATTCACATGTTTATCCTTTTGTTCCTGTAAAATGACATCACAAACTGTAGAAGAAAAAACATTGACGAATAAACTTTCTCTAGTTCCATTTCTTTTTCTTTATTTTCCCTTTCTTCTGCAGTTGATATTACTTCTTGTTCTATTCTTTGTTTTCCTTTTTCTCCTTGAGCCTACGTTGATCCTTACTGACTTGTCTCGGTGTTATAAATTTCTACTTCCTTTGATGTACCTCATGCCTCAAAAAAGAGAACGTTCATCAAGATGGAGTGTTTTAAAACGAAGCCATGCCCATCCAAAAAGAAGATGACAAGAGTCCATGGGAGCAATATCACATAATACTTCTTTCACAGATTGCCATGTACTGAATTTGATGCATGCTTGATGCAGATGAAAGGTTGTTGGTAACTGGAGTTTCTCCACCAATCTTTGGCTCACAACATTGTTTTCGCTTCCGTAATCGAATGCAACTAAACATGGATGGCCTTCGGTTAAACACTTTGTATAATAAACTTCCTTTCCTATTCCAAATCTAGATAGCCAGGCTCTGAATACCAAATAATGTGAATCCATAGGGTTCCATTCGTTTGACTGATCTATCATTGTTGGAATGCTAACAAGCAAGAAACTTGAGAAATTATTTAAAACGAGAAAATGGAAACATAAAAGAAAATGGAACGAAAATTGATAGACATCACAGTTCCAAGAATGGAAGATAAGCCTTAAGAGTTGAAACACACAAAGGGATAAAGGACCTTTGATTAAACTCATGGATTCTTGAATCACTCAAGAACTTAGGAGAATCACTCTCACTAAGATAGCTTACATAAAACTCGTTCATTTTCTAAATAAAACTCAGCTTGCCTTCATTGATGAAAATGGTTCAACTTATATAGGAGCTTTAACCATCAGAATTACAAAAGACACATAAATTTCAATATCATCCCGCTTAAAGCTATTTATTAATGATCCACTCAAGCTAATGACGATGCGCTACTTAATGGTTGATTGTAACTTAAATTAAGGCTACCAAAAGTCTTCCACCTTGATATGTAACAATAAATAATTCCATGCATTGTGTTTGACGAATTTGCTTCTTATCGACTGACCAAATGCATAATAAAGCACTATGAACAAGCTTCCTTTTTAAACATGGAAGTTGGTGTGTTTCATTCACATGCTTATCCTTTTGTTCCTGTAAAATGACATCACAAACTGTAGAAGAAAAAACATTGACGAATAAACTTTCTCTAGTTCCATTTCTTTTTCTTTATTTTCCCTTCCTTCTGCAGTTTATATTACTTCTTGTTCTATTCTTTCTTTTACTTTTTCTCCTTCAGCCTACGTTGATCCTTACTGACTTGTCTTGGTGTCATAAATTTCTACTTCTTTTGATGTACCTCATGCCTCAAAAAAGAGAACGTTCATCAAGATGGAGAGTTTTAAAACGAAGTCATGCCCATCCCAAAAGAAGATGAGAAGAGTCCATGGGAGCAATATCACATAATACTTCTTTCACAGATTGCCATGTACTGAATTTGATGCATCATTGATGCAGATGAAAGGTTGTTGGTAACTGGAGTTTCTCCACCAATCTTTGGCTCACAACATTATTTTCGCTTCCATAATCGAATGCAACTAAACATGGATGGCCTTCGGTTAAACACTTTGTATAATAAACTTCCTTTCCTATTCCAAATCTAGATAGCCAGGCTCTGAATACCAAATGATGTGAATCCATAGGGTTCCATTCGTTTGACTGATCTATCATTGTTGGAATGCTAACAAGCAAGAAATTTGAGAAATTATTTAAAACGAGAAAATGGAAACATAAAAGAAGATGGAACGAAAATTGATAGACATCACAGTTCCAAGAATGGAAGATAAGCCTAAGAGTTCAAACACACAAAGGGATAAAGGACCTTTGATTGAACTCATGGATTCTTGAATCACTGAAGAACTTAGGAGAATCACTCTCACTAAGATAGATGAGATAAAACTTGTTTATTTTCTGAATAAAACTCAGCTTGCCTTCATTGATGAAAATGGTTCAACTTATATAGGAGCTTTAACCATCAGAATTACAAAAGACACATAAATTTCAATATCATCCTGCTTAAAGCTATTAATTAATGATCCACTCAAGCTAATGATGTTGCGCTATTTAATGGTTGATTGTAACTTAAATTAAGGCTACCAAAAGTCATGCACCTTTATATGTAACAATAAATAATTCCATGCATTGTGTTTGATGAATTTGCTTCTTATCGACTGACCAAATGCATAATAAAGCACTATGAACAAGCTTCTTATCCACCAGATGCATTGTGTTTTATGTTCTAACCTTGTCTTGTGTAGCTATCTTTGAATGGTCCACATAAAAACAATGCTGGCAGAAACTGTTCACGATTTTAAAAGATTAAACTGCACCTCCTCAGTTGTCCAAAAATTACGTTCTTGTTGTCAAAAGAAAGCTCTGTTAGTCTAGTTTTTAAAAAAAAAAGAACCAATGCATTTGGAGTTCTGTGGAGAGAGTTATGATTAAAATAGTAAGCAAAGGTCAGAGCTGCCGAGATCACCGCGAATCAACATTTTTCAGGTTATGTTGGGCAGTTTTGGCTACTGTTTTTGTTACTCTTCTTACTCCTAAATGTTTTTGGATAACATGTCTTTGTGTGCTTAATCATTGACCTTCATTTCCAAAAGTTTAAATGCATGATAACTATATGTTTGAGTCTTTAAATGTGCCTAACTTTTGCTTGAGTCATATGTCATACGCTAGCTTGAAGTTTTCTTATTCTTGTTATTCCAAGTATTTGAATATTGCATTCACCTTATGTCTTGTTTGATGTATGCTCCTTGGACTTGATTTTGGCCTAAAATTTGGGAACTAAAAGTGTCCAAGCCACCCAAAACACCTTTCTCATCATTTTGTGAAACTAGTTTTTGAAAGAAGAAAAATTTTGGTACACTTTTACAATCTTACTAAGAGCAAGATGGCTCTTTGATGAACCAAAAGTGTGTTTGTCACTAAGTGTTATGCTACTAGTTTTCATGCTTGAGAAATGGGTGATATTGGCAAATTAGTTTCATTCTTTGACTTGGTTATGATCTTTCTTGGTGTATGCATGATTTAGGACTAGGAATGCATGTTCAAGTATTTTCCATGTCATTCTTATAATGTGCTTTTCTTGTTTTAGTCTTGTTAAAAGTTTGTCTCAAACTTTTCTTCTTTAGAGTTTAGCATTTCTTGTTTTTGTGCTTTTCTTGATTGTCTTTAGGTACTCTTGGTTTTGTCATAGTAAGTTTGTCTTCTTGAAATTCTTGAGTGTTTGAACCGAGCCACTTGTACGCAAGAAAAGGATTTTTGAACAAAGTTTTTTCTTCACTCCTTGGAGGAGCTTTGAGTGTAGCCTTGCCTTGTTACTTTGGGAGAGTGATGTAAACACTTGGGTCACATTTTGGGTTGGAATTGGTCTCGGTTTTCATGTTGTCTAACCCCTAATTCATTTATTTTGTCTCGGATTTGAGTGTTTTTGTTGTAGGAATCATGGCAAGTTCATCAAATGCACCTACACCAAACAAAAACAATACATTAATGAGATTGCTTCGGGATTTGGAGTTGTCTAGGAAGGAGGCCTTTGAACAATTGAGAAAAGACAAGGAGCAAAGTGACCTAAGAATCCAAGAGCACATTCAAAGGCTTGAAGCTAAAGAGCAAGAAAGAGGGGCTAGGAAAAGAGGGCATTTTAGGCGCAACCCATCACAAGAGAAGCAAACACCAAAGATTCCTAAGTTCTATGGAGGAAGTGATCCCAAAATCTTCCTTGATTGGGAAGCTAAAGTTGATCAAATTTTCAATGAAAATCATGTAAAGGATCAAACACAAGTTGATCTAGTAGTGTTAGGATTTTTTGAGTATGCCAAAACTTGGTGGCATAAAGTTTGTAAAACTTATGACCAAGGGCCACCCGCGGCTTCTTGGATGGACATTAAAACTCTTATGCGCACTAGATTTGTTCCTCCCTCCTATAGGAAGGAACTTCTTTTGAAGCTCCAAAGGCTTCACCAAGGTCCTATGTGTGTGAGTGAGTACTTTAAAGAATTAGAGTCTCAAATGTTTAGGGTTGGAATAAGAGAAACTAACAAAGAAAAAATGAAAAGGTTTGTGAATGGTCTTAGGAGAGACATACAAGACCAAGTAGAGTTGTATGAGTACTCCACTCTTCAAAATGTTTTCACACTTGCTCTTAGGATTGAAACTCATTTGAAAAGAAAGAATAGGGCAAGGAAGAGTTACTCACCCAACCACTGCTATAGTCACTCATGGAAGGGAAAAGCTAAAGAGAAACATGATAAATTTCCTTCTAAGTCTCACCAAGCACCATCAAGTAAAAATAAGTTACCAAGTGGTCACACTCACCATTCCACTTCTCAAAGATCAAGTTCCATTAAATGTTTTAAATGTTTGGGGTATAAACATATTGCTTTGAATTGCCCAATCAAGAAGACAATGATCTTAAAGAAGAGTGATGATGAGAGTGAACATTTTTCTTCCCCTTTTCCCCAAAATACTTCTTCCCACACTTCTTCAATTGAAAGGACTAAACCCTTTGAAAATGGATTGTTAATGGTAAGGCGCCAACTAGGGCAAGTTCCCAAAGAACTTGATCCTTCTCAAAGACAAAACCTTTTTCATGGAGGGTGCCTTATCAATGACAAGATATGTCACTTCATCATAGATAGTGGAAGTTGTGTAAATATGGCTAGCCCAAGGGTGGTGGACAAGTTTGGCTTGAAAACAATTCCTCATGTCAAACCCTACAACCTATCATGGCTTAAGGAAGAAGAAATAAAAGTAACTAAACAAGTCCTCATTAACTTTTCAATTGGCAATTTTAAGGATGAGGTATTATGTGACATTGTGCCTATGGAAGCCAACCATATTTTGCTAGGTAGGCCATGGCAATTTGATAGAAAAGTTTTTTATGATGGCCATGCAAACACTTATGTTTTCTCCTCCCTAGGAAAGAAGTTCACAATCCTACCTCTCCCACCTCCACAAGAAAATGAGGACAAAAATAAAATAAAAGATGAAAAAGAAAAAGAAAAAGAAAAGGGGCAAGCTTTCACCAAGGAGTTACTTGCCTACAAAAAGAGTTTTTCAAAGCAAGAGGTGCAACACCACTCTTCATTCTCTTCCCAAACAAAGAGAGATGAACAAAAACACAAGCAAGAAAAGGAGAGTGGCATTAAAAAGAAAGAGGGCATCTCCAAGACTAGGGATCAAATCATTAAAGATGAAGAAAGTTCTCATCAACTCAAGTCAAGCTCCATCAACAAAGACTTCAAGAATTTGAGGTCAAATTCTCTCCAACAAGGGGAGAATGATAAAGGATTGATCACTACCAAGGATGATGGCCCATGGCACATGCTTAGAAGAAAGGGAGTTCCTTGATCCCTTCCTTTGCTTTTATTTTCTTTAGTTTAAAATTCCTTTAAGTTGGCTTGGTTGACTATTTTTGAGTTGACTTGTTGACCTTGACTTTGGGTTGACTTGTTGACTCAAAAGATTAGCTTAACCTTAAACCAACATGCTAATAAATTCCTTAATTTACTTTTGTAGGAATAAGAAAGGAGGAGGACCACATAGGAGACACTTGGCGTCCTAAGGAAGAGAGAGAAGGAATAAGACTTTCTAGAAGCATCTAGAAAGAGGAGGCCCACATGCCTTGGACACCAAGTCTTCTAGAATGTTCTAGAACCTTCCTTTGGGAGCCTTGGCCATGAAGACTTGCCACCTAGATGGCTTGGACGAAAATTCACCCATGTGCACCCTAGGATGACCTACTTTCTAGAACATGCTAGGTTTCTTTTGTAATCCTTTAACTTAGTTGTTTTGCTAAGGGGCCCCTAGACTTGTCTATTTAAGGGGACCTCTAACACTTGTACAAGGGTTGAACATTTTGAAGTAAAAACACTCTTGTGTCTCAACCATTTGTGAGAGTTTCCTCCCTTGGGAGTGAAACTTTTAAGCCTTATCTTGCATAGCAAGTGGCGGCACACATCCACTCATCTTCAAGGTTGCCATGGCTTCTAGCCTAGCCTTGTAGTGGCGTGCTTCTCACATTTTTACCATTTCTTTCCTTTCCATTTTATGTTTTCTTCTTCCTTTAATTGTTCTTGGTTTTCTATGGTTTATGTGCTTTTCATTTCCTTTTTGTTTTGAATCAATCCATTATCTTCTTCTCTTGAGTTTTGTGAAAGGAACCTTCACATCTAGATAGCTTGCTATCTTAATGTCCAGTGGGGATTTCACTTAGCTTTCTTAATCAACTCACACCATATTCAATAATCTTAAAAAGGAACAAAATAATCCTTCATCACTTTTTAAACATGGAAGTTGGTGTGTTTCATTCACATGCTTATCCTTTTGTTCCTGTAAAATGACATCACAAACTGTAGAAGAAAAAACATTGACCAATAAACTTTCTCTAGTTCCATTTATTTTTCTTTATTTTCCCTTCCTTCTGCAGTTTATATTACTTCTTGTTCTATTCTTTCTTTTCCTTTTCTCCTTTAGCCTACATTGATCCTTACTGACTTGTCTTGGTGTCGTAAATTTCTACTTCTTTTGATGTACCTCATGCCTAAAAAAAGAGAACGTTCATCAAGATGGAGAGTTTTCAAACGAAGTCATGCCCATCCCAAAAGAAGATGACAAGAGTCCATGGGAGCAATATCACATAATTTTTCTTTCACAGATTGCCATGTACTGAATTTGATGCATGCTTGATGCAGATGAAAGGTTGTTGGTAACTAGAGTTTCTCCACCAATCTTTGGCTAACAACATTGTTTTCGCTTCCGTAATCGAATGCAACTAAACATGGATGGCCTTCGGTTAAACACTTTGTATAATAAACTTCCTTTCCTATTCCAAATCTAGATAGCCAGGCTCTGAATACCAAATGATGTGAATCCACAGGGTTCCATTCGTTTGACTGATCTATCATTGTTGGAATGCTAACAAGCAAGAAATTTGAAAAATTATTTAAAACGAGAAAATGGAAACATAAAAGAAGATGGAACGAAAATCGATAGACATCACAGTTCCAAGAATGGAACATAAGCCTAAGAGTTGAAACACACAAAGGGATAAAGGACCTTTGATTAAACTCATGGATTCTTGAATCACTCAAGAACTTAGGAGAATCACTCTCACTAAGATAGATGAGATAAAACTCGCTTGTTTTCTGAATAAAACTCAACTTGCCTTCATTGATTAAAATGGTTCAACTTATATAGGAGCTTTAACCATCAGAATTACAAAAGACACATAAATTTCAATATCATTCCGCTTAAAGCTATTAATTAATGATCCACTCAAGCTAATGACGATGCGCTACTTAATGGTTGATTGTAACTTAAATTAAGGCTACCAAAAGTCTTCCACCTTGATATGTAACAATAAATACTTCCATGCATTGTGTTAGACGAATTTGCTTCTTATCGACTGACTGAATGCATAATAAAGCACTATGAACAAGCTTCCTTTTTAAACATGGAAGTTGGTGTGTTTCATTCCCATGCTTATCCTTTTGTTCCTGTAAAATGACATCACAAACTGTAGAAGAAAAAATATTGACGAATAAACTTTCTCTAGTTCCATTTCTTTTTCTTTATTTTCCCTTCCTTCTGCAGTTTATATTACTTCTTGTTCTATTTTTTCTTTTCCTTTTTCTCTTTCAGCCTACGTTGATCCTTACTGACTTGTCTTGGTGTCATAAATTTCTACTTCTTTTAATGTCCCTCATTCCTCAAATAAAGGGAACGTTCATCAAGATGCAGTGATTTAAAACGAAGCCATGCCCATCCCAAAAGAAGATGACAAGAGTCCATGGGAGCAATATCACATAATACTTCTTTCACAGATTGCCATGTACTGAATTTGATGCATGCTTGATCCAGATGAAAGGTTGCTGGTAACTGGAGTTTCTCCACCAATCTTTGGCTCACAACATTGTTTTCGCTTCCGTAATCGAATGCAACTAAACATGGATGGCCTTCGGTTAAACACTTTGTATAATAAACTTCCTTTCCTATTCCAAATCTAGATAGCCAGGCTTTAAATACCAAATGATATGAATCCACAGGGTTCGATTCGTTTGATTGATCTATCATTGTTGGAATGCTAACAAGCAAGAAATTTGAGAAATTATTTAAAACGAGAAAATGGAAACATAAAAGAAGATGGAACGAAAATTGATACACATCACACTTCCAAGAACGGAAGATAAGCCTAAGAGTTGAAACACACAAAGGGATAAAGGCCCTTTGATTAAACTCATGGATTCTTGAATCACTCAAGAACTTAGAAGAATCACTCTCACTAAGATAGATGAGATAAAACTCTTTTATTTTCTGAATAAAACTCAGCTTGCCTTCATTGATGAAAATGGTTCAACTTATATAGGAGCGTTAACCATCAGAATTACAAAAGACACATAAATTTCAATATCATCCCGCTTAAAGCTATTAATTAATGGTCCACTCAAGCTAATGACGATGCGCTACTTAAGGGTTGATTGTAACTTAAATTAAGGCTATCAAAAGTCATCCACAGACTTTGAGCAAAGGTCTTCCTGATCTTCCAGAAGTTGGTTCTTAAGTTGGCATACAGACCCTTATTTTAACTGAAGATAAAGCAAAACTAAAGCCCATTAATTGGTTAAGCACAAACACAATTTGCTCAGCCAATTTTACAAAGCATTGGGGCCTTATTTAAATAAAAGAAACTGCATCAACACGGCGCATTAGTCATCCTCCATTTGACCCATATGCAATTCACATCATACCCTCCTTCTTCGAGAAGATTTGTCCCGAATCTTAAGACACTAGTTTTAATGTAAGATTATTATGATCTTTTGAACGATTTTTTTTTTCCCAAGTTGAAACTAATTCTCTTCCTCCAGGATCAAATTCAACTTGATACTTGTTACTTTCCAATGGTTGCAATCCGTCGATAACATTTCTCGGCAACAGTACCCCACCTTGATATGTAACAATAAATAATTCCATGCATTGTGTTTGAGGAATTAGCTTCTTATCGACGGACCAAATGCATAATAAAGCACTATGAACAAGCTTCCTTTTTAAACATGGAAGTTGGTGTGTTTCATTCACATGCTTATCGTTTTGTTCCTGTAAAATGACATCACAAACTGTAGAAGATAAAAACATTGACGAATATACTTTCTCTAGTTCCATTTCTTTTTCTTTATTTTCCCTTCCTTCTGCAGTTTATATTACTTCTTGTTCTATTCTTTCTTTTTCTATTTTCTCCTTCAGCCTACGTTGATCCTTACTGACTTGTCTTGGTGTCATAAACTTCTACTTCTTTTGATGTCCCTCATTCCTCAAATAAAGGGAACATTCATCATGATTGAGTGTTTCAAAACGAAGCCATGCACATCCAAAAAGAAGATGACAAGAGTCCATGGGAGCAATATCACATAATACTTCTTTCACGCATTGTCATGTACTGAATTTGATCCATGATTGATCCAGATGAAAGGTTGCTGGTAACTGGAGTTTCTCCACCAATCTTTGGCTCACAACATTGTTTTCGCTTCCGTAATCGAATGCAACTAAACATGGATGGCCTTCGGTGAAACACTTTGTATAATAAACTTCCTTTCCTTTTCCAAATCTAGATAGCCAGGCTCTGAATACCGAATGATGTGAATCCACAGGGTTCGATTCGTTTGACTGATCTATCATTGTTGGAATGCTAACAAGCAAGAAATTTGAGAAATTATTTAAAACGAGAAAATGGAAACAGAAAAGAAGATGGAACGGAAATTAACAGACATCACACTTCCAAGAATGGAGGATAAGCCTAAGAGTTGAAACACACAAAGGGATAAAGGACCTTTGATTAAACTCATGGATTCTTGAATCACTCAAGAACTTAGGAGAATCACTCTCACTAAGATAGATGAGATAAAAGTCGTTTATTTTCTGAATAAAACTCAGCTTGCCTTCATTGATGAAAACGGTTCAACTTATATAGGAGCTTCAACCATCAGAATTACAAAAGACACATCAATTTCAATATCATCCCACTGAAAGCTATTAATTAATAATCCACTCAAGCTAATAACGATCCGCTACTTAATGGTTGATTGTAACTGAATTTAAGGCTACCAAAAGTCATCCACAAACTTTGAGCAAAGGTCTTCCTGATCTTCCAAAGGTTGGTTCTTAAGTTGGCATACAGACCTTTATTTCAACTGAAGATAAAGCAAAACTAAAGCCCATTAATTGGTTAAGCACAAACACAATTTGGTCAGCCAATTTTACAAAGCATTGGGCCCTTATTTCAATAAAGGAAACTGCATCAACACGGCGCATTAGTCATCCTCCATTTGACCCATATGCAATTCACATCATACCTTCCTTCTTCGACAAGATTTGTCCCGAATCTTAAGACACTAGTTTTAATGTAAGTTTATTATGATCTCATGAAGGACTTTTATTTTTTCACAAGTTGAAACTGATTCTCTTCTTCCAGGATCAAATTCAACTTGATATTTGTTACTTTCCAATGGTTGCAATCCGTCGATAACATTTCTCGGCAACAGTACCCCACCTTGATATGTAACAATAAATAATTCCATGCATTGTGTTTGACGAATTTGCTTCTTATCGACGGACCAAATGCATAATAAAGCACTATGAACAAGCTTCCTTTTGTTCCTGTAAAATGACATCACAAACTGTAGAAGAAAATACATTGACGAATACACTTTCTCTAGTTCCATTTATTTTTCTTTATTTTCCCTTCCTTCTGCAGTTTATATTACTTCTTGTTCTATTCTTTCTTTTTCTGTTTTCTCCTTCAGCCTACGTTGATCCTTACTAACTTGTCTTGGTGTCATAAATTTCTACTTCTTTTGATGTCCCTCATGCCTCAAATAAAGGGAACGTTCATCGACATGGAGAGTTTTAAAACGAAGCCATGCCCATCCCAAAAGAAAATGACAAGAGTCCATGGGAGCAATATCACATAATACTTCTTTCACGCATTGCCATAGACTGAATTTGATCCATGCTTGATCCAGATGAAAGGTTGCTAGTAACTGGAGTTTCTCCACCAACCTTTGGCTCACAACATTGTTTTCGCTTCCGTTACCGAATGCAACTAAACATGGATCGCCTTCGGTTAAACACTTTGTATAATAAACTTCCTTTCCTATTCCAAATCTAGATAGCTAGGCTCTGAATACCAAATGATGTGAATCCACAGGGTTCGATTCGTTTGACGGTCTATCATTGTTGGAATGCTAACAAGCTAGAAATTTGAGAAATTATTTAAAACGAGAAAATGGAAACACAAAAGAAGATGGAACGGAAATTGATAGACATCACACTTCGAAGAATGGAAGATAAGCCTAAGAGTTGAAACACACAAAGGGATAAAGGACCTTTGATTAAACTCATGGATTCTTGAATCACTAAAAAACTTAGGAGAATCACTCTCACTAAGATAGATGAGATAAAACTCGTTTATTTTCTAAATAAAACTCAGCTTGCCTTCATTGATGAAAATGGTTCAACTTATATAGGAGCTTTAACCATCAGAATTACAAAAGACACATAAATTTCAATATCATCCCACTTAAAGCTATTAATTAATGATCCACTCAAGCTAATAACGATCCGCTACTTAATGGTTTATTGTAACTGAATTTATGGCTACCAAAAGTCATCCACAAACTTTGAGCAAAGGTCCTCTTGATCTTCTAAAGGTTGGTTGTTAAGTTGGCATATGGACCCTCATTTCAACTTGAAGATAAAGCAAAAGTAAAGCCCATTACTTGGTTAATCACAAACATAATTTGGTCAGCCAATTTTACAAAGCATTGGGCCCTTATTTAAATAAAAGAAACTGCATCAACAGGGCGCATTAGTCATCCTCCATTTGACCCATATGCAATTCACATCATACCCTCCTTCTTCGAGAAGATTTGTCACGAATCTTAAGACACTAGTTTTAATGTAAGTTTATTACGATCTTGTGAAGGACTTTTCTTTTTTCACAAGTTGAAACTAATTCTCTTCTTTCAGGATCAAATTCAACTTGATATTTGTTACTTTCGAATGGTTGCAATCCGTCGATAACATTTCTTGGCAACAGTACCCCACCTTGATATGTAACAATAAATAATTCCATGCATTGTGTTTGACGAATTTGCTTCTTATCGATGGACCAAATGCATAATAAAGCATTATGAACAAGCTTCCTTTTTAAACATGGAAGTTGGTGTGTTTCATTCACATGCTTATCCTTTTGTTCCTGTATAATGACATCACAAACTATAGAAGGAAAAACATTGACGAATAAACTTTCTCTACTTCCATTTCTTTTTCTTTATTTTCCCTTCCTTTTGCAATTTATATTACTTCTTGTTCTATTCTTTCTTTTTCTGTTTTCTCCTTCGGCCTACGTTGATCCTTACTGACTTGTCTTGGTGTCATAAATTTATACTTCTTTTGATGTCCCTCATGCCTCAATTAAAAGGAACGTTCATCAAGATGGAGTGTTTTAAAACGAAGTCATGCCCATCCTAAAAGAAGATGACATGAGTCCATGGGAGCAATATCACATAATACTTCTTTCACGCATTGTCATGTACTGAATTTGATCCATGCTTGATCCAGATGAAAGGTTGCTGGTAGCTGGAGTTTCTCCACCAATCTTTGGCTCCCAACATTGTTTTCGCTTCCGTAATCGAATGCAACTAAACATGGATGTCCTTCGGCGAAACAATTTGTATAATAAACTTCCTTTCCTATTCCAAATCTAGATAGCCAGGCTCTGAATACCGAATGATGTGAATCCACAGGGTTCGATTCGTTTGACTGATCTATCATTGTTGGAATGCTAACAAGCAAGAAATTTGAGAAATTATTTAAAACGAGAAAATGGAAACAGAAAAGAAGATGGAACGGAAATTAACAGACATCACACTTCCAAGAATGGAGGATAAGCCTAAGAGTTGAAACACAAAAAGGGATAAAGGACCTTTGATTAAACTCATGGATTCTTGAATCACTCAAGAACTTAGGAGAATCACTCTCACTAAGATAAATGAGATAAAACTCGTTTATTTTCTGAATAAAACTCAGCTTGCCTTCATTGATGAAAACGGTTCAACTTATATAGGAGCTTCAACCATCAGAATTACAAAAGACACATCAATTTCAAAATCATCCCACTGAAAGCTATTAATTAATGATCCACTCAAGCTAATAACGATCCGCTACTTAATGGTTGATTGTAACTGAATTTAAGGCTACCAAAAGTCATCCACAAACTTTGAGCAAAGGTCTTCCTGATCTTCCAAAGGTTGGTTCTTAAGTTGGCATACAGACCTTTATTTCAACTGAAGATAAAGCAAAACTAAAGCCCATTAATTGGTTAAGCACAAACACAATTTGGTCAGCCAATTTTACAAAGCATTGGGCCCTTATTTAAATAAAGGAAACTGCATCAACACGGCGCATTAGTCATCCTCCATTTGACCCATATGCAATTCACATCATACCTTCCTTCTTCGACAAGATTTGTCCCGAATCTTAAGACACTAGTTTTAATGTAAGTTTATTATGATCTCATGAAGGACTTTTATTTTTTCACAAGTTGAAACTGATTCTCTTCTTCCAGGATCAAATTCAACTTGATATTTGTTACTTTCCAATGGTTGCAATCCGTCGATAACATTTCTCGGCAACAGTACCCCACCTTGATATGTAACAATAAATAATTCCATGCATTGTGTTTGACGAATTTGCTTCTTATCGACGGACCAAATGCATAATAAAGCACTATGAACAAGCTTCCTTTTTAAACATGGAAGTTGGTGTGTTTCATTCACATGCTTATCCTTTTGTTCCTGTATAATGACATCACAAACTATAGAAGGAAAAACATTGACGAATAAACTTTCTCTACTTCCATTTCTTTTTCTTTATTTTCCCTTCCTTTTGCAATTTATATTACTTCTTGTTCTATTCTTTCTTTTTCTGTTTTCTCCTTCGGCCTACGTTGATCCTTACTGACTTGTCTTGGTGTCATAAATTTATACTTCTTTTGATGTCCCTCATGCCTCAATTAAAAGGAACGTTCATCAAGATGGAGTGTTTTAAAACGAAGTCATGCCCATCCTAAAAGAAGATGACATGAGTCCATGGGAGCAATATCACATAATACTTCTTTCACGCATTGTCATGTACTGAATTTGATCCATGCTTGATCCAGATGAAAGGTTGCTGGTAGCTGGAGTTTCTCCACCAATCTTTGGCTCCCAACATTGTTTTCGCTTCCGTAATCGAATGCAACTAAACATGGATGTCCTTCGGCGAAACAATTTGTATAATAAACTTCCTTTCCTATTCCAAATCTAGATAGCCAGGCTCTGAATACCGAATGATGTGAATCCACAGGGTTCGATTCGTTTGACTGATCTATCATTGTTGGAATGCTAACAAGCAAGAAATTTGAGAAATTATTTAAAACGAGAAAATGGAAACAGAAAAGAAGATGGAACGGAAATTAACAGACATCACACTTCCAAGAATGGAGGATAAGCCTAAGAGTTGAAACACAAAAAGGGATAAAGGACCTTTGATTAAACTCATGGATTCTTGAATCACTCAAGAACTTAGGAGAATCACTCTCACTAAGATAGATGAGATAAAACTCGTTTATTTTCTGAATAAAACTCAGCTTGCCTTCATTGATGAAAACGGTTCAACTTATATAGGAGCTTCAACCATCAGAATTACAAAAGACACATCAATTTCAAAATCATCCCACTGAAAGCTATTAATTAATGATCCACTCAAGCTAATAACGATCCGCTACTTAATGGTTGATTGTAACTGAATTTAAGGCTACCAAAAGTCATCCACAAACTTTGAGCAAAGGTCTTCCTGATCTTCCAAAGGTTGGTTCTTAAGTTGGCATACAGACCTTTATTTCAACTGAAGATAAAGCAAAACTAAAGCCCATTAATTGGTTAAGCACAAACACAATTTGGTCAGCCAATTTTACAAAGCATTGGGCCCTTATTTAAATAAAGGAAACTGCATCAACACGGCGCATTAGTCATCCTCCATTTGACCCATATGCAATTCACATCATACCTTCCTTCTTCGACAAGATTTGTCCCGAATCTTAAGACAATAGTTTTAATGTAAGTTTATTATGATCTCATGAAGGACTTTTATTTTTTCACAAGTTGAAACTGATTCTCTTCTTCCAGGATCAAATTCAACTTGATATTTGTTACTTTCCAATGGTTGCAATCCATCGATAACATTTCTCGGCAACAGTACCCCACCTTGATATGTAACAATAAATAATTCCATGCATTGTGTTTGACGAATTTGCTTCTTATCGACGGACCAAATGCATAATAAAGCACTATGAACAAGCTTCCTTTTGTTCCTGTAAAATGACATCACAAACTGTAGAAGAAAATACATTGACGAATACACTTTCTCTAGTTCCATTTATTTTTCTTTATTTTCCCTTCCTTCTGCAGTTTATATTACTTCTTGTTCTATTCTTTCTTTTTCTGTTTTCTCCTTCAGCCTACGTTGATCCTTACTAACTTGTCTTGGTGTCATAAATTTCTACTTCTTTTGATGTCCCTCATGCCTCAAATAAAGGGAACGTTCATCGACATGGAGAGTTTTAAAACGAAGCCATGCCCATCCCAAAAGAAAATGACAAGAGTCCATGGGAGCAATATCACATAATACTTCTTTCACGCATTGCCATAGACTGAATTTGATCCATGCTTGATCCAGATGAAAGGTTGCTAGTAACTGGAGTTTCTCCACCAACCTTTGGCTCACAACATTGTTTTCGCTTCCGTTACCGAATGCAACTAAACATGGATCGCCTTCGGTTAAACACTTTGTATAATAAACTTCCTTTCCTATTCCAAATCTAGATAGCTAGGCTCTGAATACCAAATGATGTGAATCCACAGGGTTCGATTCGTTTGACGGTCTATCATTGTTGGAATGCTAACAAGCTAGAAATTTGAGAAATTATTTAAAACGAGAAAATGGAAACACAAAAGAAGATGGAACGGAAATTGATAGACATCACACTTCGAAGAATGGAAGATAAGCCTAAGAGTTGAAACACACAAAGGGATAAAGGACCTTTGATTAAACTCATGGATTCTTGAATCACTAAAAAACTTAGGAGAATCACTCTCACTAAGATAGATGAGATAAAACTCGTTTATTTTCTAAATAAAACTCAGCTTGCCTTCATTGATGAAAATGGTTCAACGTATATAGGAGCTTTAACCATCAGAATTACAAAAGACACATAAATATCAATATCATCCCGCTTAAAGCTATTAGTTAATGATCCACTCAAGCTAATAACGATCCGCTACTTAATGGTTGATTGTAACTAAATTTAAGGCTACCAAAAGTTATCCACAAACTTTGAGCAAAGGTCTTCCTGATCTTCCAGAAGTTGGTTCTTAAGTTGGCATACAGACCCTTATTTTAACTGAAGATAAAGCAAAACTAAAGCCCATTAATTGGTTAAGCACAAACACAATTTGGTCAGCCAATTTTACAAAGCATTGGGCCCTTATTTAAATAAAAGAAACTGCATCAACACGGCACATTAGTCATCCTCCATTTGACCCATATGCAATTCACATCATACCCTCCTTCTTCGAGAAGATTTGTCCCGAATCTTAAGACACTAGTTTTAATGTAAGTTTATTATGATCTTGTGAAGGAATTTTATTTTTTCACAAGTTGAAACTAATTCTCTTCTTCCAGGATCAAATTCAACTTGATATTTGTTACTTTTCAATGGTTGCAATCCATCGATAACATTTCTTGGCAACAGTACCCCACCTTGATATGTAACAATAAATAATTTCATGCATTGTGTTTGACGAATTTGCTTCTTATCGACGGACCAAATGCATAATAAAGCACTATGCACAAGCTTCCTTTCTAAACATGGAAGTTGGTGTTTTTCATTCACATGCTTATCCTTTTGTTATTGTAAAATGACCTCAGAAACTGTAGAAGAAAAAACATTGACGAATAAACTTTTTCTAGTTCCATTTCTTTTTCTTTATTTTCCCTTCCTTTTGCAATTTATATTACTTCTTGTTCTATTCTTTCTTTTTCTGTTTTCTCCTTCAGCCTACGTTGATCCTTACTGACTAGTCTTGGTGTCATAAATTTCTACTTCTTTTGATGTCCCTCATGCCTCAAATAAAGGGAACATTCATCAAGATGGAGTGTTTTAAAACGAAGGCATGCCCATCCCAAAAAAACATGACAAGAGTCCATGGGAGCAATATCACATAATACTTCTTTCACGCATTGTCATGTACTGAATTTGATCCATGCTTGATCCAGATGAAAGGTTGCTGGTAATTGGAGTTTCTCCACCAATCTTTGGCTCACAACATTGTTTTTGCTTCCGTAATCGAATGCAAGTAAACATGGATGGCCTTCGATTAAAAACTTTGTATAATAAACCTCCTTTCCTATTCCAAATCTAGATAGCCAGGCTCTGAATACCGAAGGATGTGAATCTCCAGGGTTCGATTCGTTTGACTGATCTATCATTGTTGGAATGCTAACAAGTAAGAAATTTGAGAAATTATTTAAAACGAGAAAATGGAAACATAAAATAAGATGGAACGAAAATTGATAGACATCACACTTCCAAGAATGGAAGATAAGCCTAAGAGTTGAAACACACAAAGGGATAAAGGACCTTTGATTAAACTCAAGGATTCTTGAATCACTCAAGAACTTAGGAGAATCACTCTCACTAAGATAGATGAGATAAAACTCGTTTATTTTCTGAATAAAACTCAGCTTGCCTTCATTGATGAAAATGGTTCAACTTATATAGGACCTTTAACCATCAGAATTACAAAAGACACATAAATTTCAATATCATCCCACTTAAAGCTATTAATTAATGATCCACTCAAGCTAATAACAATCCGCTACTTAATCGTTGATAGTAACTGAATTTAAGGCTACCAAAAGTCATCCACAAACTTTGAGCAAAGGTCCTCTTGATCTTCCAAAGGTTGGTTCTTAAGTTGGCATATGGACCCTTATTTCAACTTGAAGATAAAGCAAAACTAAAGCCCATTAATTGGTTAAGCACAAACACAATTTGGTCAGCCAATTTTACAAAGCATTGGGCCCTTATTTAAATGAAAGAAACTGCATCAACACGGTGCATTAGTCATCCTCCATTTGACCCATATGCAATTCACATCATACCCTCCTTCGAGAAGATTTGTCCCGAATCTTAAGACACTAGTTTTAATGTAAGTTTATTATGATCTTGTGAAGGACTTTTATTTTTTCGCAACTTGAAATTAATTCTCTTCCTATAGGATCAAATTCAACTTGATATTTGTTACTTTCTCTCCCAACCATACCCAAGTACATGGCAACTAGAGAACACAATGGCCGTCTACCACGCAGAGACGCCTTCGCACAGAACCAGATGGCCCCCAGAGAGCACAATAGCCGCCTACGACGCAAGAGCACCTCCATATTGAGAACACAGCCCCCACCTAGCGTCATACACCCCTGTTAAACAGCACGGCCTACAACCAAAACCCGGTGGCCGCCTACCATGCGAAAGACACCTTTCCAAAGGAAAGCCACCCTCGACGCATCTCATGGCCGAGTACCGGACACCGCCAACACTCGAAGGACCCCTTGGTAAATTCCTCCCTTTTACACTGGATCCAAGAATAGCCAAAAAAAGGAATATTGGGCCAGAAAGCTCATCCCAGGTAGGACCCACAAGTAAAAAGGTATAAATAGCACTCTGTTGCATGCATTTATTACACATTAATTATTCCCTGAAACCCTGACATCACCAGTGCTGACTTAGGCATCAGAGTGTTTTTTGCAGGTCCCCTACGCCGCCCTCAAGCCCCCCCTTTGAGACAAGAGAAGACCGACCCTGAGAAGACACACAAGACCCTTGGCCGATTTGTGGACTACAGACCTCGGTTCCATAAGAACAATTGGCGCCCACCGTGGGGCCGAAGAGTATTTCACAGATCCAAGGTGATAACCCCAGAAGCAAGATGGTATCCACGCGAAGCAGAACAACAGATGTCCCCCCCTTGGTGCCAACTGTGGAAGTTGGCGACCCCGGCCCCGCCTCGGAGATATCACGCATCCTAGAAGCTCAAGCCAGGATGCAGCAGGAGTTCGCAGAATACAAGAGGAATGCAGATGAGATGGAAGCACTAAGGGAAGAAAACTCCCGCCTTAGGCAGAAAATTGAAGCAGACAAAGCGGCTGGGGAGCTATACCATCCCCATTCGAGGATGGAGGTCCCTCCTCACTCGAGAAATGACCCCCCTCCACATTCAAAACTCGACGTCCATCCTACTGAGGACGAGAGTGAATACAGGCCCACCGCTCCAACCTTGGGCGGCATCTACAGCTCCTTCGCCTCTAGAAGAAATCATCGCCACCCCTTCGTGGACGGGATCACAGAGACACCTTTACCCCATAAATGGAAGGCACCAACAGTTACCTACGACGGAACCACGGACCCAGACGAATTTGTGTCCATTTATACCAACCAAGTAAGCCTCTACTCCACTGATGACGCCGTGCTATGCAAATCATTCTCAGTAGCCCTCAGGGGGTCAGCTCTGGAGTGGTTTATGAGCCTCCCCCCTACACTATCGACTCCTTCACCACGCTCACCACTACCTTCACCACCCAATTTGATACAAGCAGACGACATGATCTAACCACAATCGCCCTCCTCAACCTCAAACAAGAAGAGGGAGAACCCCTTCGAGTTTTCATTGATAGGTTCGGGGCCATCGCCATGAAGATCAAGGACCTCACCCCTAACCTCATCCTGATGTATATGATGATCTCTCTCAGGCTAGGACCTTTCGCCAACGAGCTGGCCATGCGCCCCCCCTGAGTATGCAAGAGCTTCGCAAGAGAGCGGCCATGTTTATAAGGGTCGAGGACATGAGACGTTACCAGAACAACGCCCAATCCGCCCCAGCACGGACAGAGATCAAGAGGACCAACAAAGAGCCCATCCCACAAGGCCATAACCATCCCCCAGAACGCAGACCAGCAAAATTCTCGAATTATGCCCCCTTAAACGCGCCCCGGTCTCGCATACTCGATGAAGTCCTGCAAGCAGAACTCCTCCCCCCACCAAGGAAATATCAAAACCCGCCCAACGTAGATTTGAGCAAGTATTGTCACTACCATCACAACAATGGCCACACCACCGATGAATGCGACACTCTACGAGACAAAATAGAAGAACTCATCCGAGCTGGACATCTAAGGCACTATATAAGAGAAATAGGAGAAGGTCCCCCCAGACCCCGCTACGACAGGAACGATAACAGGCGAACCGAGCAACGCAATGACCGAAGAGTCGAGCATAGAAAACCAAGAAGAGAGCTAGCCAGAACGCAGAACGCAGAACAAAGGGAACCACCACAGCCATAACCGCGACGAGTAGATGACAGACCACCTCTACGCAGAACAATCAATACAATATCAAGGGGAGTCGCAGGAGGAGGGAGGTCCTCCTCATCGAGAAAGAGACACTTGAGAGCCGTCCAGCAAATACACGTAGTATCCAGCCGAACGCAAAGAAGAATGCCGCCCATCACTTTCTCAGATTCCGATTTCCAAGGCACCGACCCCAACCAAGACGACCCCATGGTCATAACCGTGGAAGTCGAGAACTTCGCAGTAAAGAAGGTTCTCATCGATCAGGGGAGCTCCGTAGATATCTTATATTGGAAAACATTCAACAAGATGCAGATACCCCTCGCCGACCTAACCCCTCACAATGAGCCCATATACAGATTCTCAGGTGAGAGAGTCCCCACCAAAGGGTACATCGATCTTCATACAACGTTTGGAGAGGGAAGACAGACCAAAACCATTCCCATTCGTTACTTGGTCATCGACGCCCACACATCCTACAACATCCTCCTTGGCCGCCTATCCATCAATACGCTGGGTGCCATTGTATCCACCCCACACCTCGCAATGAAGTTT
Organism: Vigna unguiculata; assembly: GCF_037176805.1. Classification (NCBI taxonomy): domain Eukaryota; kingdom Viridiplantae; phylum Streptophyta; class Magnoliopsida; order Fabales; family Fabaceae; genus Vigna; species Vigna unguiculata. Next base: position 32,561,682 of record NC_140794.1, read on the forward strand.
CCGTCCCCGCAAGGCGACATCATCACGGTACATGGCGACCAACGCGTAGCCAGAGAATGCTACATGGCAAGCCTGAAACTCCCACACCCACCTCTGACAACCCACAACATTGAACAATCCCAGGCCCACACCACCCTAGCCGGCGATGACTTAGACCCCAGAATAAACTCCGAAGCACGCCTCGAACCCGTGGGGGAAACAAGACAACTCCCACTTGAACAACAAGGCCACTTCCTCCAGGTTGGAACTTCCCTTCCAGAGGGAGAGGAACGCCACATCGAGCAAGTGCTCAGGCAGAACGCTGACCTCTTCGCTTGGTCAGTAGTCGATCTCCCCGGAGTTCACCCCAGGATAGCCGCCCACCGGCTATCTGTCTTCCCAAACGTAAAACCCGTCTCCCAAAAAAAAAGGAAGCTTGGAGAAAGCAGAAGGCAAGCAACTATAGCAGAGGCTGATAAACTAAAACAGACCGGTTTTGTCGGTGAAGCCCAATACATGACCCGGCTCACCAACGTGGTGCTAGTCAAGAAACCTAACGGGAAATGGCGCAGCTGTGTAGATTACACGGACTTGAACAAGGCCTGCCCGCGGGATGCCTACCCATTACCCAGCATAGACAGACTCGTCGATGGGGCCGCAGGACATGCCGTACTGAGCTTCTTAGACGTTTACTCCGGCTACAACCAAATACCCATGGCTGATGAAGACAAAATCAAAACCGCATTCATAACAGAGGAGGCCAACCTTTACTACAAAGTAATGCCCTTTGGCCTCAAAAATGTCGGCGCTACATACCAACGCTTGATGGATAGAGTTTTCCAGCCACTCTTGGGCAAGTCAGTAGAAGTATACGTCGAAGACATCATCGTTAAGTGCCCCAACGTGCAACAGCACTCCGCGGACCTAACGCAAGTCTTCAAAGCCCTTTGCACATACAACATCAGACTCAACCCTGAAAAATGTACATTCGGAGTAGACAGCGGGAAATTTATGGGTTTCATGCTCACGCAGCGAGGGATTGAGGCCAACCTTGAAAAATGTCAAACCATCATCGACATGAGAAGCCCCGCGAACATCAAAGAGGTGCAGTGATTAGTAGGAAGACTAACCGTCATCTCGCGCTTCCTCCTAAAGTTGGCGGACAAAACCAAACCAATGATCCAACTCCTAAAAAAGTCGACCAAGTTCACCTGGGACGACACCTGTGAACAAAACTTCAACACTTTGAAGCAACTCCTCACCACCCCCTAGTCCTAGCCAAACCAGACCTTTCCCTCCCCCTTATAGTGTACATAGCCGCATCAACGAACGCCGTCAGCTCTGTACTCGTCCAAGAAAGGGACAACACCCAACAACCATTCACCATTCCTTCACTTCCGTTGCATCTTTCACCGATCATTCACCATTTCAGCTGCGAGAACGAGAGTTTGGCAACGTTCTACCGAACTAGCTCTCATCATGTGGTAATCAGAGCTCCAGTTTTGAGCTTGGAGCATGGAGGTCTTCAAAGATGAGTATCTCTGTTCTTGTTTCTTCTTTTCTGTTCGATTCTGTCTTGTTCTTACTTGATTGCGTTTTTTGTGTCTCTGTTGAATCTGTGCCGTGGTGAATTTGTTGTTGAAATTGATTCACAATTTGTTGCTCTAATTTTCTGAATCAATACTGTAAAGACTTTTTTTAGCTCGCTGAATCTGCTGCCATCAATGCATGCCTCTTAGGTTTTTAATTTCAATTTTGATTACCTAGCTTTCAATTTTATAATCTCGTGTATTTGTCTTAGGTCTTGTTAGTTCGTTTTCTATGTTAATGATTCCATAGATGTGTGCCTAATTTTTTTTTTCTGTTGATCTATGTTGCGCGTCTGTTTTTGTCCCTACTGTGTATCACATGCTTAGTTTCCTTTGTTTTGTGGAGTTCACATCTTGTTAGTAGATCAATAGCAACTTTCTGCAGTGTATTTTTCACTGTTTCATGTTTAATTCGTGCTGAGTTCTTGCATTGTTTGTCCAATTTCGGTTAAGATGTTTTTCACTAATAGTAGTTGATTTTGTTGTTCCTTTGTGCTTTGTTTGATTCTGTTCTTGCTCTGGAAATTCATCTGTTGGCCAAGGATTGCTGTGACCGAAGCATTTAGTGAGTAATCTCTCAATGTGAGCTCTGATTTGTATCAGACTCTATATGTGGAACCTCCAGCTTGGTCATGTGTATGCATAGGCAGTTATACTAGCATGGCTCCATTACTGTGCACTTTACTTTCAGCATCAGTATTCATTCGCAGAATTCTGTTATGCAGAATTGAGTCATGCGCATTGTGTTTTGATTCCAGTTCTGCTCAGTTTATTGCTATTGCTTTGTTGATGATTCAGAACTGGCAGATTTTTATGCTTGTCTAAGCTGATTAAGTTGCATATTATTGTAGTGTACTACGTTGGTTATATCCTGTTGTGCAGCAATCAATATTGTACATTCTGTTTGCTACATCATATTTGGCCTTTGTTGTTGAGTGCAGTAGAGTTTATGGCCTGGCTTTCTTTTCATAGTTTCTGTTTTATCAGATTACTGTCATTCAACTTGTCTCAGTTAGCTATTTCTTTCTGGTCCATTTGACTGCAGCCGTGGTATCTTGAGTGCCTATGTGTGGCCCTGATTCATTGATTGCATACACAATTCTAGTGTTATTGCTTTGATTTGCAGCTAGTTTCTTAGATCACACATGTTCAGCTTTTGAGATTGTCAAATGACTTAAAATGTTGCAAATTTTGTGATCTGTGTTGATGATTGATTCAAATCTGCTGCATACTGATGTTTGATTCTGCAGTGACCGAGAGAGTCTCATTTCACCTATGTCATTCTCCAATTTTTTTTAAGTTGAATCTTTTGATAATTCTTCATGTGCATCTATTAATTGACATTGGAAGCATGAAAATTTTTGTGAACTATGGCTAAAAAAAAAGTATGTTGATCTTTGAAAGTTGAAAAGAAAACAGTGAAAAGAAAATCAGTGGGAAGAGATTGATAATAAGAACATCTGGAAAAAGAAAGTTGCTAGAGCAGTTCACAACTTCATCCTTACATTGTATTTTCAGTTTCAATTTGAGATGCATGTGCACTATTTTGGATTCAACTTGTTTTATGTCTTCTTGATTTTAGTTTTTTTAATCTTGTTCTAGACACATTCTTTAAGTTCTCCTTTATGTGCTATCCTTTATTGATTTGCCTTTTTCTTGCTTGTCCTTCTTGTTATTCAATTGAGTTTGTTCATTTATTTCTATCACTTGATGTTGTCCAATTCTTCCATTTGAGCTTTTCTTGATTTTCTGCTTTGTTATTCTTATGTGGAAGACCGTGAGTGATCTTGGTTCATTTGGCTTGAAACTCACTGATTTGGCAACTTTGTAGGTGATTACCTTTCTCTTGAAGGTAGAGCTGAAGGAGGAACTGTGAGGAAAGACACTTGAGTGGCTACCCGAGAGAAATTGAGGAGTGAGCTGGGATTTCAAAGAAGACCAAACACTTGAGGGCAGGCTGGACCGAGAGCAAACTGATCCAATTCTAGTTGCAGATTTCTTTTTGTTATCACAAAATTTTGTGTAATATTTGTTTTCAGTTCTGTTCATTTTGTCTTGGAATGGGAAAATGCATTATTGCAATTCCATTCTTTGGCTGTTTGTAATAGCTTTTTTTAATCGCGTAGTTTGGAAGAATTAAGAGGTTTCAAAGTGCCACTTATTCTTTCCAGATAGGTTTCGTCTAGTGTTTATGTTTTCTTGTTCTTTATGTTTTCCATGTCCAGGTTATGTGTGTGTTATGCATGTTTGATGTTTCTGTTTTACGTCTCTGTGATATCTAGGTGCAAATCTTTAAACACTTAGTTGACCTTTCTTTGGTCATAGGATTTCACACACTTTGAAAGTTGTTTTTCACAATTAAGATCTGTTTTGTTGGAAAATTTTATTGAGAATTTTTGTGAAAGAAATTTAGAGATTTCTGGCTAGGAAAGGCTTGGTTTCTAAGCCTGTCCATGAGACTCACCTCCCTTTCCTGGGAATATCTCTAGAAATTTTTTTCTTTATATTCTCTTTATAAATTTCTAAAGTTTCTTTGTAAAAAAAAAAAAAAATTGTTTGATAAGAATTTTTTTTTGGCAAGATGAGTTTTCATTCGTATAGAGGATTGCATTTAGGTAGTCATAGTGAGGATAAAATGCATCATACACATGAGAGTACATTTCCTTTCTTTGGTGAGGACATAAGTTTATCATACATATCTTGGGAGAGGGAAATAGATTATTTGGTGCATTCATTCCATCTTAGACATAGTAAATACTATTTTCTTACTTTATGCATTTCTAGTTTTGTAGGACATGCAAGAGAGTGGTGGGATTATAGGCAGTCTAGAGTGGAAAAGGGAAGAAAATCTCCCATTCAAAATTGGAGTGAGTTGAGAGCATGCATGAGAAGAACATTCATACCACCTTCCTTTGATTTTGATCGTGAGATAGAGAAAAAGAAGATTGAAATAGCAAGGAGGAATGAGGAAAAACTCAAAATATTTCTAAGAGAGATGAGCGAGTTAGAAGAAAAAGAAAGATTAAGAATTCAGAGAAGAGAGGAAAAAGAAAGAGAGAAATTTGAACAAAAATTGAGAGAAGAAGAGGAACAACAAAGAAAAGAGAAGGAGGAAAAAGAGAGAATAGAATTTGAAGAAAAAGAGAGAGTAAGACAAGAGAAAGAGTTTAAAAGGAAAGAGGAAGAGATTGAGAAAAAAGAAGTAATGCTTAGGGAAGCAGAGATACATCATCCTATAACTCCTTGCATTGACCTCAAGGGAGTAATTCCATCTTTCAACTCTTCTTTATTTGTCGTTAATGCTTTTGTCTTAGTTCTTCCTAAAATTGTTTTTCCACCTTTATCATTCATTTTAAACACTTCAAATGAATTTCCAAAAATCATCTTTGACTTAGATTTACCTTTTAGGTATCGATTAAGTCAAAGTGACAATCAATATTTTTGTGAAGTGGGCTATGAACCGAATCCTTCGAAAATTAAAAGCCCATCTTCATATAATCATTACAAATATATTTTGATTCTATCTCGGAAAGTAACAGAAAAATTGTTTGATGATTACTGCATACATATTTTTGATCCCGGAGGAATTCATCTTTAAATTGCTGTGGGCCTTAAAGAAACCTCTTGATCTAAGGACATATCCTTTTCAAGAGGGAGGAGATGATGAATATCACCCTATGAGGCTTTTCATAGCATTGGCCAATGCCTAGGCTTTTTCTTTTATTATTAAATAAATGATCTAATTTGGTTTGTTTTGTTAATTGTAGACATTTTTCTAATCTCCCAATACCAATTGGTCCTACGGTCCAACTTCTCCTTCATGCCTTCCGCACACAAACCAGTTTTCTGCATCTCTGCTGATTGGGCCTCGATCTGTCAGCCCAAACCCCGCACACCAACCTACGGCACAAAGGCTCCCTCCAGCGTGCCTCCTTCTTCACACCTCCACGGTGCAGTTAACATCAATCCTTTATTGGGCCCGAGCCCAATTTTGTCACATATTTGAGTGACCAACCAACAACACACGCGCAACTCTTTTCTCTTCACATGGATCTAGCGTTCTTTTATTCTTCTAGCACAACAAAGCTGCCATTTGATTCCAATGTAAAGTTGGGCCTAACACATCAGCCCAAATCTGTCAGCGTGCTTCACAAAGCTTCCAGCCCAACTACTTCAAGCTTCTAGTTGTTTCCAGCGCGTTACTGGGATGCATCTTCCATCGGCCACAGAGCATAATCCAGCCCTCTGCTAATCAACAAGGCCATTCCCTCATTGCAGCGTAATTAGGTATTTTTTAATCAAAGAGGGTTGCGCCCCTTGCTTGTAGTGTTCCTGGTCACACCCAAGCCTTTAGCTGCTAGGGTTTTACACTTTCTTCTTCAAACATCCCAATCATAGCTTGGGTTCACGTTTTCCTTTCCTTCCCTCTTCTCTCCTTATAAAAGAGGCAAGCTATCATTGTAATATTTTTCAACTTTGAAAATATATGAGAGTGATTAGCTTTGTTGCTTTATCCTTTCACCTTCAGAGTTCAATCGAACCAGAGCTAGGGTTTTTCCCTAACCTTGCTTCACCATAAGCACCGAGCTCCATGATCGGGAGCGTCATTTGTTTCCATCGTTCCCTCACTTCCACTGCATCTTTCACCGATCATTCACCATTTCCGCTGCGAGAACGAGAGTTTGGCAATGTTCTACCGAACAGGCTCTCATCACACGATCATCATCAGAACAGACCATCCCATACAAAAAATCCTGCAAAAACCCGATTTAGCAGGTCGACTATCCTCCTGGGCGATCGAATTGTCAGAATTTACTATTCACTACGAGCCGCACGGACCCATCCGAGCACAATGCCTAGCAGACTTTGCCAACGACCTTTAAGAGCAAGCCCCCCATGACACCTGGTGGACCATGCACGTAGACGGCTCCTCAAACCCGCTGGGAGCCGGCGCCGAAGTAGTACTAGAAGGACCCGGCAACGTCCTTATAGAACAATCGCTGCGTTTCACCTTCAAAACATCCAACAATCAAGCTGAGTACGAGGCCATTATAGCCGGCCTCAACTTAGCGCGAGACGACGGCGCATGTAAACTTCTGTGCAAGACAGACTCAAAGCTCACCATAGGACACCTCAACGGTGAATACCAAATCAAAATGCACCGAGAAGAGATCCACCACGTCTCTTCACCATGGCCATTCTAAAAATGGGGAATGGACATAATCGGCCCCTTTGCACCAGGGAAAGGCCAGGTCAAGTTCCTTCTTGTCGCGGTCGACTACTCCAAGTGGATCGAAGCAGAACCATTAACCACCATCACGGCCAACCAAGTCCAGCGCTTCGTTTGGAAAAACATCATCTGCCGCTACGGAATCCCCCACACAATCATAACTGACAATGGTCGCCAGTTCATAGACAAGGGCCTCTCCGACTTCTACCACAATCTGAACATTACCCACATATTAAGCTCCGTCGAACACCCCCAAACCAACGGCCAACCTAAGGCCGGCAACAAGATCATCCTTGGACAATTAAAGAAACGCTTAGATGGAGCCAAAGGCAAATGGCGAGATGAATTGCTCGAAGTACTATGGGCATATAGGTGCACCCCCCAATCTTCGACCCACGAAGCACCATATACTCTAGTATACGGAACTGACGCTGTCATTCTGGTAGAGGTCGGGGAACCCTCAGTGCGACAACAGCACCACGACACACAGTTAAACGCTGACTGCATGGCTACACACCTCGACCTTCTTTACGAAACAAGAGAAAAGGCACGAATCAGGGACTTAGCGACCAAATTGAGGGCAGCAAGAAGATACAACTCCAAACTGAAACCTCGTTCCTTTCACAAAGGAGACCTCGTCTGGAGAATGGCTAGCAAAGCCCGCAAGCACGAAGGCAAGTTCTCACCCAACTGGGAGGGACCTTTCCGAGTACTTAAAGAAGTAGGCAATGGAGCCTATCGCCTGGAAAAACTATCCGGAGAGCCGCTTCCCAACACTTGGAACATCTCCCACCTCAAATTCTATTTTAGTTGAACCACACTTGTAATTCGATGTACTCTTTCCTACCCTAGCATTTTTTCCCTAAGGAGGGTTTTGGCCAGGAAGGTTTTAATGAGGCATCACCCATCAATAAAATACAAGTTTATGCATATCTTATTTACACTAACTCCCAGCCACTGATCTAAGTGTCGCTGGTCGAACGAACTAATTCCCAGCCACTACTCTAGGTGCCGCTGGTCGAACAAACTAATTCCCAGCCACTACTCTAAGTGCCGCTGGTCGAACGAACTAACTCCTAGCCACTACTCTCAATGCCGCTAGTCGAACTCAACAAGCATTCCTAGCCACTGCTACAAGTCCTGTGCCGCTAAATGAACAAAAGGTAAACAATCCCAGCCGCTAATCCAAAGTGTCGCTGGTCGATAACCGCAACCACTGCTAGCCACTAACTCAAGTTGGTGATCTAGCGAACAAACGTCGATAATAAAAAAAGCACGTACCACCACACTTTGAAATTAAATTCCCCATACCTAACTAACACAATCAGGTTCCAAAACATAAAAACATCGGCTAAAACGAATCAAAATAACAAGAAGGAAAACACTTTCATTTCCATAAATTTCGAAAGATATACATCCATTACAATGGTAACATTCCGGTCCCTAAAAATCCATTCAGGCACATTCGCCTTAAAAACAAACTAGCAACATGCCGACAAACTAAACCATAATCCGTCCCCATGAACAAACAAAAAACAAATAAAAAACAAGTTTCGGCGTTCTCGCCCCAAATATCTACACTAATATCACTCTTCAGCGTCATCCACCTCCTCACCCGCCGTGGCCTCTTCTGCCCCCTCGGCTTCCTCGTCAGGAACCTCCACCTCCCCTACCACCCCATCAACCGTGGCTGCTGGAGTCGTCACCATGGTATCTTCATTTGCCATTGTGGTCGCCTCCTTCTCAGCTTTGAGTCGGCTAATCTCTACAACATCCAACATGAGATCGTCATACACATCCAGATTTACATTAAAGCGGCAATCCGTCACGGACAGTTCCTAGTATAGGAACTCGGCTTGCCTCAAAGCCTTCTGAAAACCATTAACGTGCTCATTATACACGGCTTGCTGAAGACCAAAAACTTCACTAGCGGCTTCCTCAAGAGCAGCATCTTTGGCGGTATTCACCCCATCCAACTCCACCTGCTTAGCCTTCAATTTTTTCTCTAAACCCACAACACTCCCCTTCAATTTCTTCACCTCAGCCTCCAACTTCATCTTCTCATCCGCTCAAGCCACTTGTTCGCAATCCCTCTGGACCTTCAATGCAGCAACCTCCTCGGCCAATTTTTTCTTATCACCCGCAGCCAGCTCCTCCTGCAGCAATGTAGCAACCCGTCGACTCAATACCATATCGCGCGCCAGATACTCATTCATGGCCCGCATAGTCAACCCCGGATCAGCAGCCTCCACAACCGCCACCTCCTCGTCACTCAACTTGAGCTCCAAGCCCTTCCTCATTTGAATCTTCGCTTTCTCAAAGCCTCCAAGGTCAGGATTGCTCGACCCACTCGACCCAACACACCCAGTCTTCGCAAGAGCCCTCAACCTCTTGCGGTCCTTCCCAACACCCTTCATCTTCGAAGGAGCTGGTCTTTTAGCAACAGGAGGCCGGTAAGTATCCACAACCGGACCCACGAGATTCGGAGCCTGCGACTGCCCCTCCCCCTTCGCGGCATTCGCCATCTTGTCTCTAATCTTGGCAAATAGGTCCACTTCACCGCCAACCTTTTTCGCAGGGTGAGCCATTACACCTGCACAAAACCAAATTTTTCAGATTAGTCCAACACAGAACCAACAACAATATCAGAACATACCGCATAAGTCATGACCAGGATTATCCGTCAAATAACAGCAAACAACCCACTTTCCCGGCACCCTAACCGGCAACATCTCCAACACCTCCACCACCCTTCGGCTATCCACATCCAAAGCCTCCTTAACCAACGCGTCCCTACGCACAGGCGCACTCGTCCAATAAAAGGGAAATTTGGGCCGCCCCTCATCATCATAATACAACAACCTCCCGACAAGCAACACCCTCACTCGAAAGAACCCATCTTTAAACTTCTTGAAAGACTGCGTGAAGCCTTCTAACAAACTAATCTTCGCCCTGTCAACCAACGACACCCATGACAGCGGATCCCTTGGACGCGTGACGTAGAAGTACAAAAAACTCTCGGGAGTCGGCGTCAAATAAAGCGCCTTACAAATAAGCCGGAAAGCCTGCAAACTCCCCTAGCTGTTAGGATGCAACTGCGTTGGCGCAACATTTAACAGTCACAGAACCCCCATCGTGAACTCATCCAGCGACAACCGAACATGGAGCTTCATAAACATACACGCGTACATGTAGAAAAAATCACCTTCCAACCCCTCGCGACCATGGCACACGGCCTCCACCGCACTCACCCTCTCAATAGCCACCATACTCGGATCCGCCCCCCTTTCAAACAGATAGATACTATTCATCCAAGATCTCAACAGCCTAGACCAACGGTACTTTGAAGAGCACGACCTCACCCCCTCAGCCACCCACTCGTACCCATCCCTCCTCGGCCAGAGCGACTCCGCATGCTCACTAGCCGGATCTTCACGCACCTCCCGCTCAACCTCAACATGTAACGTCTCCGACGAACTCAAAAACTCTAGTCTTAGTCGACATAGTCGACATACCTCACAAACTTGTTAAATAGGAGACGGCACACGAACACCAATAGACGCCCAATCAGCAACACAGCGAGAGCAGGAACTAAGAGCGATGAAAAATGAAATGAATCCACTCCTATTTAAAGCATTTAGCCAAAAATCTTCACCTCCCACCAAACCCCCTCAAAGCCCAAGGCCCAGCCACCAAAAATCACCTCGAAAAACCAACTTTGGCACCAACCAAGCTAACCAACAGTCACGTCTTTTCACTTCATCTAACCCCTGACCAAATGTCAGATCAAATAGTATCACTCCCCTAACACCTCGTAAAAGATACCGACCCAGCTATCACAACAACTTGGCCGCTAACTACCACAGACAACGGCACACTACCACATTCATAGTCTACCTGTCACTTCTTGCCTCTAGACTGGGAGGTTGGTATGCTCACAGGGTACACAGCCAAAGACCACAAATGAAATTTGCAAAATAGTCTACACGTCACTTCTTGCTTGTAGACTGGGAGGCTGATGTCCCAACCATACCCAAGTACACGACAACCAAAGAACACAATGGCCGTCTACCACGCAGAGACGCCTTTGCACAGAACCAGACGGACCCCAAAGAGCACAATAGCCGCCTACGACGCAAGAGCACCTCCATATGGAGAACACGGCCCCCACCTAGCCTCACACACCCCTGTTAAACAACACGACCTACAACCAAAACCTGGTGGCGGCCTACCATGCGAAAGACACCTTTCCAAAGGAAAGCCACCCTCAACGCATCTCATGGCCGAGTATCGGACACCGCCAACACTCGAAGGACCCCTTGGTAAATTCCTCCCTTTTACACTGGATCCAAGAATAGCCAAAAAAGGGAATATTGGCCCAGAAAGCCCATCCCAAGTAGGACCCACAGGTAAAAAGGTATAAATAGCACACTGTTCCATGCATTCATTACACATTAATTATTCCCTGAAACCCTGACATCACCAGTGCTAACTTAGGCATCGAAGTGTTTTTTGCAGGTCCCCTGCACCTCCCTCGAGCCCCCCCTTTGAGTCAAGAGAAGACCGACCCTGAGAAGACACACAAGACCCTTGGCCGATTTGTGGACTACAGACCTCGGTTCCATAAGAACACTTTCCAATGGTTGCAATCCGTCGATAACATTTGTTGGCAACAGTACCCCACCTTGATATGTAACAGTAAAAAATTCCATGCATTGTGTTTGACGAATTTTCTTCTTATCTACGGACCAAATGCATAATAAAGCACTATGAATAAACTTCCTTTTTAAACATGGAAGTTGGTGTGTTTCATTCACATGCTTATCCTTTTGTTCCTGTAACATGACATCACAAACTGTAGAAGAAAAAACATTGACGAATAAACTTTCTCTAGTTCCATTTCTTTTTCTTTATTTTCCCTTCCTTCTGCAGTTTATATTACTTCTTGTTCTATTCTTTCTTTTTCTGTTTTCTCCTTCAGCCTACGTTGATCCTTACTGACTTGTCGTGGTGTCATAAATTTCTACTTCTTTTGATGTCCCTCATGCCTTAAATAAAGGGAACGTTCATCAAGATGGAGTGTTTTAAAACGAAGCCATGCCCATCCCAAAATAAGATGACAAGAGTCCATGGGAGCAATATCACATAATACTTCTTTCACACATTAACATGTACTGAATTTGATGCATGCTTGATCCATATGAAAGGTTACTGGTAACTGGAGTTTCTCCACCAATCTTTGGCTCACAACATTGTTTTCGCTTCGGTAATCGAATGCAACTAAACATGGATGGCCTTCGGTTAAACACTTTGCGTAATAAACTTTCTTTCCCATTCCAAATCTAGATAGCCAGGCTTTGAATACCAAATGATGTGAATCCACAGGGTTCGATTCTTTTGACTGATCTATCATTGCTGGAGTGCTAACAGGCAAGAAATTTGAGAAATTATTTAAAATGAGAAAATGGAAACATAAAAGTAGATGGAACGAAAATTGATAGACATAACACTTCCAAGAATGGAAGATAAGCCTAAGAGTTGAGACACACAAAGGGATAAAAGACCTTTGATTAAACTCATGGATTCTTGAATCACTCAAGAACTTAGGAGAATCACTCTCACTAAGATAGATAAGATAAAACTCGTTTATTTTTTGAATAACACTCAGCTTGCCTTCATCGATGAAAATGGTTCAACTTATATAGGAGCTTTAACCATCAGAATTACAAAAGACACATAAATTTCAATATCATCGCGCTTAAAGCTATTAATTAATGATCCACTCAAGCTAATAACGGTCCGCTACTTAATGGCTGATTGTAACTGAATTTAAGGCTACTGAAAGTCATCCACAAACTTTGAGCAAAGGTCCTCTTGATCTTCCAAAGGTTGGTTCTTAAGTTGGCATATGGACCCTTATTTCATCTTGAAGATAAAGCAAAATTAAAGCCCATTAATTGGTTGAGCACAAACACAATTTGGTCATCAAATTTTACAAAGCATTGGGCCCTTATTTAAATAAAAGAAACTGCAACAACACGGCGCTTTAGTCATCCTCCATTTGACCCATATGCAATTCACATCATACCCTCCTTCTTCGAGAAGATTTGTCCCGAATCTTAAAGCACTAGTTTTAATGTAAGTTTATTATGATCTTGTGAAGGACTTTTATTTTTTCACAAGTTGAAACTAATTCTCTTCTTCCAGGATCAAATTCAACTTGATATTTGTTACTTTCCAACGGTTGCAATCCGTCGATAACATTTCTTGGCAACAGTACCCCACCTTGATATGTAAAAGTTAATAATTCCATGCATTATGTTTGACGAATTTGCTTCTTATCGACGACCAAATGCATAATAAAGCACTATGAATAAGCTTCCTTTTTAAACATGGAAGTTGGTGTGTTTCATTCACATGCTTATCCTTTTGTTACTGTAAAATGACATCACAAACTGTAGAAGAAAAAACATTGACGAATAAACTTTCTCTGGTTCCATTTCTTTTTCTTTATTTTCCCTTCCTTCTGCAGTTTATATTACTTCTCTTTCTATTCTTTCTTTTTATGCTTTCTCCTTCTGCCTACGTTGATCCTTACTGACTTGTCTTGGTGTCATAAATTTCTACTTCTATTGATGTCCCTCATGCCTCAAATAATCGAATGCAACTACACATGGATGGCCTTCGGTGAAACACTTTGTATAATAAACTTCCTTTCCTATTCCAAATCTAGATAGCCAGGCTCTGAATACCGAATGATGTGAATCCACAGGGTTCGATTCGTTTGATTGATCTATTATTGTTGGAATGCTAGCAAGCAAGAAATTTGAGAAATTATTTAAAACGAGAAAATGGAAACATAAAAGAAGATGGAACGAAAATTGATAGACATCACACTTCCAAGAATGGAAGATAAGCCGAAGAGTTGAAACACACAAAGGGATAAAGGACCTTTGATTAAACTCATGGATTCTTGAATCACTCAAGAACTTAGGAGAATCACTCTCACTAAGATAGATGAGATAAAACTCGTTTATTTTCTGAATAAAACTCAGCTTGCCTTCATTGATGAAAATGGTTCAACTTATATAGGAGCTTTAACCATCAGAATTACAAAAGACACATAAATTTCAATTACAATCCGATTAAAGCTATTAATTAATGATCCACCCAAGCTAATGACGATGCGCTACTTAATGGTTGATTGTAACTGAAATTAAGGCTACCAAAAGACATCCACCTTGATATGTAACAATAAATAATTCCATGCATTTTGTTTGACGAATTTGCTTCTTATCGACGGACCAAATGCATAATAAAGCACTATGAACAAGCTTCCTTTTTGAACAAGCACTCATGGAAGTTGGTGTGTTTCAGTCACATGCTTATCCTTTTGTTACTGTAAAATGACATCACAAACTGTAGAAGAAAAAACAGTGACGAATAAACTTTCTCTGGTTCCATTTCTTTTTCTTTATTTTCCCTTCCTTCTGCAGTTTATATTACTTCTCTTTCTATTCTTTCTTTTTATGCTTTCTCCTTCTGCCTACGTTGATCCTTACTGACTTGTCTTGGTGTCATAAATTTCTACTTCTATTGATGTCCCTCATGCCTCAAATAAAGAGAATGTTCATCAAGATGGAGTGTTTTAAAACGAAGCCATGCCCATCCCAAAAGAAGATGACAAGAGTCCATGGGAGCAATATCACATAATACTTCTTTCACACATTGCCATGTACTGAATTTGATCCATGATTGATCCAGATGAAAGGTTGCTGGTAACTGGAGTTTCTCCACCAATCTTTGGCTCACAACATTGTTTTCGCTTCCGTAATCGAATGCAACTACACATGGATGGCCTTCGGTGAAACACTTTGTATAATAAACTTCCTTTCCTATTCCAAATCTAGATAGCCAGGCTCTGAATACCGAATGATGTGAATCCACAGGGTTCGATTCGTTTGATTGATCTATTATTGTTGGAATGCTAGCAAGCAAGAAATTTGAGAAATTATTTAAAACGAGAAAATGGAAACATAAAAGAAGATGGAACGAAAATTGATAGACATCACACTTCCAAGAATGGAAGATAAGCCGAAGAGTTGAAACACACAAAGGGATAAAGGACCTTTGATTAAACTCATGGATTCTTGAATCACTCAAGAACTTAGGAGAATCACTCTCACTAAGATAGATGAGATAAAACTCGTTTATTTTCTGAATAAAACTCAGCTTGCCTTCATTGATGAAAATGGTTCAACTTATATAGGAGCTTTAACCATCAGAATTACAAAAGACACATAAATTTCAATTACAATCCGATTAAAGCTATTAATTAATGATCCACCCAAGCTAATGACGATGCGCTACTTAATGGTTGATTGTAACTGAAATTAAGGCTACCAAAAGACATCCACCTTGATATGTAACAATAAATAATTCCATGCATTTTGTTTGACGAATTTGCTTCTTATCGACGGACCAAATGCATAATAAAGCACTATGAACAAGCTTCCTTTTTGAACAAGCACTCATGGAAGTTGGTGTGTTTCAGTCACATGCTTATCCTTTTGTTACTGTAAAATGACATCACAAACTGTAGAAGAAAAAACAGTGACGAATAAACTTTCTCTGGTTCCATTTCTTTTTCTTTATTTTCCCTTCCTTCTGCAGTTTATATTACTTCTCTTTCTATTCTTTCTTTTTATGCTTTCTCCTTCTGCCTACGTTGATCCTTACTGACTTGTCTTGGTGTCATAAATTTCTACTTCTATTGATGTCCCTCATGCCTCAAATAAAGAGAATGTTCATCAAGATGGAGTGTTTTAAAACGAAGCCATGCCCATCCCAAAAGAAGATGACAAGAGTCCATGGGAGCAATATCACATAATACTTCTTTCACACATTGCCATGTACTGAATTTGATCCATGATTGATCCAGATGAAAGGTTGCTGGTAACTGGAGTTTCTCCACCAATCTTTGGCTCACAACATTGTTTTCGCTTCCGTAATCGAATGCAACTACACATGGATGGCCTTCGGTGAAACACTTTGTATAATAAACTTCCTTTCCTATTCCAAATCTAGATAGCCAGGCTCTGAATACCGAATGATGTGAATCCACAGGGTTCGATTCGTTTGATTGATCTATTATTGTTGGAATGCTAGCAAGCAAGAAATTTGAGAAATTATTTAAAACGAGAAAATGGAAACATAAAAGAAGATGGAACGAAAATTGATAGACATCACACTTCCAAGAATGGAAGATAAGCCGAAGAGTTGAAACACACAAAGGGATAAAGGACCTTTGATTAAACTCATGGATTCTTGAATCACTCAAGAACTTAGGAGAATCACTCTCACTAAGATAGATGAGATAAAACTCGTTTATTTTCTGAATAAAACTCAGCTTGCCTTCATTGATGAAAATGGTTCAACTTATATAGGAGCTTTAACCATCAGAATTACAAAAGACACATAAATTTCAATTACAATCCGATTAAAGCTATTAATTAATGATCCACCCAAGCTAATGACGATGCGCTACTTAATGGTTGATTGTAACTGAAATTAAGGCTACCAAAAGACATCCACCTTGATATGTAACAATAAATAATTCCATGCATTTTGTTTGACGAATTTGCTTCTTATCGACGGACCAAATGCATAATAAAGCACTATGAACAAGCTTCCTTTTTGAACAAGCACTCATGGAAGTTGGTGTGTTTCAGTCACATGCTTATCCTTTTGTTACTGTAAAATGACATCACAAACTGTAGAAGAAAAAACAGTGACGAATAAACTTTCTCTGGTTCCATTTCTTTTTCTTTATTTTCCCTTCCTTCTGCAGTTTATATTACTTCTCTTTCTATTCTTTCTTTTTATGCTTTCTCCTTCTGCCTACGTTGATCCTTACTGACTTGTCTTGGTGTCATAAATTTCTACTTCTATTGATGTCCCTCATGCCTCAAATAAAGAGAATGTTCATCAAGATGGAGTGTTTTAAAACGAAGCCATGCCCATCCCAAAAGAAGATGACAAGAGTCCATGGGAGCAATATCACATAATACTTCTTTCACACATTGCCATGTACTGAATTTGATCCATGATTGATCCAGATGAAAGGTTGCTGGTAACTGGAGTTTCTCCACCAATCTTTGGCTCACAACATTGTTTTCGCTTCCGTAATCGAATGCAACTACACATGGATGGCCTTCGGTGAAACACTTTGTATAATAAACTTCCTTTCCTATTCCAAATCTAGATAGCCAGGCTCTGAATACCGAATGATGTGAATCCACAGGGTTCGATTCGTTTGATTGATCTATTATTGTTGGAATGCTAGCAAGCAAGAAATTTGAGAAATTATTTAAAACGAGAAAATGGAAACATAAAAGAAGATGGAACGAAAATTGATAGACATCACACTTCCAAGAATGGAAGATAAGCCGAAGAGTTGAAACACACAAAGGGATAAAGGACCTTTGATTAAACTCATGGATTCTTGAATCACTCAAGAACTTAGGAGAATCACTCTCACTAAGATAGATGAGATAAAACTCGTTTATTTTCTGAATAAAACTCAGCTTGCCTTCATTGATGAAAATGGTTCAACTTATATAGGAGCTTTAACCATCAGAATTACAAAAGACACATAAATTTCAATTACAATCCGATTAAAGCTATTAATTAATGATCCACCCAAGCTAATGACGATGCGCTACTTAATGGTTGATTGTAACTGAAATTAAGGCTACCAAAAGACATCCACCTTGATATGTAACAATAAATAATTCCATGCATTTTGTTTGACGAATTTGCTTCTTATCGACGGACCAAATGCATAATAAAGCACTATGAACAAGCTTCCTTTTTGAACAAGCACTCATGGAAGTTGGTGTGTTTCAGTCACATGCTTATCCTTTTGTTACTGTAAAATGACATCACAAACTGTAGAAGAAAAAACAGTGACGAATAAACTTTCTCTGGTTCCATTTCTTTTTCTTTATTTTCCCTTCCTTCTGCAGTTTATATTACTTCTCTTTCTATTCTTTCTTTTTATGCTTTCTCCTTCTGCCTACGTTGATCCTTACTGACTTGTCTTGGTGTCATAAATTTCTACTTCTATTGATGTCCCTCATGCCTCAAATAAAGAGAATGTTCATCAAGATGGAGTGTTTTAAAACGAAGCCATGCCCATCCCAAAAGAAGATGACAAGAGTCCATGGGAGCAATATCACATAATACTTCTTTCACACATTGCCATGTACTGAATTTGATCCATGATTGATCCAGATGAAAGGTTGCTGGTAACTGGAGTTTCTCCACCAATCTTTGGCTCACAACATTGTTTTCGCTTCCGTAATCGAATGCAACTACACATGGATGGCCTTCGGTGAAACACTTTGTATAATAAACTTCCTTTCCTATTCCAAATCTAGATAGCCAGGCTCTGAATACCGAATGATGTGAATCCACAGGGTTCGATTCGTTTGATTGATCTATTATTGTTGGAATGCTAGCAAGCAAGAAATTTGAGAAATTATTTAAAACGAGAAAATGGAAACATAAAAGAAGATGGAACGAAAATTGATAGACATCACACTTCCAAGAATGGAAGATAAGCCGAAGAGTTGAAACACACAAAGGGATAAAGGACCTTTGATTAAACTCATGGATTCTTGAATCACTCAAGAACTTAGGAGAATCACTCTCACTAAGATAGATGAGATAAAACTCGTTTATTTTCTGAATAAAACTCAGCTTGCCTTCATTGATGAAAATGGTTCAACTTATATAGGAGCTTTAACCATCAGAATTACAAAAGACACATAAATTTCAATTACAATCCGATTAAAGCTATTAATTAATGATCCACCCAAGCTAATGACGATGCGCTACTTAATGGTTGATTGTAACTGAAATTAAGGCTACCAAAAGACATCCACCTTGATATGTAACAATAAATAATTCCATGCATTTTGTTTGACGAATTTGCTTCTTATCGACGGACCAAATGCATAATAAAGCACTATGAACAAGCTTCCTTTTTGAACAAGCACTCATGGAAGTTGGTGTGTTTCAGTCACATGCTTATCCTTTTGTTACTGTAAAATGACATCACAAACTGTAGAAGAAAAAACAGTGACGAATAAACTTTCTCTGGTTCCATTTCTTTTTCTTTATTTTCCCTTCCTTCTGCAGTTTATATTACTTCTCTTTCTATTCTTTCTTTTTATGCTTTCTCCTTCTGCCTACGTTGATCCTTACTGACTTGTCTTGGTGTCATAAATTTCTACTTCTATTGATGTCCCTCATGCCTCAAATAAAGAGAATGTTCATCAAGATGGAGTGTTTTAAAACGAAGCCATGCCCATCCCAAAAGAAGATGACAAGAGTCCATGGGAGCAATATCACATAATACTTCTTTCACACATTGCCATGTACTGAATTTGATCCATGATTGATCCAGATGAAAGGTTGCTGGTAACTGGAGTTTCTCCACCAATCTTTGGCTCACAACATTGTTTTCGCTTCCGTAATCGAATGCAACTACACATGGATGGCCTTCGGTGAAACACTTTGTATAATAAACTTCCTTTCCTATTCCAAATCTAGATAGCCAGGCTCTGAATACCGAATGATGTGAATCCACAGGGTTCGATTCGTTTGATTGATCTATTATTGTTGGAATGCTAGCAAGCAAGAAATTTGAGAAATTATTTAAAACGAGAAAATGGAAACATAAAAGAAGATGGAACGAAAATTGATAGACATCACACTTCCAAGAATGGAAGATAAGCCGAAGAGTTGAAACACACAAAGGGATAAAGGACCTTTGATTAAACTCATGGATTCTTGAATCACTCAAGAACTTAGGAGAATCACTCTCACTAAGATAGATGAGATAAAACTCGTTTATTTTCTGAATAAAACTCAGCTTGCCTTCATTGATGAAAATGGTTCAACTTATATAGGAGCTTTAACCATCAGAATTACAAAAGACACATAAATTTCAATTACAATCCGATTAAAGCTATTAATTAATGATCCACCCAAGCTAATGACGATGCGCTACTTAATGGTTGATTGTAACTGAAATTAAGGCTACCAAAAGACATCCACCTTGATATGTAACAATAAATAATTCCATGCATTTTGTTTGACGAATTTGCTTCTTATCGACGGACCAAATGCATAATAAAGCACTATGAACAAGCTTCCTTTTTGAACAAGCACTCATGGAAGTTGGTGTGTTTCAGTCACATGCTTATCCTTTTGTTACTGTAAAATGACATCACAAACTGTAGAAGAAAAAACAGTGACGAATAAACTTTCTCTGGTTCCATTTCTTTTTCTTTATTTTCCCTTCCTTCTGCAGTTTATATTACTTCTCTTTCTATTCTTTCTTTTTATGCTTTCTCCTTCTGCCTACGTTGATCCTTACTGACTTGTCTTGGTGTCATAAATTTCTACTTCTATTGATGTCCCTCATGCCTCAAATAAAGAGAATGTTCATCAAGATGGAGTGTTTTAAAACGAAGCCATGCCCATCCCAAAAGAAGATGACAAGAGTCCATGGGAGCAATATCACATAATACTTCTTTCACACATTGCCATGTACTGAATTTGATCCATGATTGATCCAGATGAAAGGTTGCTGGTAACTGGAGTTTCTCCACCAATCTTTGGCTCACAACATTGTTTTCGCTTCCGTAATCGAATGCAACTACACATGGATGGCCTTCGGTGAAACACTTTGTATAATAAACTTCCTTTCCTATTCCAAATCTAGATAGCCAGGCTCTGAATACCGAATGATGTGAATCCACAGGGTTCGATTCGTTTGATTGATCTATTATTGTTGGAATGCTAGCAAGCAAGAAATTTGAGAAATTATTTAAAACGAGAAAATGGAAACATAAAAGAAGATGGAACGAAAATTGATAGACATCACACTTCCAAGAATGGAAGATAAGCCGAAGAGTTGAAACACACAAAGGGATAAAGGACCTTTGATTAAACTCATGGATTCTTGAATCACTCAAGAACTTAGGAGAATCACTCTCACTAAGATAGATGAGATAAAACTCGTTTATTTTCTGAATAAAACTCAGCTTGCCTTCATTGATGAAAATGGTTCAACTTATATAGGAGCTTTAACCATCAGAATTACAAAAGACACATAAATTTCAATTACAATCCGATTAAAGCTATTAATTAATGATCCACCCAAGCTAATGACGATGCGCTACTTAATGGTTGATTGTAACTGAAATTAAGGCTACCAAAAGACATCCACCTTGATATGTAACAATAAATAATTCCATGCATTTTGTTTGACGAATTTGCTTCTTATCGACGGACCAAATGCATAATAAAGCACTATGAACAAGCTTCCTTTTTGAACAAGCACTCATGGAAGTTGGTGTGTTTCATTCACATGCTTATCCTTTTGTTACTGTAAAATGACATCACAAACTGTAGAAGAAAAAACAGTGACGAATAAACTTTCTCTGGTTCCATTTCTTTTTCTTTATTTTCCCTTCCTTCTGCAGTTTATATTACTTCTCTTTCTATTCTTTCTTTTTATGCTTTCTCCTTCTGCCTACGTTGATCCTTACTGACTTGTCTTGGTGTCATAAATTTCTACTTCTATTGATGTCCCTCATGCCTCAAATAAAGAGAATGTTCATCAAGATGGAGTGTTTTAAAACGAAGCCATGCCCATCCCAAAAGAAGATGACAAGAGTCCATGGGAGCAATATCACATAATACTTCTTTCACACATTGCCATGTACTGAATTTGATCCATGATTGATCCAGATGAAAGGTTGCTGGTAACTGGAGTTTCTCCACCAATCTTTGGCTCACAACATTGTTTTCGCTTCCGTAATCGAATGCAACTACACATGGATGGCCTTCGGTGAAACACTTTGTATAATAAACTTCCTTTCCTATTCCAAATCTAGATAGCCAGGCTCTGAATACCGAATGATGTGAATCCACAGGGTTCGATTCGTTTGATTGATCTATTATTGTTGGAATGCTAGCAAGCAAGAAATTTGAGAAATTATTTAAAACGAGAAAATGGAAACATAAAAGAAGATGGAACGAAAATTGATAGACATCACACTTCCAAGAATGGAAGATAAGCCGAAGAGTTGAAACACACAAAGGGATAAAGGACCTTTGATTAAACTCATGGATTCTTGAATCACTCAAGAACTTAGGAGAATCACTCTCACTAAGATAGATGAGATAAAACTCGTTTATTTTCTGAATAAAACTCAGCTTGCCTTCATTGATGAAAATGGTTCAACTTATATAGGAGCTTTAACCATCAGAATTACAAAAGACACATAAATTTCAATTACAATCCGATTAAAGCTATTAATTAATGATCCACCCAAGCTAATGACGATGCGCTACTTAATGGTTGATTGTAACTGAAATTAAGGCTACCAAAAGACATCCACCTTGATATGTAACAATAAATAATTCCATGCATTTTGTTTGACGAATTTGCTTCTTATCGACGGACCAAATGCATAATAAAGCACTATGAACAAGCTTCCTTTTTGAACAAGCACTCATGGAAGTTGGTGTGTTTCATTCACATGCTTATCCTTTTGTTACTGTAAAATGACATCACAAACTGTAGAAGAAAAAACAGTGACGAATAAACTTTCTCTGGTTCCATTTCTTTTTCTTTATTTTCCCTTCCTTCTGCAGTTTATATTACTTCTCTTTCTATTCTTTCTTTTTATGCTTTCTCCTTCTGCCTACGTTGATCCTTACTGACTTGTCTTGGTGTCATAAATTTCTACTTCTATTGATGTCCCTCATGCCTCAAATAAAGAGAATGTTCATCAAGATGGAGTGTTTTAAAACGAAGCCATGCCCATCCCAAAAGAAGATGACAAGAGTCCATGGGAGCAATATCACATAATACTTCTTTCACACATTGCCATGTACTGAATTTGATCCATGATTGATCCAGATGAAAGGTTGCTGGTAACTGGAGTTTCTCCACCAATCTTTGGCTCACAACATTGTTTTCGCTTCCGTAATCGAATGCAACTACACATGGATGGCCTTCGGTGAAACACTTTGTATAATAAACTTCCTTTCCTATTCCAAATCTAGATAGCCAGGCTCTGAATACCGAATGATGTGAATCCACAGGGTTCGATTCGTTTGATTGATCTATTATTGTTGGAATGCTAGCAAGCAAGAAATTTGAGAAATTATTTAAAACGAGAAAATGGAAACATAAAAGAAGATGGAACGAAAATTGATAGACATCACACTTCCAAGAATGGAAGATAAGCCGAAGAGTTGAAACACACAAAGGGATAAAGGACCTTTGATTAAACTCATGGATTCTTGAATCACTCAAGAACTTAGGAGAATCACTCTCACTAAGATAGATGAGATAAAACTCGTTTATTTTCTGAATAAAACTCAGCTTGCCTTCATTGATGAAAATGGTTCAACTTATATAGGAGCTTTAACCATCAGAATTACAAAAGACACATAAATTTCAATTACAATCCGATTAAAGCTATTAATTAATGATCCACCCAAGCTAATGACGATGCGCTACTTAATGGTTGATTGTAACTGAAATTAAGGCTACCAAAAGACATCCACCTTGATATGTAACAATAAATAATTCCATGCATTTTGTTTGACGAATTTGCTTCTTATCGACGGACCAAATGCATAATAAAGCACTATGAACAAGCTTCCTTTTTGAACAAGCACTCATGGAAGTTGGTGTGTTTCATTCACATGCTTATCCTTTTGTTACTGTAAAATGACATCACAAACTGTAGAAGAAAAAACAGTGACGAATAAACTTTCTCTGGTTCCATTTCTTTTTCTTTATTTTCCCTTCCTTCTGCAGTTTATATTACTTCTCTTTCTATTCTTTCTTTTTATGCTTTCTCCTTCTGCCTACGTTGATCCTTACTGACTTGTCTTGGTGTCATAAATTTCTACTTCTATTGATGTCCCTCATGCCTCAAATAAAGAGAATGTTCATCAAGATGGAGTGTTTTAAAACGAAGCCATGCCCATCCCAAAAGAAGATGACAAGAGTCCATGGGAGCAATATCACATAATACTTCTTTCACACATTGCCATGTACTGAATTTGATCCATGATTGATCCAGATGAAAGGTTGCTGGTAACTGGAGTTTCTCCACCAATCTTTGGCTCACAACATTGTTTTCGCTTCCGTAATCGAATGCAACTACACATGGATGGCCTTCGGTGAAACACTTTGTATAATAAACTTCCTTTCCTATTCCAAATCTAGATAGCCAGGCTCTGAATACCGAATGATGTGAATCCACAGGGTTCGATTCGTTTGATTGATCTATTATTGTTGGAATGCTAGCAAGCAAGAAATTTGAGAAATTATTTAAAACGAGAAAATGGAAACATAAAAGAAGATGGAACGAAAATTGATAGACATCACACTTCCAAGAATGGAAGATAAGCCGAAGAGTTGAAACACACAAAGGGATAAAGGACCTTTGATTAAACTCATGGATTCTTGAATCACTCAAGAACTTAGGAGAATCACTCTCACTAAGATAGATGAGATAAAACTCGTTTATTTTCTGAATAAAACTCAGCTTGCCTTCATTGATGAAAATGGTTCAACTTATATAGGAGCTTTAACCATCAGAATTACAAAAGACACATAAATTTCAATTACAATCCGATTAAAGCTATTAATTAATGATCCACCCAAGCTAATGACGATGCGCTACTTAATGGTTGATTGTAACTGAAATTAAGGCTACCAAAAGACATCCACCTTGATATGTAACAATAAATAATTCCATGCATTTTGTTTGACGAATTTGCTTCTTATCGACGGACCAAATGCATAATAAAGCACTATGAACAAGCTTCCTTTTTGAACAAGCACTCATGGAAGTTGGTGTGTTTCAGTCACATGCTTATCCTTTTGTTACTGTAAAATGACATCACAAACTGTAGAAGAAAAAACAGTGACGAATAAACTTTCTCTGGTTCCATTTCTTTTTCTTTATTTTCCCTTCCTTCTGCAGTTTATATTACTTCTCTTTCTATTCTTTCTTTTTATGCTTTCTCCTTCTGCCTACGTTGATCCTTACTGACTTGTCTTGGTGTCATAAATTTCTACTTCTATTGATGTCCCTCATGCCTCAAATAAAGAGAATGTTCATCAAGATGGAGTGTTTTAAAACGAAGCCATGCCCATCCCAAAAGAAGATGACAAGAGTCCATGGGAGCAATATCACATAATACTTCTTTCACACATTGCCATGTACTGAATTTGATCCATGATTGATCCAGATGAAAGGTTGCTGGTAACTGGAGTTTCTCCACCAATCTTTGGCTCACAACATTGTTTTCGCTTCCGTAATCGAATGCAACTACACATGGATGGCCTTCGGTGAAACACTTTGTATAATAAACTTCCTTTCCTATTCCAAATCTAGATAGCCAGGCTCTGAATACCGAATGATGTGAATCCACAGGGTTCGATTCGTTTGATTGATCTATTATTGTTGGAATGCTAGCAAGCAAGAAATTTGAGAAATTATTTAAAACGAGAAAATGGAAACATAAAAGAAGATGGAACGAAAATTGATAGACATCACACTTCCAAGAATGGAAGATAAGCCGAAGAGTTGAAACACACAAAGGGATAAAGGACCTTTGATTAAACTCATGGATTCTTGAATCACTCAAGAACTTAGGAGAATCACTCTCACTAAGATAGATGAGATAAAACTCGTTTATTTTCTGAATAAAACTCAGCTTGCCTTCATTGATGAAAATGGTTCAACTTATATAGGAGCTTTAACCATCAGAATTACAAAAGACACATAAATTTCAATTACAATCCGATTAAAGCTATTAATTAATGATCCACCCAAGCTAATGACGATGCGCTACTTAATGGTTGATTGTAACTGAAATTAAGGCTACCAAAAGACATCCACCTTGATATGTAACAATAAATAATTCCATGCATTTTGTTTGACGAATTTGCTTCTTATCGACGGACCAAATGCATAATAAAGCACTATGAACAAGCTTCCTTTTTGAACAAGCACTCATGGAAGTTGGTGTGTTTCAGTCACATGCTTATCCTTTTGTTACTGTAAAATGACATCACAAACTGTAGAAGAAAAAACAGTGACGAATAAACTTTCTCTGGTTCCATTTCTTTTTCTTTATTTTCCCTTCCTTCTGCAGTTTATATTACTTCTCTTTCTATTCTTTCTTTTTATGCTTTCTCCTTCTGCCTACGTTGATCCTTACTGACTTGTCTTGGTGTCATAAATTTCTACTTCTATTGATGTCCCTCATGCCTCAAATAAAGAGAATGTTCATCAAGATGGAGTGTTTTAAAACGAAGCCATGCCCATCCCAAAAGAAGATGACAAGAGTCCATGGGAGCAATATCACATAATACTTCTTTCACACATTGCCATGTACTGAATTTGATCCATGATTGATCCAGATGAAAGGTTGCTGGTAACTGGAGTTTCTCCACCAATCTTTGGCTCACAACATTGTTTTCGCTTCCGTAATCGAATGCAACTACACATGGATGGCCTTCGGTGAAACACTTTGTATAATAAACTTCCTTTCCTATTCCAAATCTAGATAGCCAGGCTCTGAATACCGAATGATGTGAATCCACAGGGTTCGATTCGTTTGATTGATCTATTATTGTTGGAATGCTAGCAAGCAAGAAATTTGAGAAATTATTTAAAACGAGAAAATGGAAACATAAAAGAAGATGGAACGAAAATTGATAGACATCACACTTCCAAGAATGGAAGATAAGCCGAAGAGTTGAAACACACAAAGGGATAAAGGACCTTTGATTAAACTCATGGATTCTTGAATCACTCAAGAACTTAGGAGAATCACTCTCACTAAGATAGATGAGATAAAACTCGTTTATTTTCTGAATAAAACTCAGCTTGCCTTCATTGATGAAAATGGTTCAACTTATATAGGAGCTTTAACCATCAGAATTACAAAAGACACATAAATTTCAATTACAATCCGATTAAAGCTATTAATTAATGATCCACCCAAGCTAATGACGATGCGCTACTTAATGGTTGATTGTAACTGAAATTAAGGCTACCAAAAGACATCCACCTTGATATGTAACAATAAATAATTCCATGCATTTTGTTTGACGAATTTGCTTCTTATCGACGGACCAAATGCATAATAAAGCACTATGAACAAGATTCCTTTTTGAACAAGCACTCATGGAAGTTGGTGTGTTTCATTCACATGCTTATCCTTTTGTTACTGTAAAATGACATCACAAACTGTAGAAGAAAAAACAGTGACGAATAAACTTTCTCTGGTTCCATTTCTTTTTCTTTATTTTCCCTTCCTTCTGCAGTTTATATTACTTCTCTTTCTATTCTTTCTTTTTATGCTTTCTCCTTCTGCCTACGTTGATCCTTACTGACTTGTCTTGGTGTCATAAATTTCTACTTCTATTGATGTCCCTCATGCCTCAAATAAAGAGAATGTTCATCAAGATGGAGTGTTTTAAAACGAAGCCATGCCCATCCCAAAAGAAGATGACAAGAGTCCATGGGAGCAATATCACATAATACTTCTTTCACACATTGCCATGTACTGAATTTGATCCATGATTGATCCAGATGAAAGGTTGCTGGTAACTGGAGTTTCTCCACCAATCTTTGGCTCACAACATTGTTTTCGCTTCCGTAATCGAATGCAACTACACATGGATGGCCTTCGGTGAAACACTTTGTATAATAAACTTCCTTTCCTATTCCAAATCTAGATAGCCAGGCTCTGAATACCGAATGATGTGAATCCACAGGGTTCGATTCGTTTGATTGATCTATTATTGTTGGAATGCTAGCAAGCAAGAAATTTGAGAAATTATTTAAAACGAGAAAATGGAAACATAAAAGAAGATGGAACGAAAATTGATAGACATCACACTTCCAAGAATGGAAGATAAGCCGAAGAGTTGAAACACACAAAGGGATAAAGGACCTTTGATTAAACTCATGGATTCTTGAATCACTCAAGAACTTAGGAGAATCACTCTCACTAAGATAGATGAGATAAAACTCGTTTATTTTCTGAATAAAACTCAGCTTGCCTTCATTGATGAAAATGGTTCAACTTATATAGGAGCTTTAACCATCAGAATTACAAAAGACACATAAATTTCAATTACAATCCGATTAAAGCTATTAATTAATGATCCACCCAAGCTAATGACGATGCGCTACTTAATGGTTGATTGTAACTGAAATTAAGGCTACCAAAAGACATCCACCTTGATATGTAACAATAAATAATTCCATGCATTTTGTTTGACGAATTTGCTTCTTATCGACGGACCAAATGCATAATAAAGCACTATGAACAAGCTTCCTTTTTGAACAAGCACTCATGGAAGTTGGTGTGTTTCATTCACATGCTTATCCTTTTGTTACTGTAAAATGACATCACAAACTGTAGAAGAAAAAACAGTGAAGAATAAACTTTCTCTGGTTCCATTTCTTTTTCTTTATTTTCCCTTCCTTCTGCAGTTTATATTACTTCTCTTTCTATTCTTTCTTTTTATGCTTTCTCCTTCTGCCTACGTTGATCCTTACTGACTTGTCTTGGTGTCATAAATTTCTACTTCTATTGATGTCCCTCATGCCTCAAATAAAGAGAATGTTCATCAAGATGGAGTGTTTTAAAACGAAGCCATGCCCATCCCAAAAGAAGATGACAAGAGTCCATGGGAGCAATATCACATAATACTTCTTTCACACATTGCCATGTACTGAATTTGATCCATGATTGATCCAGATGAAAGGTTGCTGGTAACTGGAGTTTCTCCACCAATCTTTGGCTCACAACATTGTTTTCGCTTCCGTAATCGAATGCAACTACACATGGATGGCCTTCGGTGAAACACTTTGTATAATAAACTTCCTTTCCTATTCCAAATCTAGATAGCCAGGCTCTGAATACCGAATGATGTGAATCCACAGGGTTCGATTCGTTTGATTGATCTATTATTGTTGGAATGCTAGCAAGCAAGAAATTTGAGAAATTATTTAAAACGAGAAAATGGAAACGTAAAAGAAGATGGAACGAAAATTGATAGACATCACACTTCCAAGAATGGAAGATAAGCCGAAGAGTTGAAACACACAAAGGGATAAAGGACCTTTGATTAAACTCATGGATTCTTGAATCACTCAAGAACTTAGGAGAATCACTCTCACTAAGATAGATGAGATAAAACTCGTTTATTTTCTGAATAAAACTCAGCTTGCCTTCATTGATGAAAATGGTTCAACTTATATAGGAGCTTTAACCATCAGAATTACAAAAGACACATAAATTTCAATTACAATCCGATTAAAGCTATTAATTAATGATCCACCCAAGCTAATGACGATGCGCTACTTAATGGTTGATTGTAACTGAAATTAAGGCTACCAAAAGACATCCACCTTGATATGTAACAATAAATAATTCCATGCATTTTGTTTGACGAATTTGCTTCTTATCGACGGACCAAATGCATAATAAAGCACTATGAACAAGCTTCCTTTTTGAACAAGCACTCATGGAAGTTGGTGTGTTTCATTCACATGCTTATCCTTTTGTTACTGTAAAATGACATCACAAACTGTAGAAGAAAAAACAGTGAAGAATAAACTTTCTCTGGTTCCATTTCTTTTTCTTTATTTTCCCTTCCTTCTGCAGTTTATATTACTTCTCTTTCTATTCTTTCTTTTTATGCTTTCTCCTTCTGCCTACGTTGATCCTTACTGACTTGTCTTGGTGTCATAAATTTCTACTTCTATTGATGTCCCTCATGCCTCAAATAAAGAGAATGTTCATCAAGATGGAGTGTTTTAAAACGAAGCCATGCCCATCCCAAAAGAAGATGACAAGAGTCCATGGGAGCAATATCACATAATACTTCTTTCACACATTGCCATGTACTGAATTTGATCCATGATTGATCCAGATGAAAGGTTGCTGGTAACTGGAGTTTCTCCACCAATCTTTGGCTCACAACATTGTTTTCGCTTCCGTAATCGAATGCAACTACACATGGATGGCCTTCGGTGAAACACTTTGTATAATAAACTTCCTTTCCTATTCCAAATCTAGATAGCCAGGCTCTGAATACCGAATGATGTGAATCCACAGGGTTCGATTCGTTTGATTGATCTATTATTGTTGGAATGCTAGCAAGCAAGAAATTTGAGAAATTATTTAAAACGAGAAAATGGAAACGTAAAAGAAGATGGAACGAAAATTGATAGACATCACACTTCCAAGAATGGAAGATAAGCCGAAGAGTTGAAACACACAAAGGGATAAAGGACCTTTGATTAAACTCATGGATTCTTGAATCACTCAAGAACTTAGGAGAATCACTCTCACTAAGATAGATGAGATAAAACTCGTTTATTTTCTGAATAAAACTCAGCTTGCCTTCATTGATGAAAATGGTTCAACTTATATAGGAGCTTTAACCATCAGAATTACAAAAGACACATAAATTTCAATTACAATCCGATTAAAGCTATTAATTAATGATCCACCCAAGCTAATGACGATGCGCTACTTAATGGTTGATTGTAACTGAAATTAAGGCTACCAAAAGACATCCACCTTGATATGTAACAATAAATAATTCCATGCATTTTGTTTGACGAATTTGCTTCTTATCGACGGACCAAATGCATAATAAAGCACTATGAACAAGCTTCCTTTTTGAACAAGCACTCATGGAAGTTGGTGTGTTTCATTCACATGCTTATCCTTTTGTTACTGTAAAATGACATCACAAACTGTAGAAGAAAAAACAGTGACGAATAAACTTTCTCTGGTTCCATTTCTTTTTCTTTATTTTCCCTTCCTTCTGCAGTTTATATTACTTCTCTTTCTATTCTTTCTTTTTATGCTTTCTCCTTCTGCCTACGTTGATCCTTACTGACTTGTCTTGGTGTCATAAATTTCTACTTCTATTGATGTCCCTCATGCCTCAAATAAAGAGAATGTTCATCAAGATGGAGTGTTTTAAAACGAAGCCATGCCCATCCCAAAAGAAGATGACAAGAGTCCATGGGAGCAATATCACATAATACTTCTTTCACACATTGCCATGTACTGAATTTGATCCATGATTGATCCAGATGAAAGGTTGCTGGTAACTGGAGTTTCTCCACCAATCTTTGGCTCACAACATTGTTTTCGCTTCCGTAATCGAATGCAACTACACATGGATGGCCTTCGGTGAAACACTTTGTATAATAAACTTCCTTTCCTATTCCAAATCTAGATAGCCAGGCTCTGAATACCGAATGATGTGAATCCACAGGGTTCGATTCGTTTGATTGATCTATTATTGTTGGAATGCTAGCAAGCAAGAAATTTGAGAAATTATTTAAAACGAGAAAATGGAAACGTAAAAGAAGATGGAACGAAAATTGATAGACATCACACTTCCAAGAATGGAAGATAAGCCGAAGAGTTGAAACACACAAAGGGATAAAGGACCTTTGATTAAACTCATGGATTCTTGAATCACTCAAGAACTTAGGAGAATCACTCTCACTAAGATAGATGAGATAAAACTCGTTTATTTTCTGAATAAAACTCAGCTTGCCTTCATTGATGAAAATGGTTCAACTTATATAGGAGCTTTAACCATCAGAATTACAAAAGACACATAAATTTCAATTACAATCCGATTAAAGCTATTAATTAATGATCCACCCAAGCTAATGACGATGCGCTACTTAATGGTTGATTGTAACTGAAATTAAGGCTACCAAAAGACATCCACCTTGATATGTAACAATAAATAATTCCATGCATTTTGTTTGACGAATTTGCTTCTTATCGACGGACCAAATGCATAATAAAGCACTATGAACAAGCTTCCTTTTTGAACAAGCACTCATGGAAGTTGGTGTGTTTCATTCACATGCTTATCCTTTTGTTACTGTAAAATGACATCACAAACTGTAGAAGAAAAAACAGTGACGAATAAACTTTCTCTGGTTCCATTTCTTTTTCTTTATTTTCCCTTCCTTCTGCAGTTTATATTACTTCTCTTTCTATTCTTTCTTTTTATGCTTTCTCCTTCTGCCTACGTTGATCCTTACTGACTTGTCTTGGTGTCATAAATTTCTACTTCTATTGATGTCCCTCATGCCTCAAATAAAGAGAATGTTCATCAAGATGGAGTGTTTTAAAACGAAGCCATGCCCATCCCAAAAGAAGATGACAAGAGTCCATGGGAGCAATATCACATAATACTTCTTTCACACATTGCCATGTACTGAATTTGATCCATGATTGATCCAGATGAAAGGTTGCTGGTAACTGGAGTTTCTCCACCAATCTTTGGCTCACAACATTGTTTTCGCTTCCGTAATCGAATGCAACTACACATGGATGGCCTTCGGTGAAACACTTTGTATAATAAACTTCCTTTCCTATTCCAAATCTAGATAGCCAGGCTCTGAATACCGAATGATGTGAATCCACTGGGTTCGATTCGTTTGATTGATCTATTATTGTTGGAATGCTAGCAAGCAAGAAATTTGAGAAATTATTTAAAACGAGAAAATGGAAACGTAAAAGAAGATGGAACGAAAATTGATAGACATCACACTTCCAAGAATGGAAGATAAGCCGAAGAGTTGAAACACACAAAGGGATAAAGGACCTTTGATTAAACTCATGGATTCTTGAATCACTCAAGAACTTAGGAGAATCACTCTCACTAAGATAGATGAGATAAAACTCGTTTATTTTCTGAATAAAACTCAGCTTGCCTTCATTGATGAAAATGGTTCAACTTATATAGGAGCTTTAACCATCAGAATTACAAAAGACACATAAATTTCAATTACAATCCGATTAAAGCTATTAATTAATGATCCACCCAAGCTAATGACGATGCGCTACTTAATGGTTGATTGTAACTGAAATTAAGGCTACCAAAAGACATCCACCTTGATATGTAACAATAAATAATTCCATGCATTTTGTTTGACGAATTTGCTTCTTATCGACGGACCAAATGCATAATAAAGCACTATGAACAAGCTTCCTTTTTGAACAAGCACTCATGGAAGTTGGTGTGTTTCATTCACATGCTTATCCTTTTGTTACTGTAAAATGACATCACAAACTGTAGAAGAAAAAACAGTGACGAATAAACTTTCTCTGGTTCCATTTCTTTTTCTTTATTTTCCCTTCCTTCTGCAGTTTATATTACTTCTCTTTCTATTCTTTCTTTTTATGCTTTCTCCTTCTGCCTACGTTGATCCTTACTGACTTGTCTTGGTGTCATAAATTTCTACTTCTATTGATGTCCCTCATGCCTCAAATAAAGAGAATGTTCATCAAGATGGAGTGTTTTAAAACGAAGCCATGCCCATCCCAAAAGAAGATGACAAGAGTCCATGGGAGCAATATCACATAATACTTCTTTCACACATTGCCATGTACTGAATTTGATCCATGATTGATCCAGATGAAAGGTTGCTGGTAACTGGAGTTTCTCCACCAATCTTTGGCTCACAACATTGTTTTCGCTTCCGTAATCGAATGCAACTACACATGGATGGCCTTCGGTGAAACACTTTGTATAATAAACTTCCTTTCCTATTCCAAATCTAGATAGCCAGGCTCTGAATACCGAATGATGTGAATCCACAGGGTTCGATTCGTTTGATTGATCTATTATTGTTGGAATGCTAGCAAGCAAGAAATTTGAGAAATTATTTAAAACGAGAAAATGGAAACGTAAAAGAAGATGGAACGAAAATTGATAGACATCACACTTCCAAGAATGGAAGATAAGCCGAAGAGTTGAAACACACAAAGGGATAAAGGACCTTTGATTAAACTCATGGATTCTTGAATCACTCAAGAACTTAGGAGAATCACTCTCACTAAGATAGATGAGATAAAACTCGTTTATTTTCTGAATAAAACTCAGCTTGCCTTCATTGATGAAAATGGTTCAACTTATATAGGAGCTTTAACCATCAGAATTACAAAAGACACATAAATTTCAATTACAATCCGATTAAAGCTATTAATTAATGATCCACCCAAGCTAATGACGATGCGCTACTTAATGGTTGATTGTAACTGAAATTAAGGCTACCAAAAGACATCCACCTTGATATGTAACAATAAATAATTCCATGCATTTTGTTTGACGAATTTGCTTCTTATCGACGGACCAAATGCATAATAAAGCACTATGAACAAGCTTCCTTTTTGAACAAGCACTCATGGAAGTTGGTGTGTTTCATTCACATGCTTATCCTTTTGTTACTGTAAAATGACATCACAAACTGTAGAAGAAAAAACAGTGACGAATAAACTTTCTCTGGTTCCATTTCTTTTTCTTTATTTTCCCTTCCTTCTGCAGTTTATATTACTTCTCTTTCTATTCTTTCTTTTTATGCTTTCTCCTTCTGCCTACGTTGATCCTTACTGACTTGTCTTGGTGTCATAAATTTCTACTTCTATTGATGTCCCTCATGCCTCAAATAAAGAGAATGTTCATCAAGATGGAGTGTTTTAAAACGAAGCCATGCCCATCCCAAAAGAAGATGACAAGAGTCCATGGGAGCAATATCACATAATACTTCTTTCACACATTGCCATGTACTGAATTTGATCCATGATTGATCCAGATGAAAGGTTGCTGGTAACTGGAGTTTCTCCACCAATCTTTGGCTCACAACATTGTTTTCGCTTCCGTAATCGAATGCAACTACACATGGATGGCCTTCGGTGAAACACTTTGTATAATAAACTTCCTTTCCTATTCCAAATCTAGATAGCCAGGCTCTGAATACCGAATGATGTGAATCCACAGGGTTCGATTCGTTTGATTGATCTATTATTGTTGGAATGCTAGCAAGCAAGAAATTTGAGAAATTATTTAAAACGAGAAAATGGAAACGTAAAAGAAGATGGAACGAAAATTGATAGACATCACACTTCCAAGAATGGAAGATAAGCCGAAGAGTTGAAACACACAAAGGGATAAAGGACCTTTGATTAAACTCATGGATTCTTGAATCACTCAAGAACTTAGGAGAATCACTCTCACTAAGATAGATGAGATAAAACTCGTTTATTTTCTGAATAAAACTCAGCTTGCCTTCATTGATGAAAATGGTTCAACTTATATAGGAGCTTTAACCATCAGAATTACAAAAGACACATAAATTTCAATTACAATCCGATTAAAGCTATTAATTAATGATCCACCCAAGCTAATGACGATGCGCTACTTAATGGTTGATTGTAACTGAAATTAAGGCTACCAAAAGACATCCACCTTGATATGTAACAATAAATAATTCCATGCATTTTGTTTGACGAATTTGCTTCTTATCGACGGACCAAATGCATAATAAAGCACTATGAACAAGCTTCCTTTTTGAACAAGCACTCATGGAAGTTGGTGTGTTTCATTCACATGCTTATCCTTTTGTTACTGTAAAATGACATCACAAACTGTAGAAGAAAAAACAGTGACGAATAAACTTTCTCTGGTTCCATTTCTTTTTCTTTATTTTCCCTTCCTTCTGCAGTTTATATTACTTCTCTTTCTATTCTTTCTTTTTATGCTTTCTCCTTCTGCCTACGTTGATCCTTACTGACTTGTCTTGGTGTCATAAATTTCTACTTCTATTGATGTCCCTCATGCCTCAAATAAAGAGAATGTTCATCAAGATGGAGTGTTTTAAAACGAAGCCATGCCCATCCCAAAAGAAGATGACAAGAGTCCATGGGAGCAATATCACATAATACTTCTTTCACACATTGCCATGTACTGAATTTGATCCATGATTGATCCAGATGAAAGGTTGCTGGTAACTGGAGTTTCTCCACCAATCTTTGGCTCACAACATTGTTTTCGCTTCCGTAATCGAATGCAACTACACATGGATGGCCTTCGGTGAAACACTTTGTATAATAAACTTCCTTTCCTATTCCAAATCTAGATAGCCAGGCTCTGAATACCGAATGATGTGAATCCACTGGGTTCGATTCGTTTGATTGATCTATTATTGTTGGAATGCTAGCAAGCAAGAAATTTGAGAAATTATTTAAAACGAGAAAATGGAAACGTAAAAGAAGATGGAACGAAAATTGATAGACATCACACTTCCAAGAATGGAAGATAAGCCGAAGAGTTGAAACACACAAAGGGATAAAGGACCTTTGATTAAACTCATGGATTCTTGAATCACTCAAGAACTTAGGAGAATCACTCTCACTAAGATAGATGAGATAAAACTCGTTTATTTTCTGAATAAAACTCAGCTTGCCTTCATTGATGAAAATGGTTCAACTTATATAGGAGCTTTAACCATCAGAATTACAAAAGACACATAAATTTCAATTACAATCCGATTAAAGCTATTAATTAATGATCCACCCAAGCTAATGACGATGCGCTACTTAATGGTTGATTGTAACTGAAATTAAGGCTACCAAAAGACATCCACCTTGATATGTAACAATAAATAATTCCATGCATTTTGTTTGACGAATTTGCTTCTTATCGACGGACCAAATGCATAATAAAGCACTATGAACAAGCTTCCTTTTTGAACAAGCACTCATGGAAGTTGGTGTGTTTCATTCACATGCTTATCCTTTTGTTACTGTAAAATGACATCACAAACTGTAGAAGAAAAAACAGTGACGAATAAACTTTCTCTGGTTCCATTTCTTTTTCTTTATTTTCCCTTCCTTCTGCAGTTTATATTACTTCTCTTTCTATTCTTTCTTTTTATGCTTTCTCCTTCTGCCTACGTTGATCCTTACTGACTTGTCTTGGTGTCATAAATTTCTACTTCTATTGATGTCCCTCATGCCTCAAATAAAGAGAATGTTCATCAAGATGGAGTGTTTTAAAACGAAGCCATGCCCATCCCAAAAGAAGATGACAAGAGTCCATGGGAGCAATATCACATAATACTTCTTTCACACATTGCCATGTACTGAATTTGATCCATGATTGATCCAGATGAAAGGTTGCTGGTAACTGGAGTTTCTCCACCAATCTTTGGCTCACAACATTGTTTTCGCTTCCGTAATCGAATGCAACTACACATGGATGGCCTTCGGTGAAACACTTTGTATAATAAACTTCCTTTCCTATTCCAAATCTAGATAGCCAGGCTCTGAATACCGAATGATGTGAATCCACAGGGTTCGATTCGTTTGATTGATCTATTATTGTTGGAATGCTAGCAAGCAAGAAATTTGAGAAATTATTTAAAACGAGAAAATGGAAACGTAAAAGAAGATGGAACGAAAATTGATAGACATCACACTTCCAAGAATGGAAGATAAGCCGAAGAGTTGAAACACACAAAGGGATAAAGGACCTTTGATTAAACTCATGGATTCTTGAATCACTCAAGAACTTAGGAGAATCACTCTCACTAAGATAGATGAGATAAAACTCGTTTATTTTCTGAATAAAACTCAGCTTGCCTTCATTGATGAAAATGGTTCAACTTATATAGGAGCTTTAACCATCAGAATTACAAAAGACACATAAATTTCAATTACAATCCGATTAAAGCTATTAATTAATGATCCACCCAAGCTAATGACGATGCGCTACTTAATGGTTGATTGTAACTGAAATTA
This sequence comes from Vigna unguiculata, assembly GCF_037176805.1. Taxonomy (NCBI): domain Eukaryota; kingdom Viridiplantae; phylum Streptophyta; class Magnoliopsida; order Fabales; family Fabaceae; genus Vigna; species Vigna unguiculata. The sequence continues at coordinate 32,599,239 of NC_140794.1, forward strand.
AGGCTACCAAAAGACATCCACCTTGATATGTAACAATAAATAATTCCATGCATTTTGTTTGACGAATTTGCTTCTTATCGACGGACCAAATGCATAATAAAGCACTATGAACAAGCTTCCTTTTTGAACAAGCACTCATGGAAGTTGGTGTGTTTCATTCACATGCTTATCCTTTTGTTACTGTAAAATGACATCACAAACTGTAGAAGAAAAAACAGTGACGAATAAACTTTCTCTGGTTCCATTTCTTTTTCTTTATTTTCCCTTCCTTCTGCAGTTTATATTACTTCTCTTTCTATTCTTTCTTTTTATGCTTTCTCCTTCTGCCTACGTTGATCCTTACTGACTTGTCTTGGTGTCATAAATTTCTACTTCTATTGATGTCCCTCATGCCTCAAATAAAGAGAATGTTCATCAAGATGGAGTGTTTTAAAACGAAGCCATGCCCATCCCAAAAGAAGATGACAAGAGTCCATGGGAGCAATATCACATAATACTTCTTTCACACATTGCCATGTACTGAATTTGATCCATGATTGATCCAGATGAAAGGTTGCTGGTAACTGGAGTTTCTCCACCAATCTTTGGCTCACAACATTGTTTTCGCTTCCGTAATCGAATGCAACTACACATGGATGGCCTTCGGTGAAACACTTTGTATAATAAACTTCCTTTCCTATTCCAAATCTAGATAGCCAGGCTCTGAATACCGAATGATGTGAATCCACAGGGTTCGATTCGTTTGATTGATCTATTATTGTTGGAATGCTAGCAAGCAAGAAATTTGAGAAATTATTTAAAACGAGAAAATGGAAACGTAAAAGAAGATGGAACGAAAATTGATAGACATCACACTTCCAAGAATGGAAGATAAGCCGAAGAGTTGAAACACACAAAGGGATAAAGGACCTTTGATTAAACTCATGGATTCTTGAATCACTCAAGAACTTAGGAGAATCACTCTCACTAAGATAGATGAGATAAAACTCGTTTATTTTCTGAATAAAACTCAGCTTGCCTTCATTGATGAAAATGGTTCAACTTATATAGGAGCTTTAACCATCAGAATTACAAAAGACACATAAATTTCAATTACAATCCGATTAAAGCTATTAATTAATGATCCACCCAAGCTAATGACGATGCGCTACTTAATGGTTGATTGTAACTGAAATTAAGGCTACCAAAAGACATCCACCTTGATATGTAACAATAAATAATTCCATGCATTTTGTTTGACGAATTTGCTTCTTATCGACGGACCAAATGCATAATAAAGCACTATGAACAAGCTTCCTTTTTGAACAAGCACTCATGGAAGTTGGTGTGTTTCATTCACATGCTTATCCTTTTGTTACTGTAAAATGACATCACAAACTGTAGAAGAAAAAACAGTGACGAATAAACTTTCTCTGGTTCCATTTCTTTTTCTTTATTTTCCCTTCCTTCTGCAGTTTATATTACTTCTCTTTCTATTCTTTCTTTTTATGCTTTCTCCTTCTGCCTACGTTGATCCTTACTGACTTGTCTTGGTGTCATAAATTTCTACTTCTATTGATGTCCCTCATGCCTCAAATAAAGAGAATGTTCATCAAGATGGAGTGTTTTAAAACGAAGCCATGCCCATCCCAAAAGAAGATGACAAGAGTCCATGGGAGCAATATCACATAATACTTCTTTCACACATTGCCATGTACTGAATTTGATCCATGATTGATCCAGATGAAAGGTTGCTGGTAACTGGAGTTTCTCCACCAATCTTTGGCTCACAACATTGTTTTCGCTTCCGTAATCGAATGCAACTACACATGGATGGCCTTCGGTGAAACACTTTGTATAATAAACTTCCTTTCCTATTCCAAATCTAGATAGCCAGGCTCTGAATACCGAATGATGTGAATCCACTGGGTTCGATTCGTTTGATTGATCTATTATTGTTGGAATGCTAGCAAGCAAGAAATTTGAGAAATTATTTAAAACGAGAAAATGGAAACGTAAAAGAAGATGGAACGAAAATTGATAGACATCACACTTCCAAGAATGGAAGATAAGCCGAAGAGTTGAAACACACAAAGGGATAAAGGACCTTTGATTAAACTCATGGATTCTTGAATCACTCAAGAACTTAGGAGAATCACTCTCACTAAGATAGATGAGATAAAACTCGTTTATTTTCTGAATAAAACTCAGCTTGCCTTCATTGATGAAAATGGTTCAACTTATATAGGAGCTTTAACCATCAGAATTACAAAAGACACATAAATTTCAATTACAATCCGATTAAAGCTATTAATTAATGATCCACCCAAGCTAATGACGATGCGCTACTTAATGGTTGATTGTAACTGAAATTAAGGCTACCAAAAGACATCCACCTTGATATGTAACAATAAATAATTCCATGCATTTTGTTTGACGAATTTGCTTCTTATCGACGGACCAAATGCATAATAAAGCACTATGAACAAGCTTCCTTTTTGAACAAGCACTCATGGAAGTTGGTGTGTTTCATTCACATGCTTATCCTTTTGTTACTGTAAAATGACATCACAAACTGTAGAAGAAAAAACAGTGACGAATAAACTTTCTCTGGTTCCATTTCTTTTTCTTTATTTTCCCTTCCTTCTGCAGTTTATATTACTTCTCTTTCTATTCTTTCTTTTTATGCTTTCTCCTTCTGCCTACGTTGATCCTTACTGACTTGTCTTGGTGTCATAAATTTCTACTTCTATTGATGTCCCTCATGCCTCAAATAAAGAGAATGTTCATCAAGATGGAGTGTTTTAAAACGAAGCCATGCCCATCCCAAAAGAAGATGACAAGAGTCCATGGGAGCAATATCACATAATACTTCTTTCACACATTGCCATGTACTGAATTTGATCCATGATTGATCCAGATGAAAGGTTGCTGGTAACTGGAGTTTCTCCACCAATCTTTGGCTCACAACATTGTTTTCGCTTCCGTAATCGAATGCAACTACACATGGATGGCCTTCGGTGAAACACTTTGTATAATAAACTTCCTTTCCTATTCCAAATCTAGATAGCCAGGCTCTGAATACCGAATGATGTGAATCCACTGGGTTCGATTCGTTTGATTGATCTATTATTGTTGGAATGCTAGCAAGCAAGAAATTTGAGAAATTATTTAAAACGAGAAAATGGAAACGTAAAAGAAGATGGAACGAAAATTGATAGACATCACACTTCCAAGAATGGAAGATAAGCCGAAGAGTTGAAACACACAAAGGGATAAAGGACCTTTGATTAAACTCATGGATTCTTGAATCACTCAAGAACTTAGGAGAATCACTCTCACTAAGATAGATGAGATAAAACTCGTTTATTTTCTGAATAAAACTCAGCTTGCCTTCATTGATGAAAATGGTTCAACTTATATAGGAGCTTTAACCATCAGAATTACAAAAGACACATAAATTTCAATTACAATCCGATTAAAGCTATTAATTAATGATCCACCCAAGCTAATGACGATGCGCTACTTAATGGTTGATTGTAACTGAAATTAAGGCTACCAAAAGACATCCACCTTGATATGTAACAATAAATAATTCCATGCATTTTGTTTGACGAATTTGCTTCTTATCGACGGACCAAATGCATAATAAAGCACTATGAACAAGCTTCCTTTTTGAACAAGCACTCATGGAAGTTGGTGTGTTTCATTCACATGCTTATCCTTTTGTTACTGTAAAATGACATCACAAACTGTAGAAGAAAAAACAGTGACGAATAAACTTTCTCTGGTTCCATTTCTTTTTCTTTATTTTCCCTTCCTTCTGCAGTTTATATTACTTCTCTTTCTATTCTTTCTTTTTATGCTTTCTCCTTCTGCCTACGTTGATCCTTACTGACTTGTCTTGGTGTCATAAATTTCTACTTCTATTGATGTCCCTCATGCCTCAAATAAAGAGAATGTTCATCAAGATGGAGTGTTTTAAAACGAAGCCATGCCCATCCCAAAAGAAGATGACAAGAGTCCATGGGAGCAATATCACATAATACTTCTTTCACACATTGCCATGTACTGAATTTGATCCATGATTGATCCAGATGAAAGGTTGCTGGTAACTGGAGTTTCTCCACCAATCTTTGGCTCACAACATTGTTTTCGCTTCCGTAATCGAATGCAACTACACATGGATGGCCTTCGGTGAAACACTTTGTATAATAAACTTCCTTTCCTATTCCAAATCTAGATAGCCAGGCTCTGAATACCGAATGATGTGAATCCACTGGGTTCGATTCGTTTGATTGATCTATTATTGTTGGAATGCTAGCAAGCAAGAAATTTGAGAAATTATTTAAAACGAGAAAATGGAAACGTAAAAGAAGATGGAACGAAAATTGATAGACATCACACTTCCAAGAATGGAAGATAAGCCGAAGAGTTGAAACACACAAAGGGATAAAGGACCTTTGATTAAACTCATGGATTCTTGAATCACTCAAGAACTTAGGAGAATCACTCTCACTAAGATAGATGAGATAAAACTCGTTTATTTTCTGAATAAAACTCAGCTTGCCTTCATTGATGAAAATGGTTCAACTTATATAGGAGCTTTAACCATCAGAATTACAAAAGACACATAAATTTCAATTACAATCCGATTAAAGCTATTAATTAATGATCCACCCAAGCTAATGACGATGCGCTACTTAATGGTTGATTGTAACTGAAATTAAGGCTACCAAAAGACATCCACCTTGATATGTAACAATAAATAATTCCATGCATTTTGTTTGACGAATTTGCTTCTTATCGACGGACCAAATGCATAATAAAGCACTATGAACAAGCTTCCTTTTTGAACAAGCACTCATGGAAGTTGGTGTGTTTCATTCACATGCTTATCCTTTTGTTACTGTAAAATGACATCACAAACTGTAGAAGAAAAAACAGTGACGAATAAACTTTCTCTGGTTCCATTTCTTTTTCTTTATTTTCCCTTCCTTCTGCAGTTTATATTACTTCTCTTTCTATTCTTTCTTTTTATGCTTTCTCCTTCTGCCTACGTTGATCCTTACTGACTTGTCTTGGTGTCATAAATTTCTACTTCTATTGATGTCCCTCATGCCTCAAATAAAGAGAATGTTCATCAAGATGGAGTGTTTTAAAACGAAGCCATGCCCATCCCAAAAGAAGATGACAAGAGTCCATGGGAGCAATATCACATAATACTTCTTTCACACATTGCCATGTACTGAATTTGATCCATGATTGATCCAGATGAAAGGTTGCTGGTAACTGGAGTTTCTCCACCAATCTTTGGCTCACAACATTGTTTTCGCTTCCGTAATCGAATGCAACTACACATGGATGGCCTTCGGTGAAACACTTTGTATAATAAACTTCCTTTCCTATTCCAAATCTAGATAGCCAGGCTCTGAATACCGAATGATGTGAATCCACAGGGTTCGATTCGTTTGATTGATCTATTATTGTTGGAATGCTAGCAAGCAAGAAATTTGAGAAATTATTTAAAACGAGAAAATGGAAACGTAAAAGAAGATGGAACGAAAATTGATAGACATCACACTTCCAAGAATGGAAGATAAGCCGAAGAGTTGAAACACACAAAGGGATAAAGGACCTTTGATTAAACTCATGGATTCTTGAATCACTCAAGAACTTAGGAGAATCACTCTCACTAAGATAGATGAGATAAAACTCGTTTATTTTCTGAATAAAACTCAGCTTGCCTTCATTGATGAAAATGGTTCAACTTATATAGGAGCTTTAACCATCAGAATTACAAAAGACACATAAATTTCAATTACAATCCGATTAAAGCTATTAATTAATGATCCACCCAAGCTAATGACGATGCGCTACTTAATGGTTGATTGTAACTGAAATTAAGGCTACCAAAAGACATCCACCTTGATATGTAACAATAAATAATTCCATGCATTTTGTTTGACGAATTTGCTTCTTATCGACGGACCAAATGCATAATAAAGCACTATGAACAAGCTTCCTTTTTGAACAAGCACTCATGGAAGTTGGTGTGTTTCATTCACATGCTTATCCTTTTGTTACTGTAAAATGACATCACAAACTGTAGAAGAAAAAACAGTGACGAATAAACTTTCTCTGGTTCCATTTCTTTTTCTTTATTTTCCCTTCCTTCTGCAGTTTATATTACTTCTCTTTCTATTCTTTCTTTTTATGCTTTCTCCTTCTGCCTACGTTGATCCTTACTGACTTGTCTTGGTGTCATAAATTTCTACTTCTATTGATGTCCCTCATGCCTCAAATAAAGAGAATGTTCATCAAGATGGAGTGTTTTAAAACGAAGCCATGCCCATCCCAAAAGAAGATGACAAGAGTCCATGGGAGCAATATCACATAATACTTCTTTCACACATTGCCATGTACTGAATTTGATCCATGATTGATCCAGATGAAAGGTTGCTGGTAACTGGAGTTTCTCCACCAATCTTTGGCTCACAACATTGTTTTCGCTTCCGTAATCGAATGCAACTACACATGGATGGCCTTCGGTGAAACACTTTGTATAATAAACTTCCTTTCCTATTCCAAATCTAGATAGCCAGGCTCTGAATACCGAATGATGTGAATCCACTGGGTTCGATTCGTTTGATTGATCTATTATTGTTGGAATGCTAGCAAGCAAGAAATTTGAGAAATTATTTAAAACGAGAAAATGGAAACGTAAAAGAAGATGGAACGAAAATTGATAGACATCACACTTCCAAGAATGGAAGATAAGCCGAAGAGTTGAAACACACAAAGGGATAAAGGACCTTTGATTAAACTCATGGATTCTTGAATCACTCAAGAACTTAGGAGAATCACTCTCACTAAGATAGATGAGATAAAACTCGTTTATTTTCTGAATAAAACTCAGCTTGCCTTCATTGATGAAAATGGTTCAACTTATATAGGAGCTTTAACCATCAGAATTACAAAAGACACATAAATTTCAATTACAATCCGATTAAAGCTATTAATTAATGATCCACCCAAGCTAATGACGATGCGCTACTTAATGGTTGATTGTAACTGAAATTAAGGCTACCAAAAGACATCCACCTTGATATGTAACAATAAATAATTCCATGCATTTTGTTTGACGAATTTGCTTCTTATCGACGGACCAAATGCATAATAAAGCACTATGAACAAGCTTCCTTTTTGAACAAGCACTCATGGAAGTTGGTGTGTTTCATTCACATGCTTATCCTTTTGTTACTGTAAAATGACATCACAAACTGTAGAAGAAAAAACAGTGACGAATAAACTTTCTCTGGTTCCATTTCTTTTTCTTTATTTTCCCTTCCTTCTGCAGTTTATATTACTTCTCTTTCTATTCTTTCTTTTTATGCTTTCTCCTTCTGCCTACGTTGATCCTTACTGACTTGTCTTGGTGTCATAAATTTCTACTTCTATTGATGTCCCTCATGCCTCAAATAAAGAGAATGTTCATCAAGATGGAGTGTTTTAAAACGAAGTCATGCCCATCCCAAAAGAAGATGACAAGAGTCCATGGGAGCAATATCACATAATACTTCTTTCACACATTGCCATGTACTGAATTTGATCCATGATTGATCCAGATGAAAGGTTGCTGGTAACTGGAGTTTCTCCACCAATCTTTGGCTCACAACATTGTTTTCGCTTCCGTAATCGAATGCAACTACACATGGATGGCCTTCGGTGAAACACTTTGTATAATAAACTTCCTTTCCTATTCCAAATCTAGATAGCCAGGCTCTGAATACCGAATGATGTGAATCCACTGGGTTCGATTCGTTTGATTGATCTATTATTGTTGGAATGCTAGCAAGCAAGAAATTTGAGAAATTATTTAAAACGAGAAAATGGAAACGTAAAAGAAGATGGAACGAAAATTGATAGACATCACACTTCCAAGAATGGAAGATAAGCCGAAGAGTTGAAACACACAAAGGGATAAAGGACCTTTGATTAAACTCATGGATTCTTGAATCACTCAAGAACTTAGGAGAATCACTCTCACTAAGATAGATGAGATAAAACTCGTTTATTTTCTGAATAAAACTCAGCTTGCCTTCATTGATGAAAATGGTTCAACTTATATAGGAGCTTTAACCATCAGAATTACAAAAGACACATAAATTTCAATTACAATCCGATTAAAGCTATTAATTAATGATCCACCCAAGCTAATGACGATGCGCTACTTAATGGTTGATTGTAACTGAAATTAAGGCTACCAAAAGACATCCACCTTGATATGTAACAATAAATAATTCCATGCATTTTGTTTGACGAATTTGCTTCTTATCGACGGACCAAATGCATAATAAAGCACTATGAACAAGCTTCCTTTTTGAACAAGCACTCATGGAAGTTGGTGTGTTTCATTCACATGCTTATCCTTTTGTTACTGTAAAATGACATCACAAACTGTAGAAGAAAAAACAGTGACGAATAAACTTTCTCTGGTTCCATTTCTTTTTCTTTATTTTCCCTTCCTTCTGCAGTTTATATTACTTCTCTTTCTATTCTTTCTTTTTATGCTTTCTCCTTCTGCCTACGTTGATCCTTACTGACTTGTCTTGGTGTCATAAATTTCTACTTCTATTGATGTCCCTCATGCCTCAAATAAAGAGAATGTTCATCAAGATGGAGTGTTTTAAAACGAAGCCATGCCCATCCCAAAAGAAGATGACAAGAGTCCATGGGAGCAATATCACATAATACTTCTTTCACACATTGCCATGTACTGAATTTGATCCATGATTGATCCAGATGAAAGGTTGCTGGTAACTGGAGTTTCTCCACCAATCTTTGGCTCACAACATTGTTTTCGCTTCCGTAATCGAATGCAACTACACATGGATGGCCTTCGGTGAAACACTTTGTATAATAAACTTCCTTTCCTATTCCAAATCTAGATAGCCAGGCTCTGAATACCGAATGATGTGAATCCACAGGGTTCGATTCGTTTGATTGATCTATTATTGTTGGAATGCTAGCAAGCAAGAAATTTGAGAAATTATTTAAAACGAGAAAATGGAAACGTAAAAGAAGATGGAACGAAAATTGATAGACATCACACTTCCAAGAATGGAAGATAAGCCGAAGAGTTGAAACACACAAAGGGATAAAGGACCTTTGATTAAACTCATGGATTCTTGAATCACTCAAGAACTTAGGAGAATCACTCTCACTAAGATAGATGAGATAAAACTCGTTTATTTTCTGAATAAAACTCAGCTTGCCTTCATTGATGAAAATGGTTCAACTTATATAGGAGCTTTAACCATCAGAATTACAAAAGACACATAAATTTCAATTACAATCCGATTAAAGCTATTAATTAATGATCCACCCAAGCTAATGACGATGCGCTACTTAATGGTTGATTGTAACTGAAATTAAGGCTACCAAAAGACATCCACCTTGATATGTAACAATAAATAATTCCATGCATTTTGTTTGACGAATTTGCTTCTTATCGACGGACCAAATGCATAATAAAGCACTATGAACAAGCTTCCTTTTTGAACAAGCACTCATGGAAGTTGGTGTGTTTCATTCACATGCTTATCCTTTTGTTACTGTAAAATGACATCACAAACTGTAGAAGAAAAAACAGTGACGAATAAACTTTCTCTGGTTCCATTTCTTTTTCTTTATTTTCCCTTCCTTCTGCAGTTTATATTACTTCTCTTTCTATTCTTTCTTTTTATGCTTTCTCCTTCTGCCTACGTTGATCCTTACTGACTTGTCTTGGTGTCATAAATTTCTACTTCTATTGATGTCCCTCATGCCTCAAATAAAGAGAATGTTCATCAAGATGGAGTGTTTTAAAACGAAGCCATGCCCATCCCAAAAGAAGATGACAAGAGTCCATGGGAGCAATATCACATAATACTTCTTTCACACATTGCCATGTACTGAATTTGATCCATGATTGATCCAGATGAAAGGTTGCTGGTAACTGGAGTTTCTCCACCAATCTTTGGCTCACAACATTGTTTTCGCTTCCGTAATCGAATGCAACTACACATGGATGGCCTTCGGTGAAACACTTTGTATAATAAAATTCCTTTCCTATTCCAAATCTAGATAGCCAGGCTCTGAATACCGAATGATGTGAATCCACTGGGTTCGATTCGTTTGACTGATCTATTATTGTTGGAATGCTAACAAGCAAGAAATTTGAGAAATTATTTAAAACGAGAAAATGGAAACGTAAAAGAAGATGGAACGAAAATTGATAGACATCACACATCCAAGAATGGAAGATAAGCCGAAGAGTTGAAACACACAAAGGGATAAGGGACCTTTGATTAAACTCATGGATTCTTGAATCACTCAAGAACTTAGGAGAATCACTCTCACTAAGATAGATGAGATAAAACTCGTTTATTTTCTGAATAAAACTCAGCTTGCCTTCATTGATGAAAATGGTTCAACTTATATAGGAGCTTTAACCATCAGAATTACAAAAGACACATAAATTTCAATTACAACCCGATTAAAGCTATTAATTAATGATCCACTCAAGCTAATGACGATGCGCTACTTAATGGTTGATTGTAACTGAAATTAAGGCTACCAAAAGACATCCACCTTGATATGTAACAATAAATAATTCCATGCATTTTGTTTGACGAATTTGCTTCTTATCGACGGACCAAATGCATAATAAAGCACTATGAACAAGCTTCCTTTTTGAACAAGCACTCATGGAAGTTGGTGTGTTTCATTCACATGCTTATCCTTTTGTTCCTGTAAAATGACATCACAAACTGTAGAAGAAAAAACATTGACGAATAAACTTTCTCTGGTTCCATTTCTTTTTCTTTATTTTCCCTTCCTTCTGCAGTTCATATTACTTCTTTTTCTATTCTTTCTTTTTCTGTTTTCTCCTTCAGCCTACGTTGATCCTTACTGACTTGTCTTGGTGTCATAAATTTCTACTTCTTTGATGTCCCTCATGCCTCAAATAAAGGGAACGTTCATCAAGATGGAGTGTTTAAAAACGAAGCCATGCCCCATCCCAAAAGAAGATGACAAGAGTCCATGGGAGCAATAACACATAATACTTCTTTCACACATTGCCATGTATTGAATTTGATCCATGCTTGATCCAGATGAAAGGTTGCTGGTAACTGGAGTTTCTCCACCAATCTTTGGCTCACAACACTGTTTTCGCTTCCTTAATCGAATGTAACTAAACATGGATGGCCTTCAGTTAAACACTTTGTATAATAAACTTCCTTTCCTATTCCAAATCTAGATAGCCAGGCTCTGAATACCGAATGATGTGAATCCACTGGGTTCGATTCGTTTGACTGATCTATCATTGTTGGAATGCTAACAAGCAAGAAATTTGAGAAATTATTTAAAACGAGAAAATGGAAACGTAAAAGAAGATGGAACGAAAATTGATAGACATCACACATCCAAGAATGGAAGATAAGCCGAAGAGTTGAAACACACAAAGGGATAAGGGACCTTTGATTAAACTCATGGATTCTTGAATCACTCAAGAACTTAGGAGAATCACTCTCACTAAGATAGATGAGATAAAACTCGTTTATTTTCTGAATAAAACTCAGCTTGCCTTCATTGATGAAAATGGTTCAACTTATATAGGAGCTTTAACCATCAGAATTACAAAAGACACATAAATTTCAATTACAACCCGATTAAAGCTATTAATTAATGATCCACTCAAGCTAATGACGATGCGCTACTTAATGGTTGATTGTAACTGAAATTAAGGCTACCAAAAGACATCCACCTTGATATGTAACAATAAATAATTCCATGCATTTTGTTTGACGAATTTGCTTCTTATCGACGGACCAAATGCATAATAAAGCACTATGAACAAGCTTCCTTTTTGAACAAGCACTCATGGAAGTTGGTGTGTTTCATTCACATGCTTATCCTTTTGTTCCTGTAAAATGACATCACAAACTGTAGAAGAAAAAACATTGACGAATAAACTTTCTCTGGTTCCATTTCTTTTTCTTTATTTTCCCTTCCTTCTGCAGTTCATATTACTTCTTTTTCTATTCTTTCTTTTTCTGTTTTCTCCTTCAGCCTACGTTGATCCTTACTGACTTGTCTTGGTGTCATAAATTTCTACTTCTTTGATGTCCCTCATGCCTCAAATAAAGGGAACGTTCATCAAGATGGAGTGTTTAAAAACGAAGCCATGCCCCATCCCAAAAGAAGATGACAAGAGTCCATGGGAGCAATAACACATAATACTTCTTTCACACATTGCCATGTATTGAATTTGATCCATGCTTGATCCAGATGAAAGGTTGCTGGTAACTGGAGTTTCTCCACCAATCTTTGGCTCACAACACTGTTTTCGCTTCCTTAATCGAATGTAACTAAACATGGATGGCCTTCAGTTAAACACTTTGTATAATAAACTTCCTTTCCTATTCCAAATCTAGATAGCCAGGCTCTGAATACCGAATGATGTGAATCCACTGGGTTCGATTCGTTTGACTGATCTATCATTGTTGGAATGCTAACAAGCAAGAAATTTGAGAAATTATTTAAAACGAGAAAATGGAAACGTAAAAGAAGATGGAACGAAAATTGATAGACATCACACATCCAAGAATGGAAGATAAGCCGAAGAGTTGAAACACACAAAGGGATAAGGGACCTTTGATTAAACTCATGGATTCTTGAATCACTCAAGAACTTAGGAGAATCACTCTCACTAAGATAGATGAGATAAAACTCGTTTATTTTCTGAATAAAACTCAGGTTGCCTTCATTGATGAAAATGGTTCAACTTATATAGGAGCTTTAACCATCAGAATTACAAAAGACACATAAATTTCAATTACAACCCGATTAAAGCTATTAATTAATGATCCACTCAAGCTAATGACGATGCGCTACTTAATGGTTGATTGTAACTGAAATTAAGGCTACCAAAAGACATCCACCTTGATATGTAACAATAAATAATTCCATGCATTTTGTTTGACGAATTTGCTTCTTATCGACGGACCAAATGCATAATAAAGCACTATGAACAAGCTTCCTTTTTGAACAAGCACTCATGGAAGTTGGTGTGTTTCATTCACATGCTTATCCTTTTGTTCCTGTAAAATGACATCACAAACTGTAGAAGAAAAAACATTGACGAATAAACTTTCTCTGGTTCCATTTCTTTTTCTTTATTTTCCCTTCCTTCTGCAGTTCATATTACTTCTTTTTCTATTCTTTCTTTTTCTGTTTTCTCCTTCAGCCTACGTTGATCCTTACTGACTTGTCTTGGTGTCATAAATTTCTACTTCTTTGATGTCCCTCATGCCTCAAATAAAGGGAACGTTCATCAAGATGGAGTGTTTAAAAACGAAGCCATGCCCCATCCCAAAAGAAGATGACAAGAGTCCATGGGAGCAATAACACATAATACTTCTTTCACACATTGCCATGTATTGAATTTGATCCATGCTTGATCCAGATGAAAGGTTGCTGGTAACTGGAGTTTCTCCACCAATCTTTGGCTCACAACACTGTTTTCGCTTCCTTAATCGAATGTAACTAAACATGGATGGCCTTCAGTTAAACACTTTGTATAATAAACTTCCTTTCCTATTCCAAATCTAGATAGCCAGGCTCTGAATACCGAATGATGTGAATCCACTGGGTTCGATTCGTTTGACTGATCTATCATTGTTGGAATGCTAACAAGCAAGAAATTTGAGAAATTATTTAAAACGAGAAAATGGAAACGTAAAAGAAGATGGAACGAAAATTGATAGACATCACACATCCAAGAATGGAAGATAAGCCGAAGAGTTGAAACACACAAAGGGATAAGGGACCTTTGATTAAACTCATGGATTCTTGAATCACTCAAGAACTTAGGAGAATCACTCTCACTAAGATAGATGAGATAAAACTCGTTTATTTTCTGAATAAAACTCAGCTTGCCTTCATTGATGAAAATGGTTCAACTTATATAGGAGCTTTAACCATCAGAATTACAAAAGACACATAAATTTCAATTACAACCCGATTAAAGCTATTAATTAATGATCCACTCAAGCTAATGACGATGCGCTACTTAATGGTTGATTGTAACTGAAATTAAGGCTACCAAAAGACATCCACCTTGATATGTAACAATAAATAATTCCATGCATTTTGTTTGACGAATTTGCTTCTTATCGACGGACCAAATGCATAATAAAGCACTATGAACAAGCTTCCTTTTTGAACAAGCACTCATGGAAGTTGGTGTGTTTCATTCACATGCTTATCCTTTTGTTCCTGTAAAATGACATCACAAACTGTAGAAGAAAAAACATTGACGAATAAACTTTCTCTGGTTCCATTTCTTTTTCTTTATTTTCCCTTCCTTCTGCAGTTCATATTACTTCTTTTTCTATTCTTTCTTTTTCTGTTTTCTCCTTCAGCCTACGTTGATCCTTACTGACTTGTCTTGGTGTCATAAATTTCTACTTCTTTGATGTCCCTCATGCCTCAAATAAAGGGAACGTTCATCAAGATGGAGTGTTTAAAAACGAAACCATGCCCCATCCCAAAAGAAGATGACAAGAGTCCATGGGAGCAATAACACATAATACTTCTTTCACACATTGCCATGTATTGAATTTGATCCATGCTTGATCCAGATGAAAGGTTGCTGGTAACTGGAGTTTCTCCACCAATCTTTGGCTCACAACACTGTTTTCGCTTCCTTAATCGAATGTAACTAAACATGGATGGCCTTCAGTTAAACACTTTGTATAATAAACTTCCTTTCCTATTCCAAATCTAGATAGCCAGGCTCTGAATACCGAATGATGTGAATCCACTGGGTTCGATTCGTTTGACTGATCTATCATTGTTGGAATGCTAACAAGCAAGAAATTTGAGAAATTATTTAAAACGAGAAAATGGAAACGTAAAAGAAGATGGAACGAAAATTGATAGACATCACACATCCAAGAATGGAAGATAAGCCGAAGAGTTGAAACACACAAAGGGATAAGGGACCTTTGATTAAACTCATGGATTCTTGAATCACTCAAGAACTTAGGAGAATCACTCTCACTAAGATAGATGAGATAAAACTCGTTTATTTTCTGAATAAAACTCAGCTTGCCTTCATTGATGAAAATGGTTCAACTTATATAGGAGCTTTAACCATCAGAATTACAAAAGACACATAAATTTCAATTACAACCCGATTAAAGCTATTAATTAATGATCCACTCAAGCTAATGACGATGCGCTACTTAATGGTTGATTGTAACTGAAATTAAGGCTACCAAAAGACATCCACCTTGATATGTAACAATAAATAATTCCATGCATTTTGTTTGACGAATTTGCTTCTTATCGACGGACCAAATGCATAATAAAGCACTATGAACAAGCTTCCTTTTTGAACAAGCACTCATGGAAGTTGGTGTGTTTCATTCACATGCTTATCCTTTTGTTCCTGTAAAATGACATCACAAACTGTAGAAGAAAAAACATTGACGAATAAACTTTCTCTGGTTCCATTTCTTTTTCTTTATTTTCCCTTCCTTCTGCAGTTCATATTACTTCTTTTTCTATTCTTTCTTTTTCTGTTTTCTCCTTCAGCCTACGTTGATCCTTACTGGCTTGTCTTGGTGTCATAAATTTCTACTTCTTTGATGTCCCTCATGCCTCAAATAAAGGGAACGTTCATCAAGATGGAGTGTTTAAAAACGAAGCCATGCCCCATCCCAAAAGAAGATGACAAGAGTCCATGGGAGCAATAACACATAATAATTCTTTCACACATTGCCATGTATTGAATTTGATCCATGCTTGATCCAGATGAAAGGTTGCTGGTAACTGGAGTTTCTCCACCAATCTTTGGCTCACAACACTGTTTTCGCTTCCTTAATCGAATGTAACTAAACATGGATGGCCTTCAGTTAAACACTTTGTATAATAAACTTCCTTTCCTATTCCAAATCTAGATAGCCAGGCTCTGAATACCGAATGATGTGAATCCACTGGGTTCGATTCGTTTGACTGATCTATCATTGTTGGAATGCTAACAAGCAAGAAATTTGAGAAATTATTTAAAACGAGAAAATGGAAACGTAAAAGAAGATGGAACGAAAATTGATAGACATCACACATCCAAGAATGGAAGATAAGCCGAAGAGTTGAAACACACAAAGGGATAAGGGACCTTTGATTAAACTCATGGATTCTTGAATCACTCAAGAACTTAGGAGAATCACTCTCACTAAGATAGATGAGATAAAACTCGTTTATTTTCTGAATAAAACTCAGCTTGCCTTCATTGATGAAAATGGTTCAACTTATATAGGAGCTTTAACCATCAGAATTACAAAAGACACATAAATTTCAATTACAACCCGATTAAAGCTATTAATTAATGATCCACTCAAGCTAATGACGATGCGCTACTTAATGGTTGATTGTAACTGAAATTAAGGCTACCAAAAGACATCCACCTTGATATGTAACAATAAATAATTCCATGCATTTTGTTTGACGAATTTGCTTCTTATCGACGGACCAAATGCATAATAAAGCACTATGAACAAGCTTCCTTTTTGAACAAGCACTCATGGAAGTTGGTGTGTTTCATTCACATGCTTATCCTTTTGTTCCTGTAAAATGACATCACAAACTGTAGAAGAAAAAACATTGACGAATAAACTTTCTCTGGTTCCATTTCTTTTTCTTTATTTTCCCTTCCTTCTGCAGTTCATATTACTTCTTTTTCTATTCTTTCTTTTTCTGTTTTCTCCTTCAGCCTACGTTGATCCTTACTGGCTTGTCTTGGTGTCATAAATTTCTACTTCTTTGATGTCCCTCATGCCTCAAATAAAGGGAACGTTCATCAAGATGGAGTGTTTAAAAACGAAGCCATGCCCCATCCCAAAAGAAGATGACAAGAGTCCATGGGAGCAATAACACATAATAATTCTTTCACACATTGCCATGTATTGAATTTGATCCATGCTTGATCCAGATGAAAGGTTGCTGGTAACTGGAGTTTCTCCACCAATCTTTGGCTCACAACACTGTTTTCGCTTCCTTAATCGAATGTAACTAAACATGGATGGCCTTCAGTTAAACACTTTGTATAATAAACTTCCTTTCCTATTCCAAATCTAGATAGCCAGGCTCTGAATACCGAATGATGTGAATCCACTGGGTTCGATTCGTTTGACTGATCTATCATTGTTGGAATGCTAACAAGCAAGAAATTTGAGAAATTATTTAAAACGAGAAAATGGAAACGTAAAAGAAGATGGAACGAAAATTGATAGACATCACACATCCAAGAATGGAAGATAAGCCGAAGAGTTGAAACACACAAAGGGATAAGGGACCTTTGATTAAACTCATGGATTCTTGAATCACTCAAGAACTTAGGAGAATCACTCTCACTAAGATAGATGAGATAAAACTCGTTTATTTTCTGAATAAAACTCAGCTTGCCTTCATTGATGAAAATGGTTCAACTTATATAGGAGCTTTAACCATCAGAATTACAAAAGACACATAAATTTCAATTACAACCCGATTAAAGCTATTAATTAATGATCCACTCAAGCTAATGACGATGCGCTACTTAATGGTTGATTGTAACTGAAATTAAGGCTACCAAAAGACATCCACCTTGATATGTAACAATAAATAATTCCATGCATTTTGTTTGACGAATTTGCTTCTTATCGACGGACCAAATGCATAATAAAGCACTATGAACAAGCTTCCTTTTTGAACAAGCACTCATGGAAGTTGGTGTGTTTCATTCACATGCTTATCCTTTTGTTCCTGTAAAATGACATCACAAACTGTAGAAGAAAAAACATTGACGAATAAACTTTCTCTGGTTCCATTTCTTTTTCTTTATTTTCCCTTCCTTCTGCAGTTCATATTACTTCTTTTTCTATTCTTTCTTTTTCTGTTTTCTCCTTCAGCCTACGTTGATCCTTACTGGCTTGTCTTGGTGTCATAAATTTGTACTTCTTTGATGTCCCTCATGCCTCAAATAAAGGGAACGTTCATCAAGATGGAGTGTTTAAAAACGAAGCCATGCCCCATCCCAAAAGAAGATGACAAGAGTCCATGGGAGCAATAACACATAATACTTCTTTCACACATTGCCATGTATTGAATTTGATCCATGCTTGATCCAGATGAAAGGTTGCTGGTAACTGGAGTTTCTCCACCAATCTTTGGCTCACAACACTGTTTTCGCTTCCTTAATCGAATGTAACTAAACATGGATGGCCTTCAGTTAAACACTTTGTATAATAAACTTCCTTTCCTATTCCAAATCTAGATAGCCAGGCTCTGAATACCGAATGATGTGAATCCACTGGGTTCGATTCGTTTGACTGATCTATCATTGTTGGAATGCTAACAAGCAAGAAATTTGAGAAATTATTTAAAACGAGAAAATGGAAACGTAAAAGAAGATGGAACGAAAATTGATAGACATCACACATCCAAGAATGGAAGATAAGCCGAAGAGTTGAAACACACAAAGGGATAAGGGACCTTTGATTAAACTCATGGATTCTTGAATCACTCAAGAACTTAGGAGAATCACTCTCACTAAGATAGATGAGATAAAACTCGTTTATTTTCTGAATAAAACTCAGCTTGCCTTCATTGATGAAAATGGTTCAACTTATATAGGAGCTTTAACCATCAGAATTACAAAAGACACATAAATTTCAATTACAACCCGATTAAAGCTATTAATTAATGATCCACTCAAGCTAATGACGATGCGCTACTTAATGGTTGATTGTAACTGAAATTAAGGCTACCAAAAGACATCCACCTTGATATGTAACAATAAATAATTCCATGCATTTTGTTTGACGAATTTGCTTCTTATCGACGGACCAAATGCATAATAAAGCACTATGAACAAGCTTCCTTTTTGAACAAGCACTCATGGAAGTTGGTGTGTTTCATTCACATGCTTATCCTTTTGTTCCTGTAAAATGACATCACAAACTGTAGAAGAAAAAACATTGACGAATAAACTTTCTCTGGTTCCATTTCTTTTTCTTTATTTTCCCTTCCTTCTGCAGTTCATATTACTTCTTTTTCTATTCTTTCTTTTTCTGTTTTCTCCTTCAGCCTACGTTGATCCTTACTGACTTGTCTTGGTGTCATAAATTTCTACTTCTTTGATGTCCCTCATGCCTCAAATAAAGGGAACGTTCATCAAGATGGAGTGTTTAAAAACGAAGCCATGCCCCATCCCAAAAGAAGATGACAAGAGTCCATGGGAGCAATAACACATAATACTTCTTTCACACATTGCCATGTATTGAATTTGATCCATGCTTGATCCAGATGAAAGGTTGCTGGTAACTGGAGTTTCTCCACCAATCTTTGGCTCACAACACTGTTTTCGCTTCCTTAATCGAATGTAACTAAACATGGATGGCCTTCAGTTAAACACTTTGTATAATAAACTTCCTTTCCTATTCCAAATCTAGATAGCCAGGCTCTGAATACCGAATGATGTGAATCCACTGGGTTCGATTCGTTTGACTGATCTATCATTGTTGGAATGCTAACAAGCAAGAAATTTGAGAAATTATTTAAAACGAGAAAATGGAAACGTAAAAGAAGATGGAACGAAAATTGATAGACATCACACTTCCAAGAATGGAAGATAAGCCGAAGAGTTGAAACACACAAAGGGATAAGGGACCTTTGATTAAACTCATGGATTCTTGAATCACTCAAGAACTTAGGAGAATCACTCTCACTAAGATAGATGAGATAAAACTCGTTTATTTTCTGAATAAAACTCAGCTTGCCTTCATTGATGAAAATGGTTCAACTTATATAGGAGCTTTAACCATCAGAATTACAAAAGACACATAAATTTCAATTACAACCCGATTAAAGCTATTAATTAATGATCCACTCAAGCTAATGACGATGCGCTACTTAATGGTTGATTGTAACTGAAATTAAGGCTACCAAAAGACATCCACCTTGATATGTAACAATAAATAATTCCATGCATTTTGTTTGACGAATTTGCTTCTTATCGACGGACCAAATGCATAATAAAGCACTATGAACAAGCTTCCTTTTTGAACAAGCACTCATGGAAGTTGGTGTGTTTCATTCACATGCTTATCCTTTTGTTCCTGTAAAATGACATCACAAACTGTAGAAGAAAAAACATTGACGAATAAACTTTCTCTGGTTCCATTTCTTTTTCTTTATTTTCCCTTCCTTCTGCAGTTCATATTACTTCTTTTTCTATTCTTTCTTTTTCTGTTTTCTCCTTCAGCCTACGTTGATCCTTACTGACTTGTCTTGATGTCATAAATTTCTACTTCTTTGATGTCCCTCATGCCTCAAATAAAGGGAACGTTCATCAAGATGGAGTGTTTAAAAACGAAGCCATGCCCCATCCCAAAAGAAGATGACAAGAGTCCATGGGAGCAATAACACATAATACTTCTTTCACACATTGCCATGTATTGAATTTGATCCATGCTTGATCCAGATGAAAGGTTGCTGGTAACTGGAGTTTCTCCACCAATCTTTGGCTCACAACACTGTTTTCGCTTCCTTAATCGAATGTAACTAAACATGGATGGCCTTCAGTTAAACACTTTGTATAATAAACTTCCTTTCCTATTCCAAATCTAGATAGCCAGGCTCTGAATACCGAATGATGTGAATCCACTGGGTTCGATTCGTTTGACTGATCTATCATTGTTGGAATGCTAACAAGCAAGAAATTTGAGAAATTATTTAAAACGAGAAAATGGAAACATAAAAGAAGATGGAACGAAAATTGATAGACATCACACTTCCAAGAATGGAAGATAAGCCGAAGAGTTGAAACACACAAAGGGATAAAGGACCTTTGATTAAACTCATGGATTCTTGAATCACTCAAGAACTTAGGAGAATCACTCTCACTAAGATAGATGAGATAAAACTCGTTTATTTTCTGAATAAAACTCAGCTTGCCTTCATTGATGAAAATGGTTCAACTTATATAGGAGCTTTAACCATCAGAATTACAAAAGACACATAAATTTCAATTACAACCCGATTAAAGCTATTAATTAATGATCCACTCAAGCTAATGACGATGCGCTACTTAATGGTTGATTGTAACTGAAATTAAGGCTACCAAAAGACATCCACCTTGATATGTAACAATAAATAATTCCATGCATTTTGTTTGACGAATTTGCTTCTTATCGACGGACCAAATGCATAATAAAGCACTATGAACAAGCTTCCTTTTTGAACAAGCACTCATGGAAGTTGGTGTGTTTCATTCACATGCTTATCCTTTTGTTCCTGTAAAATGACATCACAAACTGTAGAAGAAAAAACATTGACGAATAAACTTTCTCTGGTTCCATTTCTTTTTCTTTATTTTCCCTTCCTTCTGCAGTTCATATTACTTCTTTTTCTATTCTTTCTTTTTCTGTTTTCTCCTTCAGCCTACGTTGATCCTTACTGACTTGTCTTGGTGTCATAAATTTCTACTTCTTTGATGTCCCTCATGCCTCAAATAAAGGGAACGTTCATCAAGATGGAGTGTTTAAAAACGAAGCCATGCCCCATCCCAAAAGAAGATGACAAGAGTCCATGGGAGCAATAACACATAATACTTCTTTCACACATTGCCATGTATTGAATTTGATCCATGCTTGATCCAGATGAAAGGTTGCTGGTAACTGGAGTTTCTCCACCAATCTTTGGCTCACAACACTGTTTTCGCTTCCTTAATCGAATGTAACTAAACATGGATGGCCTTCAGTTAAACACTTTGTATAATAAACTTCCTTTCCTATTCCAAATCTAGATAGCCAGGCTCTGAATACCGAATGATGTGAATCCACTGGGTTCGATTCGTTTGACTGATCTATCATTGTTGGAATGCTAACAAGCAAGAAATTTGAGAAATTATTTAAAACGAGAAAATGGAAACATAAAAGAAGATGGAACGAAAATTGATAGACATCACACTTCCAAGAATGGAAGATAAGCCGAAGAGTTGAAACACACAAAGGGATAAAGGACCTTTGATTAAACTCATGGATTCTTGAATCACTCAAGAACTTAGGAGAATCACTCTCACTAAGATAGATGAGATAAAACTCGTTTATTTTCTGAATAAAACTCAGCTTGCCTTCATTGATGAAAATGGTTCAACTTATATAGGAGCTTTAACCATCAGAATTACAAAAGACACATAAATTTCAATTACAACCCGATTAAAGCTATTAATTAATGATCCACTCAAGCTAATGACGATGCGCTACTTAATGGTTGATTGTAACTGAAATTAAGGCTACCAAAAGACATCCACCTTGATATGTAACAATAAATAATTCCATGCATTTTGTTTGACGAATTTGCTTCTTATCGACGGACCAAATGCATAATAAAGCACTATGAACAAGCTTCCTTTTTGAACAAGCACTCATGGAAGTTGGTGTGTTTCATTCACATGCTTATCCTTTTGTTCCTGTAAAATGACATCACAAACTGTAGAAGAAAAAACATTGACGAATAAACTTTCTCTGGTTCCATTTCTTTTTCTTTATTTTCCCTTCCTTCTGCAGTTCATATTACTTCTTTTTCTATTCTTTCTTTTTCTGTTTTCTCCTTCAGCCTACTTTGATCCTTACTGACTTGTCTTGGTGTCATAAATTTCTACTTCTTTGATGTCCCTCATGCCTCAAATAAAGGGAACGTTCATCAAGATGGAGTGTTTAAAAACGAAGCCATGCCCCATCCCAAAAGAAGATGACAAGAGTCCATGGGAGCAATAACACATAATACTTCTTTCACACATTGCCATGTATTGAATTTGATCCATGCTTGATCCAGATGAAAGGTTGCTGGTAACTGGAGTTTCTCCACCAATCTTTGGCTCACAACACTGTTTTCGCTTCCTTAATCGAATGTAACTAAACATGGATGGCCTTCAGTTAAACACTTTGTATAATAAACTTCCTTTCCTATTCCAAATCTAGATAGCCAGGCTCTGAATACCGAATGATGTGAATCCACTGGGTTCGATTCGTTTGACTGATCTATCATTGTTGGAATGCTAACAAGCAAGAAATTTGAGAAATTATTTAAAACGAGAAAATGGAAACATAAAAGAAGATGGAACGAAAATTGATAGACATCACACTTCCAAGAATGGAAGATAAGCCGAAGAGTTGAAACACACAAAGGGATAAAGGACCTTTGATTAAACTCATGGATTCTTGAATCACTCAAGAACTTAGGAGAATCACTCTCACTAAGATAGATGAGATAAAACTCGTTTATTTTCTGAATAAAACTCAGCTTGCCTTCATTGATGAAAATGGTTCAACTTATATAGGAGCTTTAACCATCAGAATTACAAAAGACACATAAATTTCAATTACAACCCGATTAAAGCTATTAATTAATGATCCACTCAAGCTAATGACGATGCGCTACTTAATGGTTGATTGTAACTGAAATTAAGGCTACCAAAAGACATCCACCTTGATATGTAACAATAAATAATTCCATGCATTTTGTTTGACGAATTTGCTTCTTATCGACGGACCAAATGCATAATAAAGCACTATGAACAAGCTTCCTTTTTGAACAAGCACTCATGGAAGTTGGTGTGTTTCATTCACATGCTTATCCTTTTGTTCCTGTAAAATGACATAACAAACTGTAGAAGAAAAAACATTGACGAATAAACTTTCTCTGGTTCCATTTCTTTTTCTTTATTTTCCCTTCCTTCTGCAGTTCATATTACTTCTTTTTCTATTCTTTCTTTTTCTGTTTTCTCCTTCAGCCTACTTTGATCCTTACTGACTTGTCTTGGTGTCATAAATTTCTACTTCTTTGATGTCCCTCATGCCTCAAATAAAGGGAACGTTCATCAAGATGGAGTGTTTAAAAACGAAGCCATGCCCCATCCCAAAAGAAGATGACAAGAGTCCATGGGAGCAATAACACATAATACTTCTTTCACACATTGCCATGTATTGAATTTGATCCATGCTTGATCCAGATGAAAGGTTGCTGGTAACTGGAGTTTCTCCACCAATCTTTGGCTCACAACACTGTTTTCGCTTCCTTAATCGAATGTAACTAAACATGGATGGCCTTCAGTTAAACACTTTGTATAATAAACTTCCTTTCCTATTCCAAATCTAGATAGCCAGGCTCTGAATACCGAATGATGTGAATCCACTGGGTTCGATTCGTTTGACTGATCTATCATTGTTGGAATGCTAACAAGCAAGAAATTTGAGAAATTATTTAAAACGAGAAAATGGAAACATAAAAGAAGATGGAACGAAAATTGATAGACATCACACTTCCAAGAATGGAAGATAAGCCGAAGAGTTGAAACACACAAAGGGATAAAGGACCTTTGATTAAACTCATGGATTCTTGAATCACTCAAGAACTTAGGAGAATCACTCTCACTAAGATAGATGAGATAAAACTCGTTTATTTTCTGAATAAAACTCAGCTTGCCTTCATTGATGAAAATGGTTCAACTTATATAGGAGCTTTAACCATCAGAATTACAAAAGACACATAAATTTCAATTACAACCCGATTAAAGCTATTAATTAATGATCCACTCAAGCTAATGACGATGCGCTACTTAATGGTTGATTGTAACTGAAATTAAGGCTACCAAAAGACATCCACCTTGATATGTAACAATAAATAATTCCATGCATTTTGTTTGACGAATTTGCTTCTTATCGACGGACCAAATGCATAATAAAGCACTATGAACAAGCTTCCTTTTTGAACAAGCACTCATGGAAGTTGGTGTGTTTCATTCACATGCTTATCCTTTTGTTCCTGTAAAATGACATCACAAACTGTAGAAGAAAAAACATTGACGAATAAACTTTCTCTGGTTCCATTTCTTTTTCTTTATTTTCCCTTCCTTCTGCAGTTCATATTACTTCTTTTTCTATTCTTTCTTTTTCTGTTTTCTCCTTCAGCCTACGTTGATCCTTACTGACTTGTCTTGGTGTCATAAATTTCTACTTCTTTGATGTCCCTCATGCCTCAAATAAAGGGAACGTTCATCAAGATGGAGTGTTTAAAAACGAAGCCATGCCCCATCCCAAAAGAAGATGACAAGAGTCCATGGGAGCAATAACACATAATACTTCTTTCACACATTGCCATGTATTGAATTTGATCCATGCTTGATCCAGATGAAAGGTTGCTGGTAACTGGAGTTTCTCCACCAATCTTTGGCTCACAACACTGTTTTCGCTTCCTTAATCGAATGTAACTAAACATGGATGGCCTTCAGTTAAACACTTTGTATAATAAACTTCCTTTCCTATTCCAAATCTAGATAGCCAGGCTCTGAATACCGAATGATGTGAATCCACTGGGTTCGATTCGTTTGACTGATCTATCATTGTTGGAATGCTAACAAGCAAGAAATTTGAGAAATTATTTAAAACGAGAAAATGGAAACATAAAAGAAGATGGAACGAAAATTGATAGACATCACACTTCCAAGAATGGAAGATAAGCCGAAGAGTTGAAACACACAAAGGGATAAAGGACCTTTGATTAAACTCATGGATTCTTGAATCACTCAAGAACTTAGGAGAATCACTCTCACTAAGATAGATGAGATAAAACTCGTTTATTTTCTGAATAAAACTCAGCTTGCCTTCATTGATGAAAATGGTTCAACTTATATAGGAGCTTTAACCATCAGAATTACAAAAGACACATAAATTTCAATTACAACCCGATTAAAGCTATTAATTAATGATCCAGTCAAGCTAATGACGATGCGCTACTTAATGGTTGATTGTAACTGAAATTAAGGCTACCAAAAGACATCCACCTTGATATGTAACAATAAATAATTCCATGCATTTTGTTTGACGAATTTGCTTCTTATCGACGGACCAAATGCATAATAAAGCACTATGAACAAGCTTCCTTTTTGAACAAGCACTCATGGAAGTTGGTGTGTTTCATTCACATGCTTATCCTTTTGTTCCTGTAAAATGACATCACAAACTGTAGAAGAAAAAACATTGACGAATAAACTTTCTCTGGTTCCATTTCTTTTTCTTTATTTTCCCTTCCTTCTGCAGTTCATATTACTTCTTTTTCTATTCTTTCTTTTTCTGTTTTCTCCTTCAGCCTACGTTGATCCTTACTGACTTGTCTTGGTGTCATAAATTTCTACTTCTTTGATGTCCCTCATGCCTCAAATAAAGGGAACGTTCATCAAGATGGAGTGTTTAAAAACGAAGCCATGCCCCATCCCAAAAGAAGATGACAAGAGTCCATGGGAGCAATAACACATAATACTTCTTTCACACATTGCCATGTATTGAATTTGATCCATGCTTGATCCAGATGAAAGGTTGCTGGTAACTAGAGTTTCTCCACCAATCTTTGGCTCACAACACTGTTTTCGCTTCCTTAATCGAATGTAACTAAACATGGATGGCCTTCAGTTAAACACTTTGTATAATAAACTTCCTTTCCTATTCCAAATCTAGATAGCCAGGCTCTGAATACCGAATGATGTGAATCCACTGGGTTCGATTCGTTTGACTGATCTATCATTGTTGGAATGCTAACAAGCAAGAAATTTGAGAAATTATTTAAAACGAGAAAATGGAAACATAAAAGAAGATGGAACGAAAATTGATAGACATCACACTTCCAAGAATGGAAGATAAGCCGAAGAGTTGAAACACACAAAGGGATAAAGGACCTTTGATTAAACTCATGGATTCTTGAATCACTCAAGAACTTAGGAGAATCACTCTCACTAAGATAGATGAGATAAAACTCGTTTATTTTCTGAATAAAACTCAGCTTGCCTTCATTGATGAAAATGGTTCAACTTATATAGGAGCTTTAACCATCAGAATTACAAAAGACACATAAATTTCAATTACAACCCGATTAAAGCTATTAATTAATGATCCACTCAAGCTAATGACGATGCGCTACTTAATGGTTGATTGTAACTGAAATTAAGGCTACCAAAAGACATCCACCTTGATATGTAACAATAAATAATTCCATGCATTTTGTTTGACGAATTTGCTTCTTATCGACGGACCAAATGCATAATAAAGCACTATGAACAAGCTTCCTTTTTGAACAAGCACTCATGGAAGTTGGTGTGTTTCATTCACATGCTTATCCTTTTGTTCCTGTAAAATGACATCACAAACTGTAGAAGAAAAAACATTGACGAATAAACTTTCTCTGGTTCCATTTCTTTTTCTTTATTTTCCCTTCCTTCTGCAGTTCATATTACTTCTTTTTCTATTCTTTCTTTTTCTGTTTTCTCCTTCAGCCTACGTTGATCCTTACTGACTTGTCTTGGTGTCATAAATTTCTACTTCTTTGATGTCCCTCATGCCTCAAATAAAGGGAACGTTCATCAAGATGGAGTGTTTAAAAACGAAGCCATGCCCCATCCCAAAAGAAGATGACAAGAGTCCATGGGAGCAATAACACATAATACTTCTTTCACACATTGCCATGTATTGAATTTGATCCATGCTTGATCCAGATGAAAGGTTGCTGGTAACTGGAGTTTCTCCACCAATCTTTGGCTCACAACACTGTTTTCGCTTCCTTAATCGAATGTAACTAAACATGGATGGCCTTCAGTTAAACACTTTGTATAATAAACTTCCTTTCCTATTCCAAATCTAGATAGCCAAGCTCTGAATACCGAATGATGTGAATCCACTGGGTTCGATTCGTTTGACTGATCTATCATTGTTGGAATGCTAACAAGCAAGAAATTTGAGAAATTATTTAAAACGAGAAAATGGAAACATAAAAGAAGATGGAACGAAAATTGATAGACATCACACTTCCAAGAATGGAAGATAAGCCGAAGAGTTGAAACACACAAAGGGATAAAGGACCTTTGATTAAACTCATGGATTCTTGAATCACTCAAGAACTTAGGAGAATCACTCTCACTAAGATAGATGAGATAAAACTCGTTTATTTTCTGAATAAAACTCAGCTTGCCTTCATTGATGAAAATGGTTTAACTTATATAGGAGCTTTAACCATCAGAATTACAAAAGACACATAAATTTCAATTACAACCCGATTAAAGCTATTAATTAATGATCCACTCAAGCTAATGACGATGCGCTACTTAATGGTTGATTGTAACTGAAATTAAGGCTACCAAAAGACATCCACCTTGATATGTAACAATAAATAATTCCATGCATTTTGTTTGACGAATTTGCTTCTTATCGACGGACCAAATGCATAATAAAGCACTATGAACAAGCTTCCTTTTTGAACAAGCACTCATGGAAGTTGGTGTGTTTCATTCACATGCTTATCCTTTTGTTCCTGTAAAATGACATCACAAACTGTAGAAGAAAAAACATTGACGAATAAACTTTCTCTGGTTCCATTTCTTTTTCTTTATTTTCCCTTCCTTCTGCAGTTCATATTACTTCTTTTTCTATTCTTTCTTTTTCTGTTTTCTCCTTCAGCCTACGTTGATCCTTACTGACTTGTCTTGGTGTCATAAATTTCTACTTCTTTGATGTCCCTCATGCCTCAAATAAAGGGAACGTTCATCAAGATGGAGTGTTTAAAAACGAAGCCATGCCCCATCCCAAAAGAAGATGACAAGAGTCCATGGGAGCAATATCACATAATACTTCTTTCACACATTGCCATGTACTGAATTTGATCCATGATTGATCCAGATGAAAGGTTGCTGGTAACTGGAGTTTCTCCACCAATCTTTGGCTCACAACATTGTTTTCGCTTCCGTAATCGAATGCAACTACACATGGATGGCCTTCGGTGAAACACTTTGTATAATAAACTTCCTTTCCTATTCCAAATCTAGATAGCCAGGCTCTGAATACCGAATGATGTGAATCCACAGGGTTCGATTCGTTTGATTGATCTATTATTGTTGGAATGCTAGCAAGCAAGAAATTTGAGAAATTATTTAAAACGAGAAAATGGAAACATAAAAGAAGATGGAACGAAAATTGATAGACATCACACTTCCAAGAATGGAAGATAAGCCGAAGAGTTGAAACACACAAAGGGATAAAGGACCTTTGATTAAACTCATGGATTCTTGAATCACTCAAGAACTTAGGAGAATCACTCTCACTAAGATAGATGAGATAAAACTCGTTTATTTTCTGAATAAAACTCAGCTTGCCTTCATTGATGAAAATGGTTCAACTTATATAGGAGCTTTAACCATCAGAATTACAAAAGACACATAAATTTCAATTACAACCCGATTAAAGCTATTAATTAATGATCCACTCAAGCTAATGACGATGCGCAACTTAATGGTTGATTGTAACTGAAATTAAGGCTACCAAAAGACATCCACCTTGATATGTAACAATAAATAATTCCATGCATTTTGTTTGACGAATTTGCTTCTTATCGACGGACCAAATGCATAATAAAGCACTATGAACAAGCTTCCTTTTTGAACAAGCACTCATGGAAGTTGGTGTGTTTCATTTACATGCTTATCCTTTTGTTACTGTAAAATGACATCACAAACTGTAGAAGAAAAAACACTGACGAATAAACTTTCTCTGGTTCCATTTCTTTTTCTTTATTTTCCCTTCCTTCTGCAGTTTATATTACTTCTCTTTCTATTCTTTCTTTTTATGCTTTCTCCTTCTGCCTACGTTGATCCTTACTGACTTGTCTTGGTGTCATAAATTTCTACTTCTATTGATGTCCCTCATGCCTCAAATAAAGAGAATGTTCATCAAGATGGAGTGTTTTAAAACGAAGCCATGCCCATCCCAAAAGAAGATGACAAGAGTCCATGGGAGCAATATCACATAATACTTCTTTCACACATTGCCATGTACTGAATTTGATCCATGATTGATCCAGATGAAAGGTTGCTGGTAACTGGAGTTTCTCCACCAATCTTTGGCTCACAACATTGTTTTCGCTTCCGTAATCGAATGCAACTACACATGGATGGCCTTCGGTGAAACACTTTGTATAATAAACTTCCTTTCCTATTCCAAATCTAGATAGCTAGGCTCTGAATACCGAATGATGTGAATCCACAGGGTTCGATTCGTTTGATTGATCTATCATTGTTGGAATGCTAGCAAGCAAGAAATTTGAGAAATTATTTAAAACGAGAAAATGGAAACATAAAAGAAGATGGAACGAAAATTGATAGACATCACACTTCCAAGAATGGAAGATAAGCCGAAGAGTTGAAACACACAAAGGGATAAAGGACCTTTGATTAAACTCATGGATTCTTGAATCACTCAAGAACTTAGGAGAATCACTCTCACTAAGATAGATGAGATAAAACTCGTTTATTTTCTGAATAAAACTCAGCTTGCCTTCATTGATGAAAATGGTTCAACTTATATAGGAGCTTTAACCATCAGAATTACAAAAGACACATAAATTTCAATTACAACCCGATTAAAGCTATTAATTAATGATCCACTCAAGCTAATGACGATGCGCTACTTAATGGTTGATTGTAACTGAAATTAAGGCTACCAAAAGACATCCACCTTGATATGTAACAATAAATAATTCCATGCATTTTGTTTGACGAATTTGCTTCTTATCGACGGACCAAATGCATAATAAAGCACTATGAACAAGCTTCCTTTTTGAACAAGCACTCATGGAAGTTGGTGTGTTTCATTCACATGCTTATCCTTTTGTTCCTGTAAAATGACATCACAAACTGTAGAAGAAAAAACATTGACGAATAAACTTTCTCTGGTTCCATTTCTTTTTCTTTATTTTCCCTTCCTTCTGCAGTTCATATTACTTCTTTTTCTATTCTTTCTTTTTCTGTTTTCTCCTTCAGCCTACGTTGATCCTTACTGACTTGTCTTGGTGTCATAAATTTCTACTTCTATTGATGTCCCTCATGCCTCAAATAAAGAGAATGTTCATCAAGATGGAGTGTTTTAAAACGAAGCCATGCCCATCCCAAAAGAAGATGACAAGAGTCCATGGGAGCAATATCACATAATACTTCTTTCACACATTGCCATGTACTGAATTTGATCCATGATTGATCCAGATGAAAGGTTGCTGGTAACTGGAGTTTCTCCACCAATCTTTGGCTCACAACATTGTTTTCGCTTCCGTAATCGAATGCAACTACACATGGATGGCCTTCGGTGAAACACTTTGTATAATAAACTTCCTTTCCTATTCCAAATCTAGATAGCTAGGCTCTGAATACCGAATGATGTGAATCCACAGGGTTCGATTCGTTTGATTGATCTATCATTGTTGGAATGCTAGCAAGCAAGAAATTTGAGAAATTATTTAAAACGAGAAAATGGAAACATAAAAGAAGATGGAACGAAAATTGATAGACATCACACTTCCAAGAATGGAAGATAAGCCGAAGAGTTGAAACACACAAAGGGATAAAGGACCTTTGATTAAACTCATGGATTCTTGAATCACTCAAGAACTTAGGAGAATCACTCTCACTAAGATAGATGAGATAAAACTCGTTTATTTTCTGAATAAAACTCAGCTTGCCTTCATTGATGAAAATGGTTCAACTTATATAGGAGCTTTAACCATCAGAATTACAAAAGACACATAAATTTCAATTACAACCCGATTAAAGCTATTAATTAATGATCCAGTCAAGCTAATGACGATGCGCTACTTAATGGTTGATTGTAACTGAAATTAAGGCTACCAAAAGACATCCACCTTGATATGTAACAATAAATAATTCCATGCATTTTGTTTGACGAATTTGCTTCTTATCGACGGACCAAATGCATAATAAAGCACTATGAACAAGCTTCCTTTTTGAACAAGCACTCATGGAAGTTGGTGTGTTTCATTCACATGCTTATCCTTTTGTTCCTGTAAAATGACATCACAAACTGTAGAAGAAAAAACATTGACGAATAAACTTTCTCTGGTTCCATTTCTTTTTCTTTATTTTCCCTTCCTTCTGCAGTTCATATTACTTCTTTTTCTATTCTTTCTTTTTCTGTTTTCTCCTTCAGCCTACGTTGATCCTTACTGACTTGTCTTGGTGTCATAAATTTCTACTTCTTTGATGTCCCTCATGCCTCAAATAAAGGGAACGTTCATCAAGATGGAGTGTTTAAAAACGAAGCCATGCCCCATCCCAAAAGAAGATGACAAGAGTCCATGGGAGCAATAACACATAATACTTCTTTCACACATTGCCATGTATTGAATTTGATCCATGCTTGATCCAGATGAAAGGTTGCTGGTAACTGGAGTTTCTCCACCAATCTTTGGCTCACAACACTGTTTTCGCTTCCTTAATCGAATGTAACTAAACATGGATGGCCTTCAGTTAAACACTTTGTATAATAAACTTCCTTTCCTATTCCAAATCTAGATAGCCAAGCTCTGAATACCGAATGATGTGAATCCACTGGGTTCGATTCGTTTGACTGATCTATCATTGTTGGAATGCTAACAAGCAAGAAATTTGAGAAATTATTTAAAACGAGAAAATGGAAACATAAAAGAAGATGGAACGAAAATTGATAGACATCACACTTCCAAGAATGGAAGATAAGCCGAAGAGTTGAAACACACAAAGGGATAAAGGACCTTTGATTAAACTCATGGATTCTTGAATCACTCAAGAACTTAGGAGAATCACTCTCACTAAGATAGATGAGATAAAACTCGTTTATTTTCTGAATAAAACTCAGCTTGCCTTCATTGATGAAAATGGTTTAACTTATATAGGAGCTTTAACCATCAGAATTACAAAAGACACATAAATTTCAATTACAACCCGATTAAAGCTATTAATTAATGATCCACTCAAGCTAATGACGATGCGCTACTTAATGGTTGATTGTAACTGAAATTAAGGCTACCAAAAGACATCCACCTTGATATGTAACAATAAATAATTCCATGCATTTTGTTTGACGAATTTGCTTCTTATCGACGGACCAAATGCATAATAAAGCACTATGAACAAGCTTCCTTTTTGAACAAGCACTCATGGAAGTTGGTGTGTTTCATTCACATGCTTATCCTTTTGTTCCTGTAAAATGACATCACAAACTGTAGAAGAAAAAACATTGACGAATAAACTTTCTCTGGTTCCATTTCTTTTTCTTTATTTTCCCTTCCTTCTGCAGTTCATATTACTTCTTTTTCTATTCTTTCTTTTTCTGTTTTCTCCTTCAGCCTACGTTGATCCTTACTGACTTGTCTTGGTGTCATAAATTTCTACTTCTTTGATGTCCCTCATGCCTCAAATAAAGGGAACGTTCATCAAGATGGAGTGTTTAAAAACGAAGCCATGCCCCATCCCAAAAGAAGATGACAAGAGTCCATGGGAGCAATATCACATAATACTTCTTTCACACATTGCCATGTACTGAATTTGATCCATGATTGATCCAGATGAAAGGTTGCTGGTAACTGGAGTTTCTCCACCAATCTTTGGCTCACAACATTGTTTTCGCTTCCGTAATCGAATGCAACTACACATGGATGGCCTTCGGTGAAACACTTTGTATAATAAACTTCCTTTCCTATTCCAAATCTAGATAGCCAGGCTCTGAATACCGAATGATGTGAATCCACAGGGTTCGATTCGTTTGATTGATCTATCATTGTTGGAATGCTAGCAAGCAAGAAATTTGAGAAATTATTTAAAACGAGAAAATGGAAACATAAAAGAAGATGGAACGAAAATTGATAGACATCACACTTCCAAGAATGGAAGATAAGCCGAAGAGTTGAAACACACAAAGGGATAAAGGACCTTTGATTAAACTCATGGATTCTTGAATCACTCAAGAACTTAGGAGAATCACTCTCACTAAGATAGATGAGATAAAACTCGTTTATTTTCTGAATAAAACTCAGCTTGCCTTCATTGATGAAAATGGTTCAACTTATATAGGAGCTTTAACCATCAGAATTACAAAAGACACATAAATTTCAATTACAACCCGATTAAAGCTATTAATTAATGATCCAGTCAAGCTAATGACGATGCGCTACTTAATGGTTGATTGTAACTGAAATTAAGGCTACCAAAAGACATCCACCTTGATATGTAACAATAAATAATTCCATGCATTTTGTTTGACGAATTTGCTTCTTATCGACGGACCAAATGCATAATAAAGCACTATGAACAAGCTTCCTTTTTGAACAAGCACTCATGGAAGTTGGTGTGTTTCATTCACATGCTTATCCTTTTGTTCCTGTAAAATGACATCACAAACTGTAGAAGAAAAAACATTGACGAATAAACTTTCTCTGGTTCCATTTCTTTTTCTTTATTTTCCCTTCCTTCTGCAGTTCATATTACTTCTTTTTCTATTCTTTCTTTTTCTGTTTTCTTCTTCAGCCTACGTTGATCCTTACTGACTTGTCTTGGTGTCATAAATTTCTACTTCTTTGATGTCCCTCATGCCTCAAATAAAGGGAACGTTCATCAAGATGGAGTGTTTAAAAACGAAGCCATGCCCCATCCCAAAAGAAGATGACAAGAGTCCATGGGAGCAATAACACATAATACTTCTTTCACACATTGCCATGTATTGAATTTGATCCATGCTTGATCCAGATGAAAGGTTGCTGGTAACTGGAGTTTCTCCACCAATCTTTGGCTCCCAACATTGTTTTCGCTTCCGTAATCGAATGCAACTACACATGGATGGCCTTCGGTGAAACACTTTGTATAATAAACTTCCTTTCCTATTCCAAATCTAGATAGCCAGGCTCTGAATACCGAATGATGTGAATCCACAGGGTTCGATTCGTTTGATTGATCTATTATTGTTGGAATGCTAGCAAGCAAGAAATTTGAGAAATTATTTAAAACGAGAACATGGAAACATAAAAGAAGATGGAACGAAAATTGATAGACATCACACATCCAAGAATGGAAGATAAGCCGAAGAGTTGAAACACACAAAGGGATAAAGGACCTTTGATTAAACTCATGGATTCTTGAATCACTCAAGAACTTAGGAGAATCACTCTCACTAAGATAGATGAGATAAAACTCGTTTATTTTCTGAATAAAACTCAGCTTGCCTTCATTGATGAAAATGGTTCAACTTATATAGGAGCTTTAACCATCAGAATTACAAAAGACACATAAATTTCAATTACAACCCGATTAAAGCTATTAATTAATGATCCACTCAAGCTAATGACGATGCGCTACTTAATGGTTGATTGTAACTGAAATTAAGGCTACCAAAAGACATCCACCTTGATATGTAACAATAAATAATTCCATGCATTTTGTTTGACGAATTTGCTTCTTATCGACGGACCAAATGCATAATAAAGCACTATGAACAAGCTTCCTTTTTGAACAAGCACTCATGGAAGTTGGTGTGTTTCATTCACATGCTTATCCTTTTGTTCCTGTAAAATGACATCACAAACTGTAGAAGAAAAAACATTGACGAATAAACTTTCTCTGGTTCCATTTCTTTTTCTTTATTTTCCCTTCCTTCTGCAGTTCATATTACTTCTTTTTCTATTCTTTCTTTTTCTGTTTTCTCCTTCAGCCTACGTTGATCCTTACTGACTTGTCTTGGTGTCATAAATTTCTACTTCTTTGATGTCCCTCATGTCTCAAATAAAGGGAACGTTCATCAAGATGGAGTGTTTAAAAACGAAGCCATGCCCCATCCCAAAAGAAGATGACAAGAGTCCATGGGAGCAATATCACATAATACTTCTTTCAGACATTGCCATGTACTGAATTTGATCCATGATTGATCCAGATGAAAGGTTGCTGGTAACTAGAGTTTCTCCACCAATCTTTGGCTCACAACATTGTTTTCGCTTCCGTAATCGAATGCAACTACACATGGATGGCCTTCGGTGAAACACTTTGTATAATAAACTTCCTTTCCTATTCCAAATCTAGATAGCCAGGCTCTGAATACCGAATGATGTGAATCCACAGGGTTCGATTCGTTTGACTGATCTATCATTGTTGGAATGCTAACAAGCAAGAAATTTGAGAAATTATTTAAAACGAGAACATGGAAACATAAAAGAAGATGGAACGAAAATTGATAGACATCACACTTCCAAGAATGGAAGATAAGCCGAAGAGTTGAAACACACAAAGGGATAAAGGACCTTTGATTAAACTCATGGATTCTTGAATCACTCAAGAACTTAGGAGAATCACTCTCACTAAGATAGATGAGATAAAACTCGTTTATTTTCTGAATAAAACTCAGCTTGCCTTCATTGATGAAAATGGTTCAACTTATATAGGAGCTTTAACCATCAGAATTACAAAAGACACATAAATTTCAATTACAACCCGATTAAAGCTATTAATTAATGATCCACTCAAGCTAATGACGATGCGCTACTTAATGGTTGATTGTAACTGAAATTAAGGCTACCAAAAGACATCCACCTTGATATGTAACAATAAATAATTCCATGCATTTTGTTTGACGAATTTGCTTCTTATCGACGGACCAAATGCATAATAAAGCACTATGAACAAGCTTCCTTTTTGAACAAGCACTCATGGAAGTTGGTGTGTTTCATTCACATGCTTATCCTTTTGTTCCTGTAAAATGACATCACAAACTGTAGAAGAAAAAACATTGACGAATAAACTTTCTCTGGTTCCATTTCTTTTTCTTTATTTTCCCTTCCTTCTGCAGTTCATATTACTTCTTTTTCTATTCTTTCTTTTTCTGTTTTCTCCTTCAGCCTACGTTGATCCTTACTGACTTGTCTTGGTGTCATAAATTTCTACTTCTATTGATGTCCCTCATGCCTCAAATAAAGAGAATGTTCATCAAGATGGAGTGTTTTAAAACGAAGCCATGCCCATCCCAAAAGAAGATGACAAGAGTCCATGGGAGCAATATCACATAATACTTCTTTCACACATTGCCATGTACTGAATTTGATCCATGATTGATCCAGATGAAAGGTTGCTGGTAACTGGAGTTTCTCCACCAATCTTTGGCTCACAACATTGTTTTCGCTTCCGTAATCGAATGCAACTACACATGGATGGCCTTCGGTGAAACACTTTGTATAATAAACTTCCTTTCCTATTCCAAATCTAGATAGCTAGGCTCTGAATACCGAATGATGTGAATCCACAGGGTTCGATTCGTTTGATTGATCTATCATTGTTGGAATGCTAGCAAGCAAGAAATTTGAGAAATTATTTAAAACGAGAAAATGGAAACATAAAAGAAGATGGAACGAAAATTGATAGACATCACACTTCCAAGAATGGAAGATAAGCCGAAGAGTTGAAACACACAAAGGGATAAAGGACCTTTGATTAAACTCATGGATTCTTGAATCACTCAAGAACTTAGGAGAATCACTCTCACTAAGATAGATGAGATAAAACTCGTTTATTTTCTGAATAAAACTCAGCTTGCTTCATTGATGAAAATGGTTCAACTTATATAGGAGCTTTAACCATCAGAATTACAAAAGACACATAAATTTCAATTACAACCCGATTAAAGCTATTAATTAATGATCCAGTCAAGCTAATGACGATGCGCTACTTAATGGTTGATTGTAACTGAAATTAAGGCTACCAAAAGACATCCACCTTGATATGTAACAATAAATAATTCCATGCATTTTGTTTGACGAATTTGCTTCTTATCGACGGACCAAATGCATAATAAAGCACTATGAACAAGCTTCCTTTTTGAACAAGCACTCATGGAAGTTGGTGTGTTTCATTCACATGCTTATCCTTTTGTTCCTGTAAAATGACATCACAAACTGTAGAAGAAAAAACATTGACGAATAAACTTTCTCTGGTTCCATTTCTTTTTCTTTATTTTCCCTTCCTTCTGCAGTTCATATTACTTCTTTTTCTATTCTTTCTTTTTCTGTTTTCTTCTTCAGCCTACGTTGATCCTTACTGACTTGTCTTGGTGTCATAAATTTCTACTTCTTTGATGTCCCTCATGCCTCAAATAAAGGGAACGTTCATCAAGATGGAGTGTTTAAAAACGAAGCCATGCCCCATCCCAAAAGAAGATGACAAGAGTCCATGGGAGCAATAACACATAATACTTCTTTCACACATTGCCATGTATTGAATTTGATCCATGCTTGATCCAGATGAAAGGTTGCTGGTAACTGGAGTTTCTCCACCAATCTTTGGCTCCCAACATTGTTTTCGCTTCCGTAATCGAATGCAACTACACATGGATGGCCTTCGGTGAAACACTTTGTATAATAAACTTCCTTTCCTATTCCAAATCTAGATAGCCAGGCTCTGAATACCGAATGATGTGAATCCACAGGGTTCGATTCGTTTGATTGATCTATTATTGTTGGAATGCTAGCAAGCAAGAAATTTGAGAAATTATTTAAAACGAGAACATGGAAACATAAAAGAAGATGGAACGAAAATTGATAGACATCACACATCCAAGAATGGAAGATAAGCCGAAGAGTTGAAACACACAAAGGGATAAAGGACCTTTGATTAAACTCATGGATTCTTGAATCACTCAAGAACTTAGGAGAATCACTCTCACTAAGATAGATGAGATAAAACTCGTTTATTTTCTGAATAAAACTCAGCTTGCCTTCATTGATGAAAATGGTTCAACTTATATAGGAGCTTTAACCATCAGAATTACAAAAGACACATAAATTTCAATTACAACCCGATTAAAGCTATTAATTAATGATCCACTCAAGCTAATGACGATGCGCTACTTAATGGTTGATTGTAACTGAAATTAAGGCTACCAAAAGACATCCACCTTGATATGTAACAATAAATAATTCCATGCATTTTGTTTGACGAATTTGCTTCTTATCGACGGACCAAATGCATAATAAAGCACTATGAACAAGCTTCCTTTTTGAACAAGCACTCATGGAAGTTGGTGTGTTTCATTCACATGCTTATCCTTTTGTTCCTGTAAAATGACATCACAAACTGTAGAAGAAAAAACATTGACGAATAAACTTTCTCTGGTTCCATTTCTTTTTCTTTATTTTCCCTTCCTTCTGCAGTTCATATTACTTCTTTTTCTATTCTTTCTTTTTCTGTTTTCTCCTTCAGCCTACGTTGATCCTTACTGACTTGTCTTGGTGTCATAAATTTCTACTTCTTTGATGTCCCTCATGTCTCAAATAAAGGGAACGTTCATCAAGATGGAGTGTTTAAAAACGAAGCCATGCCCCATCCCAAAAGAAGATGACAAGAGTCCATGGGAGCAATATCACATAATACTTCTTTCAGACATTGCCATGTACTGAATTTGATCCATGATTGATCCAGATGAAAGGTTGCTGGTAACTGGAGTTTCTCCACCAATCTTTGGCTCACAACATTGTTTTCGCTTCCGTAATCGAATGCAACTACACATGGATGGCCTTCGGTGAAACACTTTGTATAATAAACTTCCTTTCCTATTCCAAATCTAGATAGCCAGGCTCTGAATACCGAATGATGTGAATCCACAGGGTTCGATTCGTTTGACTGATCTATCATTGTTGGAATGCTAACAAGCAAGAAATTTGAGAAATTATTTAAAACGAGAACATGGAAACATAAAAGAAGATGGAACGAAAATTGATAGACATCACACTTCCAAGAATGGAAGATAAGCCGAAGAGTTGAAACACACAAAGGGATAAAGGACCTTTGATTAAACTCATGGATTCTTGAATCACTCAAGAACTTAGGAGAATCACTCTCACTAAGATAGATGAGATAAAACTCGTTTATTTTCTGAATAAAACTCAGCTTGCCTTCATTGATGAAAATGGTTCAACTTATATAGGAGCTTTAACCATCAGAATTACAAAAGACACATAAATTTCAATTACAACCCGATTAAAGCTATTAATTAATGATCCACTCAAGCTAATGACGATGCGCTACTTAATGGTTGATTGTAACTGAAATTAAGGCTACCAAAAGACATCCACCTTGATATGTAACAATAAATAATTCCATGCATTTTGTTTGACGAATTTGCTTCTTATCGACGGACCAAATGCATAATAAAGCACTATGAACAAGCTTCCTTTTTGAACAAGCACTCATGGAAGTTGGTGTGTTTCATTCACATGCTTATCCTTTTGTTCCTGTAAAAT
This sequence comes from Vigna unguiculata, assembly GCF_037176805.1. Lineage (NCBI taxonomy): Eukaryota > Viridiplantae > Streptophyta > Magnoliopsida > Fabales > Fabaceae > Vigna > Vigna unguiculata. The sequence goes on from NC_140794.1 coordinate 32,639,445, forward strand.
GACATCACAAACTGTAGAAGAAAAAACATTGACGAATAAACTTTCTCTGGTTCCATTTCTTTTTCTTTATTTTCCCTTCCTTCTGCAGTTCATATTACTTCTTTTTCTATTCTTTCTTTTTCTGTTTTCTCCTTCAGCCTACGTTGATCCTTACTGACTTGTCTTGGTGTCATAAATTTCTACTTCTTTGATGTCCCTCATGTCTCAAATAAAGGGAACGTTCATCAAGATGGAGTGTTTAAAAACGAAGCCATGCCCCATCCCAAAAGAAGATGACAAGAGTCCATGGGAGCAATATCACATAATACTTCTTTCAGACATTGCCATGTACTGAATTTGATCCATGATTGATCCAGATGAAAGGTTGCTGGTAACTGGAGTTTCTCCACCAATCTTTGGCTCACAACATTGTTTTCGCTTCCGTAATCGAATGCAACTACACATGGATGGCCTTCGGTGAAACACTTTGTATAATAAACTTCCTTTCCTATTCCAAATCTAGATAGCCAGGCTCTGAATACCGAATGATGTGAATCCACAGGGTTCGATTCGTTTGACTGATCTATCATTGTTGGAATGCTAACAAGCAAGAAATTTGAGAAATTATTTAAAACGAGAACATGGAAACATAAAAGAAGATGGAACGAAAATTGATAGACATCACACTTCCAAGAATGGAAGATAAGCCGAAGAGTTGAAACACACAAAGGGATAAAGGACCTTTGATTAAACTCATGGATTCTTGAATCACTCAAGAACTTAGGAGAATCACTCTCACTAAGATAGATGAGATAAAACTCGTTTATTTTCTGAATAAAACTCAGCTTGCCTTCATTGATGAAAATGGTTCAACTTATATAGGAGCTTTAACCATCAGAATTACAAAAGACACATAAATTTCAATTACAACCCGATTAAAGCTATTAATTAATGATCCACTCAAGCTAATGACGATGCGCTACTTAATGGTTGATTGTAACTGAAATTAAGGCTACCAAAAGACATCCACCTTGATATGTAACAATAAATAATTCCATGCATTTTGTTTGACGAATTTGCTTCTTATCGACGGACCAAATGCATAATAAAGCACTATGAACAAGCTTCCTTTTTGAACAAGCACTCATGGAAGTTGGTGTGTTTCATTCACATGCTTATCCTTTTGTTCCTGTAAAATGACATCACAAACTGTAGAAGAAAAAACATTGACGAATAAACTTTCTCTGGTTCCATTTCTTTTTCTTTATTTTCCCTTCCTTCTGCAGTTCATATTACTTCTTTTTCTATTCTTTCTTTTTCTGTTTTCTCCTTCAGCCTACGTTGATCCTTACTGACTTGTCTTGGTGTCATAAATTTCTACTTCTTTGATGTCCCTCATGTCTCAAATAAAGGGAACGTTCATCAAGATGGAGTGTTTAAAAACGAAGCCATGCCCCATCCCAAAAGAAGATGACAAGAGTCCATGGGAGCAATATCACATAATACTTCTTTCAGACATTGCCATGTACTGAATTTGATCCATGATTGATCCAGATGAAAGGTTGCTGGTAACTGGAGTTTCTCCACCAATCTTTGGCTCACAACATTGTTTTCGCTTCCGTAATCGAATGCAACTACACATGGATGGCCTTCGGTGAAACACTTTGTATAATAAACTTCCTTTCCTATTCCAAATCTAGATAGCCAGGCTCTGAATACCGAATGATGTGAATCCACAGGGTTCGATTCGTTTGACTGATCTATCATTGTTGGAATGCTAACAAGCAAGAAATTTGAGAAATTATTTAAAACGAGAACATGGAAACATAAAAGAAGATGGAACGAAAATTGATAGACATCACACTTCCAAGAATGGAAGATAAGCCGAAGAGTTGAAACACACAAAGGGATAAAGGACCTTTGATTAAACTCATGGATTCTTGAATCACTCAAGAACTTAGGAGAATCACTCTCACTAAGATAGATGAGATAAAACTCGTTTATTTTCTGAATAAAACTCAGCTTGCCTTCATTGATGAAAATGGTTCAACTTATATAGGAGCTTTAACCATCAGAATTACAAAAGACACATAAATTTCAATTACAACCCGATTAAAGCTATTAATTAATGATCCACTCAAGCTAATGACGATGCGCTACTTAATGGTTGATTGTAACTGAAATTAAGGCTACCAAAAGACATCCACCTTGATATGTAACAATAAATAATTCCATGCATTTTGTTTGACGAATTTGCTTCTTATCGACGGACCAAATGCATAATAAAGCACTATGAACAAGCTTCCTTTTTGAACAAGCACTCATGGAAGTTGGTGTGTTTCATTCACATGCTTATCCTTTTGTTCCTGTAAAATGACATCACAAACTGTAGAAGAAAAAACATTGACGAATAAACTTTCTCTGGTTCCATTTCTTTTTCTTTATTTTCCCTTCCTTCTGCAGTTCATATTACTTCTTTCTCTATTCTTTCTTTTTCTGTTTTCTCCTTCAGCCTACGTTGATCCTTACTGACTTGTCTTGGTGTCATAAATTTCTACTTCTTTGATGTCCCTCATGTCTCAAATAAAGGGAACGTTCATCAAGATGGAGTGTTTAAAAACGAAGCCATGCCCCATCCCAAAAGAAGATGACAAGAGTCCATGGGAGCAATATCACATAATACTTCTTTCAGACATTGCCATGTACTGAATTTGATCCATGATTGATCCAGATGAAAGGTTGCTGGTAACTGGAGTTTCTCCACCAATCTTTGGCTCACAACATTGTTTTCGCTTCCGTAATCGAATGCAACTACACATGGATGGCCTTCGGTGAAACACTTTGTATAATAAACTTCCTTTCCTATTCCAAATCTAGATAGCCAGGCTCTGAATACCGAATGATGTGAATCCACAGGGTTCGATTCGTTTGACTGATCTATCATTGTTGGAATGCTAACAAGCAAGAAATTTGAGAAATTATTTAAAACGAGAAAATGGAAACGTAAAAGAAGATGGAACGAAAATTGATAGACATCACACATCCAAGAATGGAAGATAAGCCGAAGAGTTGAAACACACAAAGGGATAAGGGACCTTTGATTAAACTCATGGATTCTTGAATCACTCAAGAACTTAGGAGAATCACTCTCACTAAGATAGATGAGATAAAACTCGTTTATTTTCTGAATAAAACTCAGCTTGCCTTCATTGATGAAAATGGTTCAACTTATATAGGAGCTTTAACCATCAGAATTACAAAAGACACATAAATTTCAATTACAACCCGATTAAAGCTATTAATTAATGATCCACTCAAGCTAATGACGATGCGCTACTTAATGGTTGATTGTAACTGAAATTAAGGCTACCAAAAGACATCCACCTTGATATGTAACAATAAATAATTCCATGCATTTTGTTTGACGAATTTGCTTCTTATCGACGGACCAAATGCATAATAAAGCACTATGAACAAGCTTCCTTTTTGAACAAGCACTCATGGAAGTTGGTGTGTTTCATTCACATGCCTATCCTTTTGTTCTTGTAAAATGACATCACAAACTGTAGAAGAAAAAACATTGACGAATAAACTTTCTCTGGTTCCATTTCTTTTTCTTTATTTTCCCTTCCTTCTGCAGTTCATATTACTTCTTTTTCTATTCTTTCTTTTTCTGTTTTCTCCTTCAGCCTACGTTGATCCTTACTGACTTGTCTTGGTGTCATAAATTTCTACTTCTTTGATGTCCCTCATGCCTCAAATAAAGGGAACGTTCATCAAGATGGAGTGTTTAAAAACGAAGCCATGCCCCATCCCAAAAGAAGATGACAAGAGTCCATGGGAGCAATAACACATAATACTTCTTTCACACATTGCCATGTATTGAATTTGATCCATGCTTGATCCAGATGAAAGGTTGCTGGTAACTGGAGTTTCTCCACCAATCTTTGGCTCACAACACTATTTTCGCTTCCTTAATCGAATGTAACTAAACATGGATGGCCTTCAGTTAAACACTTTGTATAATAAACTTCCTTTCCTATTCCAAATCTAGATAGCCAGGCTCTGAATACCGAATGATGTGAATCCACTGGGTTCGATTCGTTTGACTGATCTATCATTGTTGGAATGCTAACAAGCAAGAAATTTGAGAAATTATTTAAAACGAGAAAATGGAAACGTAAAAGAAGATGGAACGAAAATTGATAGACATCACACATCCAAGAATGGAAGATAAGCCGAAGAGTTGAAACACACAAAGGGATAAGGGACCTTTGATTAAACTCATGGATTCTTGAATCACTCAAGAACTTAGGAGAATCACTCTCACTAAGATAGATGAGATAAAACTCGTTTATTTTCTGAATAAAACTCAGCTTGCCTTCATTGATGAAAATGGTTCAACTTATATAGGAGCTTTAACCATCAGAATTACAAAAGACACATAAATTTCAATTACAACCCGATTAAAGCTATTAATTAATGATCCACTCAAGCTAATGACGATGCGCTACTTAATGGTTGATTGTAACTGAAATTAAGGCTACCAAAAGACATCCACCTTGATATGTAACAATAAATAATTCCATGCATTTTGTTTGACGAATTTGCTTCTTATCGACGGACCAAATACATAATAAAGCACTATGAACAAGCTTCCTTTTTGAACAAGCACTCATGGAAGTTGGTGTGTTTCATTCACATGCTTATCCTTTTGTTCCTGTAAAATGACATCACAAACTGTAGAAGAAAAAACATTGACGAATAAACTTTCTCTGGTTCCATTTCTTTTTCTTTATTTTCCCTTCCTTCTGCAGTTCATATTACTTCTTTTTCTATTCTTTCTTTTTCTGTTTTCTCCTTCAGCCTACGTTGATCCTTACTGACTTGTCTTGGTGTCATAAATTTCTACTTCTTTGATGTCCCTCATGCCTCAAATAAAGGGAACGTTCATCAAGATGGAGTGTTTAAAAACGAAGCCATGCCCCATCCCAAAAGAAGATGACAAGAGTCCATGGGAGCAATAACACATAATACTTCTTTCACACATTGCCATGTATTGAATTTGATCCATGCTTGATCCAGATGAAAGGTTGCTGGTAACTGGAGTTTCTCCACCAATCTTTGGCTCACAACACTGTTTTCGCTTCCTTAATCGAATGTAACTAAACATGGATGGCCTTCAGTTAAACACTTTGTATAATAAACTTCCTTTCCTATTCCAAATCTAGATAGCCAGGCTCTGAATACCGAATGATGTGAATCCACTGGGTTCGATTCGTTTGACTGATCTATCATTGTTGGAATGCTAACAAGCAAGAAATTTGAGAAATTATTTAAAACGAGAAAATGGAAACGTAAAAGAAGATGGAACGAAAATTGATAGACATCACACATCCAAGAATGGAAGATAAGCCGAAGAGTTGAAACACACAAAGGGATAAGGGACCTTTGATTAAACTCATGGATTCTTGAATCACTCAAGAACTTAGGAGAATCACTCTCACTAAGATAGATGAGATAAAACTCGTTTATTTTCTGAATAAAACTCAGCTTGCCTTCATTGATGAAAATGGTTCAACTTATATAGGAGCTTTAACCATCAGAATTACAAAAGACACATAAATTTCAATTACAACCCGATTAAAGCTATTAATTAATGATCCACTCAAGCTAATGACGATGCGCTACTTAATGGTTGATTGTAACTGAAATTAAGGCTACCAAAAGACATCCACCTTGATATGTAACAATAAATAATTCCATGCATTTTGTTTGACGAATTTGCTTCTTATCGACGGACCAAATGCATAATAAAGCACTATGAACAAGCTTCCTTTTTGAACAAGCACTCATGGAAGTTGGTGTGTTTCATTCACATGCTTATCCTTTTGTTCCTGTAAAATGACATCACAAACTGTAGAAGAAAAAACATTGACGAATAAACTTTCTCTGGTTCCATTTCTTTTTCTTTATTTTCCCTTCCTTCTGCAGTTCATATTACTTCTTTTTCTATTCTTTCTTTTTCTGTTTTCTCCTTCAGCCTACGTTGATCCTTACTGACTTGTCTTGGTGTCATAAATTTCTACTTCTTTGATGTCCCTCATGCCTCAAATAAAGGGAACGTTCATCAAGATGGAGTGTTTAAAAACGAAGCCATGCCCCATCCCAAAAGAAGATGACAAGAGTCCATGGGAGCAATAACACATAATACTTCTTTCACACATTGCCATGTATTGAATTTGATCCATGCTTGATCCAGATGAAAGGTTGCTGGTAACTGGAGTTTCTCCACCAATCTTTGGCTCACAACACTGTTTTCGCTTCCTTAATCGAATGTAACTAAACATGGATGGCCTTCAGTTAAACACTTTGTATAATAAACTTCCTTTCCTATTCCAAATCTAGATAGCCAGGCTCTGAATACCGAATGATGTGAATCCACAGGGTTCGATTCGTTTGACTGATCTATCATTGTTGGAATGCTAACAAGCAAGAAATTTGAGAAATTATTTAAAACGAGAAAATGGAAACGTAAAAGAAGATGGAACGAAAATTGATAGACATCACACATCCAAGAATGGAAGATAAGCCGAAGAGTTGAAACACACAAAGGGATAAGGGACCTTTGATTAAACTCATGGATTCTTGAATCACTCAAGAACTTAGGAGAATCACTCTCACTAAGATAGATGAGATAAAACTCGTTTATTTTCTGAATAAAACTCAGCTTGCCTTCATTGATGAAAATGGTTCAACTTATATAGGAGCTTTAACCATCAGAATTACAAAAGACACATAAATTTCAATTACAACCCGATTAAAGCTATTAATTAATGATCCACTCAAGCTAATGACGATGCGCTACTTAATGGTTGATTGTAACTGAAATTAAGGCTACCAAAAGACATCCACCTTGATATGTAACAATAAATAATTCCATGCATTTTGTTTGACGAATTTGCTTCTTATCGACGGACCAAATGCATAATAAAGCACTATGAACAAGCTTCCTTTTTGAACAAGCACTCATGGAAGTTGGTGTGTTTCATTCACATGCTTATCCTTTTGTTCCTGTAAAATGACATCACAAACTGTAGAAGAAAAAACATTGACGAATAAACTTTCTCTGGTTCCATTTCTTTTTCTTTATTTTCCCTTCCTTCTGCAGTTCATATTACTTCTTTTTCTATTCTTTCTTTTTCTGTTTTCTCCTTCAGCCTACGTTGATCCTTACTGACTTGTCTTGGTGTCATAAATTTCTACTTCTTTGATGTCCCTCATGCCTCAAATAAAGGGAACGTTCATCAAGATGGAGTGTTTAAAAACGAAGCCATGCCCCATCCCAAAAGAAGATGACAAGAGTCCATGGGAGCAATAACACATAATACTTCTTTCACACATTGCCATGTATTGAATTTGATCCATGCTTGATCCAGATGAAAGGTTGCTGGTAACTGGAGTTTCTCCACCAATCTTTGGCTCACAACACTGTTTTCGCTTCCTTAATCGAATGTAACTAAACATGGATGGCCTTCAGTTAAACACTTTGTATAATAAACTTCCTTTCCTATTCCAAATCTAGATATTCAGGCTCTGAATACCGAATGATGTGAATCCACAGGGTTCGATTCGTTTGACTGATCTATCATTGTTGGAATGCTAAGAAGCAAGAAATTTGAGAAATTATTTAAAACGAGAAAATGGAAACATAAAAGAAGATGGAACGAAAATTGATAGACATCACACTTCCAAGAATGGAAGATAAGCCGAAGAGTTGAAACACACAAAGGGATAAAGGACCTTTGATTAAACTCATGGATTCTTGAATCACTCAAGAACTTAGGAGAATCACTCTCACTGAGATAGATGAGATAAAACTCGTTTATTTTCTGAATAAAACTCAGCTTGCCTTCATTGATGAAAATGGTTCAACTTATATAGGAGCTTTAACCATCAGAATTACAAAAGACACATAAATTTCAATTACAACCCGATTAAAGCTATTAATTAATGATCCACTCAAGCTAATGACGATGCGCTACTTAATGGTTGATTGTAACTGAAATTAAGGCTACCAAAAGACATCCACCTTGATATGTAACAATAAATAATTCCATGCATTTTGTTTGACGAATTTGCTTCTTATCGACGGACCAAATGCATAATAAAGCACTATGAACAAGCTTCCTTTTTGAACAAGCACTCATGGGAGTTGGTGTGTTTCATTCACATGCTTATCCTTTTGTTCCTGTAAAATGACATCACAAACTGTAGAAGAAAAAACATTGACGAATAAACTTTCTCTGGTTCCATTTCTTTTTCTTTATTTTCCCTTCCTTCTGCAGTTCATATTACTTCTTTTTCTATTCTTTCTTTTTCTGTTTTCTCCTTCAGCCTACGTTGATCCTTACTGACTTGTCTTGGTGTCATAAATTTCTACTTCTTTGATGTCCCTCATGCCTCAAATAAAGGGAACGTTCATCAAGATGGAGTGTTTAAAAACGAAGCCATGCCCCATCCCAAAAGAAGATGACAAGAGTCCATGGGAGCAATAACACATAATACTTCTTTCACACATTGCCATGTATTGAATTTGATCCATGCTTGATCCAGATGAAAGGTTGCTGGTAACTGGAGTTTCTCCACCAATCTTTGGCTCACAACACTGTTTTCGCTTCCTTAATCGAATGTAACTAAACATGGATGGCCTTCAGTTAAACACTTTGTATAATAAACTTCCTTTCCTATTCCAAATCTAGATATTCAGGCTCTGAATACCGAATGATGTGAATCCACAGGGTTCGATTCGTTTGACTGATCTATCATTGTTGGAATGCTAAGAAGCAAGAAATTTGAGAAATTATTTAAAACGAGAAAATGGAAACATAAAAGAAGATGGAACGAAAATTGATAGACATCACACTTCCAAGAATGGAAGATAAGCCGAAGAGTTGAAACACACAAAGGGATAAAGGACCTTTGATTAAACTCATGGATTCTTGAATCACTCAAGAACTTAGGAGAATCACTCTCACTGAGATAGATGAGATAAAACTCGTTTATTTTCTGAATAAAACTCAGCTTGCCTTCATTGATGAAAATGGTTCAACTTATATAGGAGCTTTAACCATCAGAATTACAAAAGACACATAAATTTCAATTACAACCCGATTAAAGCTATTAATTAATGATCCACTCAAGCTAATGACGATGCGCTACTTAATGGTTGATTGTAACTGAAATTAAGGCTACCAAAAGACATCCACCTTGATATGTAACAATAAATAATTCCATGCATTTTGTTTGACGAATTTGCTTCTTATCGACGGACCAAATGCATAATAAAGCACTATGAACAAGCTTCCTTTTTGAACAAGCACTCATGGGAGTTGGTGTGTTTCATTCACATGCTTATCCTTTTGTTCCTGTAAAATGACATCACAAACTGTAGAAGAAAAAACATTGACGAATAAACTTTCTCTGGTTCCATTTCTTTTTCTTTATTTTCCCTTCCTTCTGCAGTTCATATTACTTCTTTTTCTATTCTTTCTTTTTCTGTTTTCTCCTTCAGCCTACGTTGATCCTTACTGACTTGTCTTGGTGTCATAAATTTCTACTTCTTTGATGTCCCTCATGCCTCAAATAAAGGGAACGTTCATCAAGATGGAGTGTTTAAAAACGAAGCCATGCCCCATCCCAAAAGAAGATGACAAGAGTCCATGGGAGCAATAACACATAATACTTCTTTCACACATTGCCATGTATTGAATTTGATCCATGCTTGATCCAGATGAAAGGTTGCTGGTAACTGGAGTTTCTCCACCAATCTTTGGCTCACAACACTGTTTTCGCTTCCTTAATCGAATGTAACTAAACATGGATGGCCTTCAGTTAAACACTTTGTATAATAAACTTCCTTTCCTATTCCAAATCTAGATATTCAGGCTCTGAATACCGAATGATGTGAATCCACAGGGTTCGATTCGTTTGACTGATCTATCATTGTTGGAATGCTAAGAAGCAAGAAATTTGAGAAATTATTTAAAACGAGAAAATGGAAACATAAAAGAAGATGGAACGAAAATTGATAGACATCACACTTCCAAGAATGGAAGATAAGCCGAAGAGTTGAAACACACAAAGGGATAAAGGACCTTTGATTAAACTCATGGATTCTTGAATCACTCAAGAACTTAGGAGAATCACTCTCACTGAGATAGATGAGATAAAACTCGTTTATTTTCTGAATAAAACTCAGCTTGCCTTCATTGATGAAAATGGTTCAACTTATATAGGAGCTTTAACCATCAGAATTACAAAAGACACATAAATTTCAATTACAACCCGATTAAAGCTATTAATTAATGATCCACTCAAGCTAATGACGATGCGCTACTTAATGGTTGATTGTAACTGAAATTAAGGCTACCAAAAGACATCCACCTTGATATGTAACAATAAATAATTCCATGCATTTTGTTTGACGAATTTGCTTCTTATCGACGGACCAAATGCATAATAAAGCACTATGAACAAGCTTCCTTTTTGAACAAGCACTCATGGGAGTTGGTGTGTTTCATTCACATGCTTATCCTTTTGTTCCTGTAAAATGACATCACAAACTGTAGAAGAAAAAACATTGACGAATAAACTTTCTCTGGTTCCATTTCTTTTTCTTTATTTTCCCTTCCTTCTGCAGTTCATATTACTTCTTTTTCTATTCTTTCTTTTTCTGTTTTCTCCTTCAGCCTACGTTGATCCTTACTGACTTGTCTTGGTGTCATAAATTTCTACTTCTTTGATGTCCCTCATGCCTCAAATAAAGGGAACGTTCATCAAGATGGAGTGTTTAAAAACGAAGCCATGCCCCATCCCAAAAGAAGATGACAAGAGTCCATGGGAGCAATAACACATAATACTTCTTTCACACATTGCCATGTATTGAATTTGATCCATGCTTGATCCAGATGAAAGGTTGCTGGTAACTGGAGTTTCTCCACCAATCTTTGGCTCACAACACTGTTTTCGCTTCCTTAATCGAATGTAACTAAACATGGATGGCCTTCAGTTAAACACTTTGTATAATAAACTTCCTTTCCTATTCCAAATCTAGATATTCAGGCTCTGAATACCGAATGATGTGAATCCACAGGGTTCGATTCGTTTGACTGATCTATCATTGTTGGAATGCTAAGAAGCAAGAAATTTGAGAAATTATTTAAAACGAGAAAATGGAAACATAAAAGAAGATGGAACGAAAATTGATAGACATCACACTTCCAAGAATGGAAGATAAGCCGAAGAGTTGAAACACACAAAGGGATAAAGGACCTTTGATTAAACTCATGGATTCTTGAATCACTCAAGAACTTAGGAGAATCACTCTCACTGAGATAGATGAGATAAAACTCGTTTATTTTCTGAATAAAACTCAGCTTGCCTTCATTGATGAAAATGGTTCAACTTATATAGGAGCTTTAACCATCAGAATTACAAAAGACACATAAATTTCAATTACAACCCGATTAAAGCTATTAATTAATGATCCACTCAAGCTAATGACGATGCGCTACTTAATGGTTGATTGTAACTGAAATTAAGGCTACCAAAAGACATCCACCTTGATATGTAACAATAAATAATTCCATGCATTTTGTTTGACGAATTTGCTTCTTATCGACGGACCAAATGCATAATAAAGCACTATGAACAAGCTTCCTTTTTGAACAAGCACTCATGGGAGTTGGTGTGTTTCATTCACATGCTTATCCTTTTGTTCCTGTAAAATGACATCACAAACTGTAGAAGAAAAAACATTGACGAATAAACTTTCTCTGGTTCCATTTCTTTTTCTTTATTTTCCCTTCCTTCTGCAGTTCATATTACTTCTTTTTCTATTCTTTCTTTTTCTGTTTTCTCCTTCAGCCTACGTTGATCCTTACTGACTTGTCTTGGTGTCATAAATTTCTACTTCTTTGATGTCCCTCATGCCTCAAATAAAGGGAACGTTCATCAAGATGGAGTGTTTAAAAACGAAGCCATGCCCCATCCCAAAAGAAGATGACAAGAGTCCATGGGAGCAATAACACATAATACTTCTTTCACACATTGCCATGTATTGAATTTGATCCATGCTTGATCCAGATGAAAGGTTGCTGGTAACTGGAGTTTCTCCACCAATCTTTGGCTCACAACACTGTTTTCGCTTCCTTAATCGAATGTAACTAAACATGGATGGCCTTCAGTTAAACACTTTGTATAATAAACTTCCTTTCCTATTCCAAATCTAGATATTCAGGCTCTGAATACCGAATGATGTGAATCCACAGGGTTCGATTCGTTTGACTGATCTATCATTGTTGGAATGCTAAGAAGCAAGAAATTTGAGAAATTATTTAAAACGAGAAAATGGAAACATAAAAGAAGATGGAACGAAAATTGATAGACATCACACTTCCAAGAATGGAAGATAAGCCGAAGAGTTGAAACACACAAAGGGATAAAGGACCTTTGATTAAACTCATGGATTCTTGAATCACTCAAGAACTTAGGAGAATCACTCTCACTGAGATAGATGAGATAAAACTCGTTTATTTTCTGAATAAAACTCAGCTTGCCTTCATTGATGAAAATGGTTCAACTTATATAGGAGCTTTAACCATCAGAATTACAAAAGACACATAAATTTCAATTACAACCCGATTAAAGCTATTAATTAATGATCCACTCAAGCTAATGACGATGCGCTACTTAATGGTTGATTGTAACTGAAATTAAGGCTACCAAAAGACATCCACCTTGATATGTAACAATAAATAATTCCATGCATTTTGTTTGACGAATTTGCTTCTTATCGACGGACCAAATGCATAATAAAGCACTATGAACAAGCTTCCTTTTTGAACAAGCACTCATGGGAGTTGGTGTGTTTCATTCACATGCTTATCCTTTTGTTCCTGTAAAATGACATCACAAACTGTAGAAGAAAAAACATTGACGAATAAACTTTCTCTGGTTCCATTTCTTTTTCTTTATTTTCCCTTCCTTCTGCAGTTCATATTACTTCTTTTTCTATTCTTTCTTTTTCTGTTTTCTCCTTCAGCCTACGTTGATCCTTACTGACTTGTCTTGGTGTCATAAATTTCTACTTCTTTGATGTCCCTCATGCCTCAAATAAAGGGAACGTTCATCAAGATGGAGTGTTTAAAAACGAAGCCATGCCCCATCCCAAAAGAAGATGACAAGAGTCCATGGGAGCAATAACACATAATACTTCTTTCACACATTGCCATGTATTGAATTTGATCCATGCTTGATCCAGATGAAAGGTTGCTGGTAACTGGAGTTTCTCCACCAATCTTTGGCTCACAACACTGTTTTCGCTTCCTTAATCGAATGTAACTAAACATGGATGGCCTTCAGTTAAACACTTTGTATAATAAACTTCCTTTCCTATTCCAAATCTAGATAGCCAGGCTCTGAATACCAAATGATGTGAATCCACTGGGTTCGATTCGTTTGACTGATCTATCATTGTTGGAATGCTAACAAGCAAGAAATTTGAGAAATTATTTAAAACGAGAAAATGGAAACATAAAAGAAGATGGAACGAAAATTGATAGACATCACACTTCCAAGAATGGAAGATAAGCCGAAGAGTTGAAACACACAAAGGGATAAAGGACCTTTGATTAAACTCATGGATTCTTGAATCACTCAAGAACTTAGGAGAATCACTCTCACTGAGATAGATGAGATAAAACTCGTTTATTTTCTGAATAAAACTCAGCTTGCCTTCATTGATGAAAATGGTTCAACTTATATAGGAGCTTTAACCATCAGAATTACAAAAGACACATAAATTTCAATTACAACCCGATTAAAGCTATTAATTAATGATCCACTCAAGCTAATGACGATGCGCTACTTAATGGTTGATTGTAACTGAAATTAAGGCTACCAAAAGACATCCACCTTGATATGTAACAATAAATAATTCCATGCATTTTGTTTGACGAATTTGCTTCTTATCGACGGACCAAATGCATAATAAAGCACTATGAACAAGCTTCCTTTTTGAACAAGCACTCATGGGAGTTGGTGTGTTTCATTCACATGCTTATCCTTTTGTTCCTGTAAAATGACATCACAAACTGTAGAAGAAAAAACATTGACGAATAAACTTTCTCTGGTTCCATTTCTTTTTCTTTATTTTCCCTTCCTTCTGCAGTTCATATTACTTCTTTTTCTATTCTTTCTTTTTCTGTTTTCTCCTTCAGCCTACGTTGATCCTTACTGACTTGTCTTGGTGTCATAAATTTCTACTTCTTTGATGTCCCTCATGCCTCAAATAAAGGGAACGTTCATCAAGATGGAGTGTTTAAAAACGAAGCCATGCCCCATCCCAAAAGAAGATGACAAGAGTCCATGGGAGCAATAACACATAATACTTCTTTCACACATTGCCATGTATTGAATTTGATCCATGCTTGATCCAGATGAAAGGTTGCTGGTAACTGGAGTTTCTCCACCAATCTTTGGCTCACAACACTGTTTTCGCTTCCTTAATCGAATGTAACTAAACATGGATGGCCTTCAGTTAAACACTTTGTATAATAAACTTCCTTTCCTATTCCAAATCTAGATAGCCAGGCTCTGAATACCAAATGATGTGAATCCACTGGGTTCGATTCGTTTGACTGATCTATCATTGTTGGAATGCTAACAAGCAAGAAATTTGAGAAATTATTTAAAACGAGAAAATGGAAACATAAAAGAAGATGGAACGAAAATTGATAGACATCACACTTCCAAGAATGGAAGATAAGCCGAAGAGTTGAAACACACAAAGGGATAAAGGACCTTTGATTAAACTCATGGATTCTTGAATCACTCAAGAACTTAGGAGAATCACTCTCACTGAGATAGATGAGATAAAACTCGTTTATTTTCTGAATAAAACTCAGCTTGCCTTCATTGATGAAAATGGTTCAACTTATATAGGAGCTTTAACCATCAGAATTACAAAAGACACATAAATTTCAATTACAACCCGATTAAAGCTATTAATTAATGATCCACTCAAGCTAATGACGATGCGCTACTTAATGGTTGATTGTAACTGAAATTAAGGCTACCAAAAGACATCCACCTTGATATGTAACAATAAATAATTCCATGCATTTTGTTTGACGAATTTGCTTCTTATCGACGGACCAAATGCATAATAAAGCACTATGAACAAGCTTCCTTTTTGAACAAGCACTCATGGGAGTTGGTGTGTTTCATTCACATGCTTATCCTTTTGTTCCTGTAAAATGACATCACAAACTGTAGAAGAAAAAACATTGACGAATAAACTTTCTCTGGTTCCATTTCTTTTTCTTTATTTTCCCTTCCTTCTGCAGTTCATATTACTTCTTTTTCTATTCTTTCTTTTTCTGTTTTCTCCTTCAGCCTACGTTGATCCTTACTGACTTGTCTTGGTGTCATAAATTTCTACTTCTTTGATGTCCCTCATGCCTCAAATAAAGGGAACGTTCATCAAGATGGAGTGTTTAAAAACGAAGCCATGCCCCATCCCAAAAGAAGATGACAAGAGTCCATGGGAGCAATAACACATAATACTTCTTTCACACATTGCCATGTATTGAATTTGATCCATGCTTGATCCAGATGAAAGGTTGCTGGTAACTGGAGTTTCTCCACCAATCTTTGGCTCACAACACTGTTTTCGCTTCCTTAATCGAATGTAACTAAACATGGATGGCCTTCAGTTAAACACTTTGTATAATAAACTTCCTTTCCTATTCCAAATCTAGATATTCAGGCTCTGAATACCGAATGATGTGAATCCACAGGGTTCGATTCGTTTGACTGATCTATCATTGTTGGAATGCTAAGAAGCAAGAAATTTGAGAAATTATTTAAAACGAGAAAATGGAAACATAAAAGAAGATGGAACGAAAATTGATAGACATCACACTTCCAAGAATGGAAGATAAGCCGAAGAGTTGAAACACACAAAGGGATAAAGGACCTTTGATTAAACTCATGGATTCTTGAATCACTCAAGAACTTAGGAGAATCACTCTCACTGAGATAGATGAGATAAAACTCGTTTATTTTCTGAATAAAACTCAGCTTGCCTTCATTGATGAAAATGGTTCAACTTATATAGGAGCTTTAACCATCAGAATTACAAAAGACACATAAATTTCAATTACAACCCGATTAAAGCTATTAATTAATGATCCACTCAAGCTAATGACGATGCGCTACTTAATGGTTGATTGTAACTGAAATTAAGGCTACCAAAAGACATCCACCTTGATATGTAACAATAAATAATTCCATGCATTTTGTTTGACGAATTTGCTTCTTATCGACGGACCAAATGCATAATAAAGCACTATGAACAAGCTTCCTTTTTGAACAAGCACTCATGGGAGTTGGTGTGTTTCATTCACATGCTTATCCTTTTGTTCCTGTAAAATGACATCACAAACTGTAGAAGAAAAAACATTGACGAATAAACTTTCTCTGGTTCCATTTCTTTTTCTTTATTTTCCCTTCCTTCTGCAGTTCATATTACTTCTTTTTCTATTCTTTCTTTTTCTGTTTTCTCCTTCAGCCTACGTTGATCCTTACTGACTTGTCTTGGTGTCATAAATTTCTACTTCTTTGATGTCCCTCATGCCTCAAATAAAGGGAACGTTCATCAAGATGGAGTGTTTAAAAACGAAGCCATGCCCCATCCCAAAAGAAGATGACAAGAGTCCATGGGAGCAATAACACATAATACTTCTTTCACACATTGCCATGTATTGAATTTGATCCATGCTTGATCCAGATGAAAGGTTGCTGGTAACTGGAGTTTCTCCACCAATCTTTGGCTCACAACACTGTTTTCGCTTCCTTAATCGAATGTAACTAAACATGGATGGCCTTCAGTTAAACACTTTGTATAATAAACTTCCTTTCCTATTCCAAATCTAGATAGCCAGGCTCTGAATACCAAATGATGTGAATCCACTGGGTTCGATTCGTTTGACTGATCTATCATTGTTGGAATGCTAACAAGCAAGAAATTTGAGAAATTATTTAAAACGAGAAAATGGAAACATAAAAGAAGATGGAACGAAAATTGATAGACATCACACTTCCAAGAATGGAAGATAAGCCGAAGAGTTGAAACACACAAAGGGATAAAGGACCTTTGATTAAACTCATGGATTCTTGAATCACTCAAGAACTTAGGAGAATCACTCTCACTGAGATAGATGAGATAAAACTCGTTTATTTTCTGAATAAAACTCAGCTTGCCTTCATTGATGAAAATGGTTCAACTTATATAGGAGCTTTAACCATCAGAATTACAAAAGACACATAAATTTCAATTACAACCCGATTAAAGCTATTAATTAATGATCCACTCAAGCTAATGACGATGCGCTACTTAATGGTTGATTGTAACTGAAATTAAGGCTACCAAAAGACATCCACCTTGATATGTAACAATAAATAATTCCATGCATTTTGTTTGACGAATTTGCTTCTTATCGACGGACCAAATGCATAATAAAGCACTATGAACAAGCTTCCTTTTTGAACAAGCACTCATGGGAGTTGGTGTGTTTCATTCACATGCTTATCCTTTTGTTCCTGTAAAATGACATCACAAACTGTAGAAGAAAAAACATTGACGAATAAACTTTCTCTGGTTCCATTTCTTTTTCTTTATTTTCCCTTCCTTCTGCAGTTCATATTACTTCTTTTTCTATTCTTTCTTTTTCTGTTTTCTCCTTCAGCCTACGTTGATCCTTACTGACTTGTCTTGGTGTCATAAATTTCTACTTCTTTGATGTCCCTCATGCCTCAAATAAAGGGAACGTTCATCAAGATGGAGTGTTTAAAAACGAAGCCATGCCCCATCCCAAAAGAAGATGACAAGAGTCCATGGGAGCAATAACACATAATACTTCTTTCACACATTGCCATGTATTGAATTTGATCCATGCTTGATCCAGATGAAAGGTTGCTGGTAACTGGAGTTTCTCCACCAATATTTGGCTCACAACACTGTTTTCGCTTCCTTAATCGAATGTAACTAAACATGGATGGCCTTCAGTTAAACACTTTGTATAATAAACTTCCTTTCCTATTCCAAATCTAGATATTCAGGCTCTGAATACCGAATGATGTGAATCCACAGGGTTCGATTCGTTTGACTGATCTATCATTGTTGGAATGCTAAGAAGCAAGAAATTTGAGAAATTATTTAAAACGAGAAAATGGAAACATAAAAGAAGATGGAACGAAAATTGATAGACATCACACTTCCAAGAATGGAAGATAAGCCGAAGAGTTGAAACACACAAAGGGATAAAGGACCTTTGATTAAACTCATGGATTCTTGAATCACTCAAGAACTTAGGAGAATCACTCTCACTGAGATAGATGAGATAAAACTCGTTTATTTTCTGAATAAAACTCAGCTTGCCTTCATTGATGAAAATGGTTCAACTTATATAGGAGCTTTAACCATCAGAATTACAAAAGACACATAAATTTCAATTACAACCCGATTAAAGCTATTAATTAATGATCCACTCAAGCTAATGACGATGCGCTACTTAATGGTTGATTGTAACTGAAATTAAGGCTACCAAAAGACATCCACCTTGATATGTAACAATAAATAATTCCATGCATTTTGTTTGACGAATTTGCTTCTTATCGACGGACCAAATGCATAATAAAGCACTATGAACAAGCTTCCTTTTTGAACAAGCACTCATGGGAGTTGGTGTGTTTCATTCACATGCTTATCCTTTTGTTCCTGTAAAATGACATCACAAACTGTAGAAGAAAAAACATTGACGAATAAACTTTCTCTGGTTCCATTTCTTTTTCTTTATTTTCCCTTCCTTCTGCAGTTCATATTACTTCTTTTTCTATTCTTTCTTTTTCTGTTTTCTCCTTCAGCCTACGTTGATCCTTACTGACTTGTCTTGGTGTCATAAATTTCTACTTCTTTGATGTCCCTCATGCCTCAAATAAAGGGAACGTTCATCAAGATGGAGTGTTTAAAAACGAAGCCATGCCCCATCCCAAAAGAAGATGACAAGAGTCCATGGGAGCAATAACACATAATACTTCTTTCACACATTGCCATGTATTGAATTTGATCCATGCTTGATCCAGATGAAAGGTTGCTGGTAACTGGAGTTTCTCCACCAATCTTTGGCTCACAACACTGTTTTCGCTTCCTTAATCGAATGTAACTAAACATGGATGGCCTTCAGTTAAACACTTTGTATAATAAACTTCCTTTCCTATTCCAAATCTAGATATTCAGGCTCTGAATACCGAATGATGTGAATCCACAGGGTTCGATTCGTTTGACTGATCTATCATTGTTGGAATGCTAAGAAGCAAGAAATTTGAGAAATTATTTAAAACGAGAAAATGGAAACATAAAAGAAGATGGAACGAAAATTGATAGACATCACACTTCCAAGAATGGAAGATAAGCCGAAGAGTTGAAACACACAAAGGGATAAAGGACCTTTGATTAAACTCATGGATTCTTGAATCACTCAAGAACTTAGGAGAATCACTCTCACTGAGATAGATGAGATAAAACTCGTTTATTTTCTGAATAAAACTCAGCTTGCCTTCATTGATGAAAATGGTTCAACTTATATAGGAGCTTTAACCATCAGAATTACAAAAGACACATAAATTTCAATTACAACCCGATTAAAGCTATTAATTAATGATCCACTCAAGCTAATGACGATGCGCTACTTAATGGTTGATTGTAACTGAAATTAAGGCTACCAAAAGACATCCACCTTGATATGTAACAATAAATAATTCCATGCATTTTGTTTGACGAATTTGCTTCTTATCGACGGACCAAATGCATAATAAAGCACTATGAACAAGCTTCCTTTTTGAACAAGCACTCATGGGAGTTGGTGTGTTTCATTCACATGCTTATCCTTTTGTTCCTGTAAAATGACATCACAAACTGTAGAAGAAAAAACATTGACGAATAAACTTTCTCTGGTTCCATTTCTTTTTCTTTATTTTCCCTTCCTTCTGCAGTTCATATTACTTCTTTTTCTATTCTTTCTTTTTCTGTTTTCTCCTTCAGCCTACGTTGATCCTTACTGACTTGTCTTGGTGTCATAAATTTCTACTTCTTTGATGTCCCTCATGCCTCAAATAAAGGGAACGTTCATCAAGATGGAGTGTTTAAAAACGAAGCCATGCCCCATCCCAAAAGAAGATGACAAGAGTCCATGGGAGCAATAACACATAATACTTCTTTCACACATTGCCATGTATTGAATTTGATCCATGCTTGATCCAGATGAAAGGTTGCTGGTAACTGGAGTTTCTCCACCAATCTTTGGCTCACAACACTGTTTTCGCTTCCTTAATCGAATGTAACTAAACATGGATGGCCTTCAGTTAAACACTTTGTATAATAAACTTCCTTTCCTATTCCAAATCTAGATATTCAGGCTCTGAATACCGAATGATGTGAATCCACAGGGTTCGATTCGTTTGACTGATCTATCATTGTTGGAATGCTAAGAAGCAAGAAATTTGAGAAATTATTTAAAACGAGAAAATGGAAACATAAAAGAAGATGGAACGAAAATTGATAGACATCACACTTCCAAGAATGGAAGATAAGCCGAAGAGTTGAAACACACAAAGGGATAAAGGACCTTTGATTAAACTCATGGATTCTTGAATCACTCAAGAACTTAGGAGAATCACTCTCACTGAGATAGATGAGATAAAACTCGTTTATTTTCTGAATAAAACTCAGCTTGCCTTCATTGATGAAAATGGTTCAACTTATATAGGAGCTTTAACCATCAGAATTACAAAAGACACATAAATTTCAATTACAACCCGATTAAAGCTATTAATTAATGATCCACTCAAGCTAATGACGATGCGCTACTTAATGGTTGATTGTAACTGAAATTAAGGCTACCAAAAGACATCCACCTTGATATGTAACAATAAATAATTCCATGCATTTTGTTTGACGAATTTGCTTCTTATCGACGGACCAAATGCATAATAAAGCACTATGAACAAGCTTCCTTTTTGAACAAGCACTCATGGGAGTTGGTGTGTTTCATTCACATGCTTATCCTTTTGTTCCTGTAAAATGACATCACAAACTGTAGAAGAAAAAACATTGACGAATAAACTTTCTCTGGTTCCATTTCTTTTTCTTTATTTTCCCTTCCTTCTGCAGTTCATATTACTTCTTTTTCTATTCTTTCTTTTTCTGTTTTCTCCTTCAGCCTACGTTGATCCTTACTGACTTGTCTTGGTGTCATAAATTTCTACTTCTTTGATGTCCCTCATGCCTCAAATAAAGGGAACGTTCATCAAGATGGAGTGTTTAAAAACGAAGCCATGCCCCATCCCAAAAGAAGATGACAAGAGTCCATGGGAGCAATAACACATAATACTTCTTTCACACATTGCCATGTATTGAATTTGATCCATGCTTGATCCAGATGAAAGGTTGCTGGTAACTGGAGTTTCTCCACCAATCTTTGGCTCACAA